>NC_092873.1:95594585-95905678 GCF_028372415.1 Notamacropus eugenii
ACTGATCTCTGCCTGATCTGAACACCTAAGGGGATCACAGTGACAGTGAAATCAAAGACTAGATGGAAAATGCTTTGTCAAGTACAAGTGCTCTACAGTGCTGTGGGTCATGATCTTAGCCTTCAGCAAAAAGCTTTTAAGTGCCTGTCATGCCTGTCAGGGAGGGTCAAAGAAACGCTGTCAGGATGCCCTGAAGTCCAGTATCAAACAACGGGTCATTGCTAAGGGAGTCTGGAGGGCAGACACAGCATCAGCAGCGCCAGCAGCATCAGCCTGAAAGGAAGACAGCCAAGAGGAATGAACAGGGGTAGAGGAAGGGGGAATCTGGG
Organism: Notamacropus eugenii; assembly: GCF_028372415.1. NCBI lineage: Eukaryota > Metazoa > Chordata > Mammalia > Diprotodontia > Macropodidae > Notamacropus > Notamacropus eugenii. Next base: position 95,594,915 of record NC_092873.1, read on the forward strand.
TGAGCAAAGACTTTAGGCTCACTTGGAAGCAGATAGAAAGGCAGTCACCAGTGGACCCAGGACCTACAAGCTGGGATGAACTCTGAAATGATAACTCTGCCTACTATTCATAACTGTATATGAGAGAATTGGGGTGGGCATAAAGATTATCCAAAAGTCTTGTTTCCTAGGGTAAAGTAGTACCTTGGAAACAGCATCAGACCTGAATTCTAATCCTGGCTCTGCCACTAACTTACTGAGACAAATAACTTAATCTCTCTGAGTCTCATTCTCCTTATCTGCACTTAGTATGATGTTTAGCACAGAGTAGGTGCTTAATAAATGCTTATTAATTGATTAATCTGTAAAGTAAGGACCCTTCCATGATAACAGGATCCTTTTCTGTGTGTTGCGTCCTCAGTGGAGTGTGAGCTACTAGAGGACAGAGTGTGTCTCTTTTTCTGTGTTCTGTGTCCCCAGAGCCTTGTACAAATAATTGTTGAGCTACATATGGTACTGAGATGAACAGATAAATCAGTATGGATATGAACCCCACCCAAAGGGGCTTGCTTGCCTCAAACCCTGGGATAGAGTTTACAGGAACATTTAGGATAGACATTAAATAAACATCACCAATACGTTATAGAAATGTCGGTGAATGGGAGTCTAACATAGTCAATAGAGCATTGACCTTAGAATTCAAAGACCAGACTTCATTCTGTCACATAATAGCTATGTGACCATATGCAAGACATTTAACCTTACTACCCCCCAGGCACTCTTTAAGACATTTAAATACCAGAGAAATTGATGCTCTGCATACATGGAAGGAGTTTCCACACCTAGGAGTCCCCTACATTGACCCAAGGATTAATGCACAGAGGGTTAAGAGAAAGAAAGAGAAGAAACATTTGTATAGGACCTACAATGTGCCAGGCCCTGTACTAAGTTGTTGTTCTCCTTCTCTCCCTCCACCTCTGCTTCTTCTCCTCTTTTGCTTTTGTTTCTTCTTCTCCTTCTCTTCCTTTTCCTCCTGCTCCTCCTTTTCCTCCTCCTTCTTCTTGTTCTTCTTCTCCTCCCCCTCTTCCTCCAATAATCACATTTGATTATCTTTTACAATTGAGGAAACTGAGATAAACAGAGATTAAGTGATTTGTCCAGCATCACACAGCTAGTAAGTGTCTGAGAACTGTTTTGAACTCAGGTCTTCCTGTGCTCTATCCACTGTACCACAAGCTGCCTCAACAATATCCACTTTGCCACCAGGGACACATGTGTGCTCTCTGTCTCTCCTCTCTTTATTCTCTTGGAGACTCTGGGGATAAAGGGCATGTTCATTCCATTCTAGGTAGCCACAATCCACAGATAAATATAATAGTCCCTTACATTTATAAAGGATTTCATGTTTTCCAAAACTTTTATTTCCACAAGCGTTTCCTTGCCTCATAAAAATTCCTTGAGGTAAGCAAGGGCATGTATCCCCTCTTGCCTACTTTACAGATGAGGAGATTGAGACCTGGAAAGGCAGTGACAAGTTCTAGGTCACACAGAGTTAATAGTGATGTGAACCAAAGGAACCCAAGTCTCTTGACTCCCAGCCCAGAACTCTTCCCGCTGTACCAGGCTGATCAGAAAAGCAAAAGGCTTATCATGGATAGACAAGTTTTGGAGATGAGTACCAGATCTGTGTTTTCCAGGATCCAGACAGTAAACCCATTCTTATCTCCCTCTTCTTGCTCCACTCTGGCCAACCCCTAAAGGATCAGAAGTTTAGTAAAAGAGTTAATGCCAGAATGTTGAGGCAGGAAACTGCCCCTCTCAGCAGGGAGAACATGTCTGGTTTATCAGGGCCTTCTCTTCCTTCCTAGAAATCCTACCCAGTAGCCCCAGCTTCAAGGTTTTTTGCCATACAGTATTCTACACTGTCTGCTAGGATCCTCCAAACTGAACCTGAATTCACAGAATCTTACAGTCATGGAATGTGAGAATCACAAGGCCCATAGAATTTTAGAGTTGAAGGGACCTTATTAGGGGGTCACCAAATCCAGTCCCAAAATTAGTGGGTCAAATTCCATCAAGGTTATGCTGTCTGCCAAAGGGATGCTGCTATATACTGTATGTAGGTATGACTGGATTGTTGGAAGATTTTAGCACTTGACTGGCATAAATTTGGGCCTTCTCCTGACAGAGCATTCAGAAAGGCTATAAAGAGGACTGAGCTGTCCATGGTACCTAGTAGCTCTCAAGGAGCATCTCAATTTCCCATAAGCACTTGCTCCTGTCTGAATATTCCCCTACAGACAGTGACTGCTAATGTAACTTTTAAGGTAATTTGACAGCAAGTAACAGGAGACATGGTGGGGTAAGGAGAGGAGGAACTCCAGACTTGATTTCGGATTCTTTTCTCCTCATCTTTTCTTGGAAGCCACCACAGCAGACTGGAAGGTCTTCAAATGGAAATCTCTTTAGCTTGGGAGATAAAATCCCATTGTTCCTGGTTTTTTAAATTAATCAGCATTTACTAGGTACTTAATCTATGTAGAGCACTGTGCTAGAAGTTTAAGGAGATGTGTTAAGATACAACTCTGCCTCTGACCTCATAGAGTTCATCAAGACGTATATTGGTCCACCAGCCCCACCCTTCTATACTCCAGAAATAAAAAAGGCCTGCCTTTAGATTAAGGAAAAATGAGTTCCCTATCAGTTGAGGTATTTGAGTAGTGACTGGATGACCATTTATTGAGGATGTTGTAGATGGAATTCTTGATGTCTGGTAAAGACTGAGTTGACCCCTGAGGTCCCTTGAATCAATCAAAAAATATTTATTAAGCTGCTATTATGTGCCAGCATTGCACTGGGATCTGAGGATACAAAATACAAAAGTGAAACATTCTCTTCCCTTAAGGAACTTACATTATTTGGGGAGGCAGACATACACAGCATGTAACATTCCAGCTCTCAACTCCATTCAGGGCAGGCTGTGACCATTCCTGGAATGTTCTCCTTCCTCACCTCTGCTCCTGGCTTATTCAAGTCTCAACTAAAGTCTAACCTTCTTCAAGAAGCCTTTCTCAGTCTGCCTTAATCTTAGTGCCTTCCCTCTGAAACTAGCCCCAATTTATTCTGTATATTTTATGTTTGTATATAATTGTTTGCATTTGCATTTCATTGTCTTATCCCTTAGACTGTGAGTTCCTGAGCAAAGACAGTTCTTATTTTTTGCTTTTCTCTGTGTCCCCAGTGCTTAGCACAGTGCCTGGCACATAGTAGGACCTTAATAAATGGTAACCAGCTGGTTTATATGCAAAATAAGTGTACATAAAATAAGCAGAAGGCAATTAAGAGGGGAGGCACTAGTAGCTGGGGGGATGGACTTGGGAAAGGCCTTATGTAGGAGGAAGCATTTGAGCTGAGCTTGGAAAGAAACTTGGTGTTCTAGGGGGAACTCTAATTCTATGATTGTGTAAGATGTGAGAGTTGGGGACAATCTGCAGCCAGGATGATGACCAGCTGGATAAAGGAGAGTTGGCTGCATTTGCATCGTTGATTGAAATCTCAGGTCAAGCAAACTGAAAGAGGCTAGGGGATGTTTGAGTGACTACTAGACTATAATATCCTTGAAGGCAGGGGTCATTGACCTCACATTCAGTTTTATTAAGCACCTGCAATGCAGCAGGGCTGCTAACCTATGTGCTAAGAAGACGCAGAGAAGTGTAAGACAGGTCCCTGTCCTCTAGAAGTCTAGCTGGGGAGACAGGACATGAACAGGTACATAAAAAGATGAAACAACATTATGAGGCAGCATATGGTGAGCGGTGAGAGAAGTGAGGGCTTTAGGAGTTCAGAGGAAGGAGAATCACTGTGGGCTAGAGACCATATGTTCAGACCCTCTTGTCATATTTCTTAGTTTTCTCCCTCCTTCCCTGACCCCAAGTATTTAACATGGTGCTGGGCACAACATCAAGCTCACTCTCTTTAGACTTTGCTGGATGGATCCACTGAGCCATGTTCATTGGCCTTTCTCAGAAGCTACCCCTCCCATTACCCCCCCCCACCTCTGCCCAGCTCCTCTGTGCGAGAATGTTTATTGATCCTTTTATGCATGTAATGCAAATGGACACTTAATAATTTAACTGAGTTAACGGTGCTGAAATATTAACGGGCTTTTCTCTTTTAATTAGCAGCAGAGTGAGCCCCAGTCACGAGCCTGGGAGGCTGCTTGGCCGAAGGGCACCCGGCCAATACCTTTCTAGACTTATGGTTGGAAGAAGCCTAGGAACCCAGGCTGAAAGGGGGGCCTTGTGGGACCTCATCAGAGGACTAGACCCTCCTGCCCCCATCAAAACACCCTTCCCACAGCAAGACTGATGATAAGCCCTTCCCTGGTCCAAATGTCTAAGTCCAGCTGTGCTTTTCACTGCTGCCAGGACATACTGGCATAGAGGCCCCACACAAGGTAAGTTGCAGAAAATTACAGGCCTGCCTGGAGGCAAGGGGATGAACCAGACACCTGCTGGAGGGCCCTAGCAGCTAATGAGGTTTGGATGCAATGCTGTTTAAAACAGGTCCCAACTTCACTGGAGGTGAAGCTTTAAAAAGTCAGTAAAAATTATTTACTATGTGCCAGGCACTGTATGGAGTACTCAGGATACAAAGAAGGGCAACAGCCCAGTTCTTGCCCTCAAGACCCCACAGTGGAATGGAGGAAACAACATGAAAACAACTATGCACAAACAAGATAGATACAGTGAAAGTGGAAAATAATCTGAGAGAGAAGCTCCAATAAATGGATGAAAAAAGAAATGTATTTATTAAGCACTTACCATTCTTTTTTGTTTTTGAGGCAGTCGGGGTTAAGTGACTTACCTAGGGTCACACAGTGAATGAGAGTGTGAGGCTGGATTTGAACTCAGGTCCTCCTGACTCGAGGGCTGGTGTTCTATCCACCTAGCTGCTCCTTAAGCATTTACTATCCATAAAGCATAGTTCTAAGCACTAGAGTTACAGCAAGATAATCCCTGCACTCAAGGAGCTCACAGCCTAATGAGGGAGACAACACAAATAGACATTTTCAACTCCAAGTTAGATGGAAAGCTCCCATGGTCCTTAGGGAGCAGTGGCAAAAACAAATCATCATCTCTTCTCTTGAATGCCATTTCCATAGACAAAATGACATCCGTTTCTGATACTGAAATATTTGACAGCACCAAGGACTTTCTTGTCTAGATCATCAGTAGGTGCGGCTGTAACATTGCAGGCACTTAAAGATTGCCTCCCAGGATGATGGCCAAGGGCACAAGGCACAAGGCTCTTAGATTCAGGGTTCAGGGTCCTGGGATGTCTCTGTCAAAGTCTGAGGGGAAATAGTGTTTAAGGTGGTGGTGGTCTGACTTGTCTGACACATGACACCTCCTGTTTATCTCAGGATACCTTGAAGAGAGTTCATTGTATATGTGGGGGCAGGATGGGGTGACTTGGTCAGCTCTGACCTTTAATAAAATCATTCTGGCAGCCAAAGGGAGAATGGACTGGAGTAGAGAAAGACTGGAGGCAGGGAGACTAACCAGAAGGCTATTTAACAGTGCAGTCATGAGGTGCTGCTTCAGCCAGACTGACTTTCCTGCTTTATGCATAGCAGTGGGTTGGCAGTTGATGGTGATTGCTAGCCCCTTCTCCACAGGAGTTATTTCCCTGGATGATGGCTGGAAACAAGACTGATGGTTTAGGACTAGTACTAACAGTGGTGGAGGAGGGTGGAAGTTATGGGAAAGACCTTGAAGAAGTCGCGATTTGAGCAAAAATGGAAGAGAAAAAGCATTCTGGGTGAGAGGTGGAGGGAAAGAGTGAGGGGGGGCATCCAGTGCAAGGTATGTTGGTAAAGTGTCCTGTGTGAGGAACATCAAGACTGTTGCTGGATTGTAGAGTACATGCAAGGATAAGTAAAGTATATGATGACTGGAAAGGTAGGATAGAGACAGGTTGTGAAGAGCTTTCATTATCAAACAGAGGATTTTATATTCAGTCCTGGATGTAATAGGGAGTATGCAGGTTAGCTCATTGTGTATGTGTGTGGGGGCAGAGGTGACTTGGTCAGTTCTGACCTTTAAGAAAGTCATTCTGGCAGCCAAATGGAGAATAGATTGGATTGGGAAAGACTGGAGGCAGGGAGGGAGAACAACCGGCAGGCTTTTCAACAGTGCAGTCAGGAGATGATGGGGGGAGAGGGGGAAAAAAAGGAACAGAAGTATAGGAAAGAAGGAGCTAACAGCCTACAGAAAAAGATTAACCTTCTAGCAGTTTTGAATTGTATCTTAGCTCTCCACCGTTTACCCCAAAGACCTAGTGACTAGCCCAGTGTTGGAAATTTGGGGATAGAAGCACCAACAGGGGCCAGTCAGTTCAATTAAACAAAAATCTAATTTACTAAACATTATTGATCACCTATTATGAGGGCACTGGGGATACCAAGACAAAAATTAAACCGTCCTTCCCCTCAAAGAGCTTATATTATTTTTAAAAATTATTTATATCTTCTGTTTTTACATTTTCATTTCCTACTCAGAAACCATCCCTTATCATAAAGAAAGAGGGCAGCTAGGTGAAGCAGTGGATAAGAGTTCCTTGTCTGGAGTCAGGAAGACCTGAGTTCAAATCCAGTATTTGCCTATCTGACTATCTCTATTTGCCTATTTCCTTAACTATAAAATGAGGGTAATCATAGCACTTAACTCCCAGGATTGTTGAGAGGATCAAATGAGATAATAATTGTTAATTGTCTAGCACAATGCCTGGCTCCTAGTAGGTGGTATGTACATGTGTCCATCAGTCAGCTAGCATTTCTTAATCACTATGCTAAGCACTGCGCCAAAGATGAATTGGGGAAGGGAGAGAGATTGAAAGCAAAAATTAGGAAGTTACCTATATTGCAGAAGTCCAGGACAAAAGTGAGGAGAACATTAAGAGTGGTGGCTAAGTGAGAGAAGAGTTTTCTGAGTCTAAATCAACAAGACTTGGCAACTGTGTGGATATGGGAGGTGTCAAGTATGCCTCTAAAGATACAAACGTAGGTGACTGGAAGGATATTAGTACTCCAAAAAGAAACTTGGGAAACCTGCGAAGGTGTAGAATTAGGGGAGATTTGTTTATGTTTTAGACACATTGAGTCTGGATGTCCACATCCAGAAAATATCCACTATCTACCAGTCATGTATGCAGGGTTAGAAATCAGGAGAGATGAGAGCAAGACAGACAGAGAGACAGATTGGGATAATAGAAATATATGTAGCAGTGGTGAAGTGGAGTGGAGGGATAATCAGAGTCCCTCATCCTTTCCTATTTGTTCCTCACCCTACCACCGACTCATTGCCTAGATTTATGCAAATAAACATTCCTTCTCCATTCTGGGAAATAGTATTAAAGCTCTCTAATTCTTTTTACTATTTTGTTAGCTCAAAGCCCCCAGCTAAAAACTTCTAGGGGGAAAAAACCACCTATCTCTATCTCTCCTCTGGGGGATGTTTTGTCCTCCCAACTGCATTTCCAATAAGTATACCCAGACTAACAAAGGCCCTTGGTTGATGACTATTTATAAAGACAAAGTAAAGGTCTAAAACAAAGAAAGGTAAACAGACTTTCCTGTGCCTAGAGGGAAAGGTTTCAGACTTCTGTTGAGAGAGCCTAAAGGGAAAAAGAAAATAGAGGAGTATTGCTTTGGGGTTTGTATTCCAGAGGCTTCAGAAAAAACCCCAATAAACATCTGTTCCAACACTCCCCTGCCCAAGTAGCCTTGTTCGGGTAGCCCTGGCCCTTTTCTTTGAGGTCTCTGCCTCTGACTGCGTTTCTTCTCTCCCTCTCCACATGCCTTCTTACAATTTCCTTTTTTCCAGCTCCATGCATCCCACTAGGAGCTGACTTTTAAAGGTCACCCTGAGGTGTGGCTTATCATTACTCACTCTGTCCTGTTGATTCCTTTTTGATTCATTCAAGGGACCAACTCACATCACATAAAGGGATCACTTTTACTGTTAATTTAACACTTCCTGGTCTGCCTCTTTTCTTTGATTAGGTCCAGGGCTTCCAACACTCCTTTATTTATCTTTTAGGGAGTCATTTGCATAGAGATGACACTTGAAATGCTTGGTATCTGTGAATTTCCTGGTGAGTGAACTATCCTTCTGAGAGTCGGGCAATTGCTATAAATTAACATACCCTCCCTCTTTCTCCTTACCCCAGGATCAGTGGCATGGATAAAACTCTAGTTTTAACTATAGCTGGAGACAGTTTGGGCACATCATAGAAACTCACAAGAAGGTGGAAGGTTCCTTGGAAATGGTGGCGTACTGATATTAAAGGGAGACAGAAGCTTAAAGGCTAGAATGTAACTTGCTATGGAGACTCAGATGACTATTGAGCTAGTAGGACTAAATAATAATCCATCGTCCTTATCACCTTTGAGACAGATTTAGTCTTGATGTGTGTCCAGAGGGGAATCTGGGAGGCTTCCTGTTTTCTTAACCCAGTTTCCCAGAGTACTTAATCATAGGCACCCAGGAGTTTCACAGCTTATGATACTACTCAGTGAGCTCCTGCTTTCTCCAGCAGATGTATTATGACTTCTTAATAATTTGACCCCTACTTAACCCCTCCTTTGGAGATCCTACCCAAGAACCCTGTGCCTCTCCAGTCCTGCCTTAGTTTACAGGATAATGTCTGGTCTGACACTTGCTATAGTAGCCTTAGCTTGGGGGAGAGGCTCTGGGAGCAGTCATATCCTAGTCACTTCTGGAAAAGTAAATAATTCTACATTCTCGATAATGTAGAATGTTGCTTTTGTTGTTGAGTTGTTTCAGTCTTGCCTGACCCTTCGTGATCCCATTTGGGGTTTTCTTGGCAGAGATACTGGAGTGGTTTGACATTTCCTTCTCCAGTTCATTTTACAGATGAGGAAACTGAGGCAAACAGAGTTAAGTGACTTGCCAGGAGTCACAAGGCTAGGAAGTGTCTGAGGCCAAATTTGAACTCAGGGAGATGAGTCTTCCCCATTCCAAGCTCAGTGCTCTATCCACTGCACCACCTAGCCCCTCAACAAACATTTATTAAGTACTTATTATGCACCAGACACCATGCTAAGCATTTTACAAATATCTCACTTGATTCTCACAACAATCCTGGGAGACAGACAGGTATTACTATCCCTCCTCCCACCTCCTCTCCACATAAATTGCTCCAAAGTTGTAGAAGAAATACATGAAAAACTTGACAGTCTTTAGGCTCCCTTCCTGCCTAACTCCTTACCGCTCTTCTCTGTTCAACTCTGTCCCTATTGAATTAAATGTCTCTCATCACTGTGAGAGCCAAGCCCCAGGGTGTCTCCAGTCAGTAGAAGTACAAGAAAGTGTGTGGGGACATTCAGTGGAACTATCTGTAACCACTGAGAGCTGTGAAATTCTTCAAGGTCCCACCAGTTCTTTCATAGGGAGACCTGAGAGCACCCCTCCTACCCCTACCCCCACCTCCCCGTTTGACAGACAGATCAGGTCTCTGTCCTGGAGTGAACTCAGATATTTGTGAGTAACAAGGTCCTTGCCTTCAGCGATCTTTCTTTCCCTACCCAAGCTGATAGGAAATAGAATTATAGGAATACGGTTTAGAGCTGAAAGAAATCTTAAGGATCTTTTTTAGTTCAACTCTCTTGGTTTACAGATGAGGAAATTGAGGTACCAAGAAGCAAAAGGACTTGACCAGGGCATACAGTCTATAAAAGTCTGAGGCAAGATTTGAATTCAAGTCTTCCTGACTCCAAGTCCAACGCCTCCTATCGATTATGCTACATTGTCCTCAGGGAACCTCCAGTCTAATCAGAGAGACATAGTCCCTGACCTTAGAGAGCCTTGAAGGCCAATGGGGAGGCACAGCATCTGCCCTCAGGGAGCCCCTAGTCTGATAGCAATATGTAATCTCTGCTCTTTTGGAACCCCCATTCTGATAGGGAGACAGTTCCTGCCCTCAGAGAACCTCCAGTCTAATGGGGAGATATAGTCTCTAGTCTTGAGAAGCTGCCAGTCAGAGGAGGAGACAAGGTCCTCAAGAGCTCCTGCACTTCTCAGCCCAGATGGGCAGAGATATAACCTTGGACTCCTCCCATGCCTCTCCAGGAGCAGTTTTTCAGAGCCCAGATCTCCACCATGGCAGGTCCCAGGGGAGAGTAGTTCTGGACACTAGGAGTTGGATATCAGTTGCTAGAGAGTCCAGTATTAAAAATGGGAGGTCAGACTGGAATATGGACCTTTGGAGAAGAACAGGGTTTAGCAATGGCTCTAGATGTACGGAGAGTTCTAAATCTGGGTTCAAGAGGTGGAGATTGGAAGCTCCAATTATTTAGCAAATCAAGCCCAGGTACTGGGGGTGAGGGGAAAAGGGGAGAGAGATGGGAGTGATTACACACAACTCTCTTGTCATATTGTTCCCATCCCCCAGTCAATCCAACGAGCCCTCAGTGGCCTATAACCACCCCCAATACCTACTTTCAATTCCTGACGCCGTTAAATCCTCCCCATCTTCCCTACTTCCTCATATCCACAACCCAGCTCCGGGGCCCCTTAGCCAGGCTGTTTTAAAACCTCATAAAGCCGTGGGTGGGGAGTTACAGCTCTCCCAGGGCCCCAGGCCTTGGCCCAGGCTGCCAAGGCAAAGAGAAGGATAAACTCTGAGGTTTAAAACCGAGCAGCACTGAGATTTAATGTCCTCCTTACCTTTATTCCCTCACGCACTCATCCCCCTCATCTCTAGCCCTAAATCACTGGCAGCTGCACCTGCTCCCTACCCCCACCCCAGTCCTCAATCCCCCCTCCCACCTCTCCATCCACTGTCCCACTCCTGTCCCCTTCAGTTGTGTTACATTGATGACGATGATGGTGGTGATGATGATGATAGCTAGAATTAAATAGTGCTTTAAAAGGTTTGCAAAGCTTTTTACATGTCATCTCATGTGATCTTCACAACAACCTATGAAGTAGGTACAATTATCATGTCCATTTTATAGAGGAGGAAACTGAGGCTGAAAGTAGTTAAGTGATTTGCCCAGGATCACACCACAATTACATGTCTGAGAAGGATTCCAACTAAGGTGTTCCTGACTACAAGTCCAGAAGTTTATCTCCTGCAACAGCCAGCTGCTTCTCAGAATTCCCAAGCGTCTATCATTCCTTCATAGATAGAAGGTCAGCCTTGCCTATAGGTAGCCTCCCCCATTCCTACTTCCAAAACAGTCTCTACCAAACAAATTCCAAACTTTCCAGTGAGTGCATACTGCTGATGCCTGGAACTCTGCCATTAGAGATGCATTCATTGAGTTAAGTATTGCCCTTTCTCTTTTAAGATGCAAACACCCCGGGAGTTTCACACCTTAATGTGAAGGAGGCCTCTTTATGGCCAGGTGGCTTCCCAGAATCTTCCCCCTCTCAGTGCCTTGTTACCAACTTTTATGCCTCTAAGAATCTCTGAGTTTCTGAGGAGGTCCTGTTATTGTTCAGTAGTTTCAGTCATATCCAACTCTTTGGGACTTGATTTGGGGTTTTTTTTTTTTGGCAAAGATACTATAGTGGTTTGCCATTTCCTTGTCCAGTTCATTTTATAGATGAGGAAACTGAGGCAAAATGAAGTGACTTGCAGGGTCACATAGCTAGTAAGTGTCTGAGGCTGGATTTAAATTCAGATCCTCCCAACTCCAGGCTGGCACTCTATTCACTGCTCCACCTAGCTGCCAGAGTTGGTCCTAGTCTTCTTCAGAGAGTGGGGTATAGGAGAGACTAGGAGCTTCCCAGACTTACAAAGAAAGCTAGAGAAGAAAAGACTAGGGATCAATCTGGAAATGTTAGGGGAGAGGATTCCAACTGAATCTGTAGCATAACTCTCACATATAGGAACCTTTATATACTATCTAAGCCTGAAAGATAGAGTCCAAGCAGGGAAAGAAAGAAGGAGTCACTCATGGGGTTAAGAAGGACTGAGCCCAAGCAAAGGGAGGGAAGGAGGGCTTGCCTGACCTTCCTCTCACTCTAGCACCTAAGGTCTATGAGGGAATGTTCAGTTACCATCCTACTACAGGGAAGGCTAAAGCCTGGGAAGTAAAGAAGATATGACAAGCAATGAAAATTACGGTTATAAAACTTCCAACTACTTTGCTTCCATTATCTTATTTGATCCTCACAACAATACTGTGAGGTAGGTTGGACGCATATTACATTTCTATCTTACAGACTCAGAGCCTGGAGCTCATGGTCCAGCCATGCTGGAGAGTAATTTGGAACTAGGCATCAAAAATCTACTAAACTATGAATACTTTGATCCAGTGATCGAAGTATAGATCCAGTATAGACCGCTAGGTCTATACCCCCAAAGAGATCAAAGAAAGAGGAAAATGACCACATGTACAAAAATGTTTATCTTTTTGTAGTGGCAAAGAATTGGAAACTGAGAAGATGCCCATCAACTGGGGAATGGTTGAACAAGTTATAGTATATGAATGTGAATATTTTGGTGCTGTAAGAAATTGATGAAGGGGAAGATTTCAGAGAAACATGGAAAGTCTTGGATGAGCTGACACAGAGTGAGGTAAGCAGAACCAGAAGAACAATTTATACAATGGCTAGCAACAATGTTAAGGAAAACAGTTAGGAATGAAAACAACATCAACACAATGACCAAAAACAATTCCAGAAGACAAGATGAAATATACTTCCTATCTCATGATAGAGAGATGAGTGCAGATGGTGTTTTTTTAAAAACATGGTCAGCGTGGGGATTTATTTTACTTGATTACAAATGTTTGTAAAAAGAATTTTGTTTTCTTGTTTTCTCAGTGGTGGAGTGAAAGTTGGAAGGATGAGAAGGCAGATCTGAAAATAAAATAAAATTTAGTATAAAATAGAATATGAGCTTCAGAGCTGTGGTGATTTGCCCAAGGTTATACAGCTGGCAAAACTAGGACTGGAACTCAATTCTGATTTTAATTCCAGTGTACTTTTTTTTCTTACTATAGGAGAGAAAAATGGAGGAAAACAAAAAAAGAACATGGGAGAAGAAGGGATAGAACAGTGAAATCAGTGTAGGGCCTGCATTGGGTATGGGAAGAGAAAGGAAGGGGGCTGATAAGAAAACTGAGTTTGGAAGAAGTTCCTTATATGACCAAGGTGACCTCAGGTCAGTATAAAAATCCTAGGGTCAAAGACAGTCAGATCCGTCTATGCCTCTGACTTCTGTTCTATATCCTATCACTCCTATTCCAGGGCTAAACACACAGAAGCTACTCAATATTGATTGGAACATTGCTGCCATGTTGATTGACTGATAGAGGGACAGGAAGAGTAATGTTGCTTTTGATGAGACACCAGTGAGGGATTTCAGGATAACATGGGTGGAAAGGACACTGGATTTAGAGTCAGGAGAAGTGGATTCATATCCCACTTCCAAAACTTATAGGTCTCTTTCCTTCTCAGGGGCTCAGTCCCTCCCTCACTTGTCAAAGAAGGTGAAGAATAATAGTGACATACATCTCCTAAAATTGTTTAGTCATTTATCAGTCATGTCCAACTGTTTGTGACTCTATTTGAGGTTTTCTTGGCAGAGATACTGGAGTGGTTTGCCATTTCCTTCTCCAGCTCCTTCTACAGATAGAGGAACTAAGGCAAACAAGGTAAAGTGACTTGTCTGGGTTCACACAGGTAGTAAGTTTCTAAGGTCAGATTTGAACTCAGAAAGATGAGGCTTCCTGACTCCAGGCCCTGCACTCTATCTACTGTACTACCTAGCTGCCTCTATCTAACTCCTGGAATAGTTATGAGGAAAATGCTTCCTGAACATTGAAGTGCTATAAAAATGTGACTGCCAGCATCAGATGGTTAATTCAGGTCAGGGACATTTGACTCCCATGAAGCTACATTTCAGAGATGCCTATTCTCCCTCACTGAGCCACAATAATCTCTGGTGTTGGCTAACCAGAGGTCTTGGGAGGAGGTCCTCTTGATCCTGGCCCAGCCCCACTTCCCTTGCTGGCACCAGGATAATGGATTAGCACAGGACTAGCATGGGAGCTGATGCTGGGGAGGAAAACTCCAGGGGCTGCTGTGTATTTTGTGAAAACCAAATCCAATAATGTGTTCTCCAACCAAGCAGAGCCTGATAGGAAGTTTTGGCAAGTCTGCCTTCCTTTCTTCCCCCGTTGGGCTGTTCCACTACCTACCCTCCAAGCAGCCCCTTCCCCCAACTTCCCCAGAGCCCACGGAGAGCACCAGCTGCTCCTCTGGGCCAGAGCAGGGCCAAGAGTAGGAGCCCTACGGGGGCCAAGATCACCCTCCCCCCAAAGCGCTTGACCAGCAACGACCACCCCATCCCTTTGCCCCCTTCCTGCTTGGCATAAATTGGAATACAAATCAAAAGCAAAAGCTTTCCCCTGTTTGAACAAATTGCTATGGATTCCCCCCTGTCTCAGGTCAGGGCTCCCGATGGGGAATATTTTCACTCGCTGACTGCTAATAGACTCGAGAGAAGCTGCCGGATCGATGGGCCAATACGAAGATTAGCAAGGAACTCAAACGCTGGCTTCAGGCCAGCTCCCACTCTGGTTCCCCAGCTCCTCCCATCTTCCCCTCACTTTACCCCTCACTCCAACCAGGGCTGGATGGATGGCTATCCAGCACTGGAGAGCTGTGTGTGTGCCGGACTGAACTGGAGAGAATCTACCAACTACCCAGTTGAGGGTTCGGGGATGGGGGGAGAGGAAGGAGCAGTTAAGGAGAAGGGGGTGGGGCTCAGAAGGGTAGAAACTAATCCTTAGAGAGCAGAGGGGAGACAATCCTGGGGGCTCAAGAGGGCAGAGTCTAAGGACAGAGAAAGGAGGAAAAAGACAGAAAAACAGTTTTTTTTTTGGCACTGCTCGACCCACCCTATTTTGGAAGATCATCATTTGAGAAGCAAAAGGGTTTTGATGGGAGAAAGTCTAGAATAAGGGAGAAAACGAATACGTTCCGAAAGGGTTTACATGCACGAATAGACGTTGAGCTAGAATGTGAACTTCTTGAGAGCAGGGATTTTTTCTATCTGTATCTCCAACCCTTATCATGGTGCTTTGCACATGCTGAGTACTTAATATGTGCCTTATTCATTCATTCATCCATTCATCTAGAACACATGAACATTCACTTTCATTCACCCACATACACATGCCTTCGCATTGTAAATGCATGTTCACACATGTAGATATTGCGCACACACACATATAAACACCCTAAGGAGAGAAGAGTGGTGAGGAATGCATTTCAATATATCCACTCATGTAGAACACATAAACATCCACCTTCATTTACCCACATGCACATGCGTTCACCCTGTAAATGTAGATTCACACATGTAAATACTGCACACACAAACACACACACGTACACACACACTAAGGAGAGAAGAGTGCTAAAGAATGCATTTCAAAGCCTTTCAGGGCATCCTGGATTGACACCATTTCATCTCCAGAATTGTTTCCCCAGTCTTCTCACCCAACACAAAGGCAAGTCATCACATGTGACAATGGAAGCAGCTAGGAGATACAGTGGGCCCAGAGTCAGAAAAGCCAAAATTCAAATTTGTCTTCAGACAGGTGGCACAGTGGATAGAGTGTCTACTCCTGGAGTCAGGAAGACCTGAGCTCAAATCCAGCCTCAGACACTTACTAGATGTGTGATCCTGGGCAAATCACTTGCCTTTGTTTGCCTCAGTTTCTCCATCTGTAAAATGAGCTGGAGAAGGAAATGGCAAACCACTTCAGTATCTTTGCAAAGAAAACCCCAAATGGGGTCCGGAAGAGTTGGACACTACTGAACAACAACAGCTGTGTGACCTTGGGCAAATCATTTAACCTGTATTTGCCTCAGTTTCATCTGTAAAATGGGGATAATAATAGCACCTACCTCCCTGGGTTGCATAATAATTGTACAGTTTTTAGCACACTGCCTATGTTGGTTGTTATTGTTATTGTGCTTAGTAGAATGCCTAACACATGGTAAATGTAACTTAATAAATGCTTGTTCCTTTCTCATCCACTCCTCCCCTCTTCTAAAGGGATCAAAACCAGCTTCCTGGACAGGTACCCCGGCTGCCCACAACTACCACCATCACAAGAACTGATTCAAGGGGGTGAACTATGATGGTGGAATTCAATCCCAGTCCTTCCCAGCCCTCTCCACTCTGCCTTTGATTTCTCAAGATGCTATTTACTCCTTACCTGCTCCTACCTTTCCTTCCTCTTTTTCCAAAGACAGAGAGATTAGGAAAGGAACATGAAAACTGAAGACAAGGTGGAAATTGGCCTGATCATTTTTCTCAAGGCTTCTTAGTATGTCCTGAGCGCCTACCAAGTGATGCCAAAGGCCATGGCAGGGGGACAGGACTACCCTATTGTGATAATCTCTGTCCAAACAGTTCTCATGCCATCCTTCAGAAACAATAGAAAAGGGCAAAGCTCCAAATAAACCAGTCTGTGCCCTTTCCTCGATCCTTCCCTTTATGAGGCTGTAGCCCTTACCTTTAGCTACCACTCTGACCTAAGTTTAGAGTCACCTCTACCTCCACAGGTTTGGGTTGAAGTGTCTGAGATAAATCTACCCCACAGTGCCATACTCATTGTCTCAGTAAGAGAAATAAGGAAGTTGGGTGGTTTTTCCAAGGGCATAACAGGCAAGTCTGTATGGAAAGCAGGAGTGGGATCATAATGTGGCTCATGTCTGTAAACAATTTTAAGATTTCTCAGTTAATAAGCATTTACTATTTGCCAGACACTGTGCTAAGGGGTAGGCATGCAAAGGAGAAAAAATATAAACACAAATGTGCCTGCCCTCAAGGAGATAACATTCCGATGGGGAAGAAAACATATACTTAAAAGGTATGTACAAGATATACACAGAGTAGATGGCAGGTGACCTTAGAAAAGAAAGCATTAACAACTTTTTGGTCTTAAGAACTGCATCTTGAAGGATGCCATGGATTCCAGGAGGTAGGAGTAAGGAGGGAGGGCATTCCAGGAAAGGATAAAAAAGTCTTGAAAAGTAGGAAGAGTCCAAGTTGTGAAGAGTTTTAAAAGGCAAAGAACAAAGGGTTTGCTTCCTTCCTTCCTTCCTTCTTCCCTCCCTCTTTTTCTTTCTTCCTTCTGTTCCCCCTTCCCTTCTCCCTTTCTCTCTCTCTTCTTTTCTTCCTTCCTTCCTTCCCTTTTCTCTTTCTCCATCCTTTCATTCCTTCCTTCTTCCCTTCTCCCTTCATCCCTCCTTTTCTTCCTTCTTCCCTCCCTCTTTTCCTTCCTTCCCTCTTTTCTTCCCAGCAGTCCTGTAAGGAAGCTAGAACAAGGAAACTGAAGTTCACAAAGAAGAAATGATCTGCTTGAGATCCAAAGTTAGTGAATGAAGAGTTCAGACTCAGGCCTCTTACTCAAAGAACAGACAGAATTCCATCCACATCCTACAGGCTTCTCTCAGTAGAGCCTGGACCATCTGACACAAACTCTGTAAGAGAGAATTCCATTGAGAAGGAGGAGGAGATGGTTAGAAAAATGTCCTTTGGAACACTAACTGATTTCTTTCTAGCCCAGGCTATGGATCAGAATCTTTTACATGGCTTTGATCATGGTTCCTGAACTGGGAGAACACACTTGTGGGAAGGGGGTGGGGGAAGAGAACCAGGTACACACAACATCAAAACAGAGTCCACAAGACCTTCCAAGACCCTAAGTTCTAGAATGAGAGTGCTTCCTTGTCAGTCTTGTCAGTCCCTCCAACCTCTCCTTTTATTTTTATTATTATAATATTTATTTAAATATTTT
Organism: Notamacropus eugenii; assembly: GCF_028372415.1. Classification (NCBI taxonomy): domain Eukaryota; kingdom Metazoa; phylum Chordata; class Mammalia; order Diprotodontia; family Macropodidae; genus Notamacropus; species Notamacropus eugenii. The sequence goes on from NC_092873.1 coordinate 95,612,751, forward strand.
ATTCATTATTATAGCTCCTTTTATTTACCTTATGTCTTATGCCTTGGTCACCTAATCTTCAGATGCCTGAGCAGGAGAAGGGCTGGGCCTAAGGGCAGTAAATTTGAGGCTCCCCAGAGTCAGAAGCACTGCCTCTGAATCTCCAGGCATCAACCTGAAAAGGGCCTTCTGGGACTCTTGCTAAAAGGGAGCTGGGCTAAGGGTCTTATTCCCAGACCCTTCATAGTATAGAATAATAGAACTTAGAATGTCATGGCTGAAATTCCCCTCAGACAATAAATTACCATCTGTCCTCTCTCCTCTCTTGTAGCCTCACTCCCGTATTTATGGTCTTTTCTCCCACAATCCCTCCCTGTTCTGCCAGTCCTTCACCCTTATTCTGGCTTCACTCGCCTCCTTTTGGAGCTGAAAACTTCCAGTTAGCTAAATCTATACTGTATTCTCCTAGGTCCATAAATCCTACAAAACCCTTGTTCTTCTAGTGTTCTGGCCCAGCTAATCACTAACCCTGGTTAAATTCCACCAATTGTCTCTGCTCCTACTCCAGAAATCACAAAGGACTGTTGGCTGCATTTGCTACAAATTCATGTTATCTGACCTCACTTAGGTGCTTACTGCTGGAAGGCAATTTTTTTATTCATTTCTGATAAATTCCCTAACATATGTCCCAAAACGGTTGTTCAAAACCTTCCCCTCCATCCTTAAGTCTCCAAATCTACTTCCACCACTACCGCTCCTAGCTAGCATCTATACAATGCTTTAAGGTTTGCAAAGTACTTTACAAATATTATCTCACTTGAGGCTCACCATAACTCTGGGAGGAAGGTGCTATCATTATCCATATTTTACAGATGCAGAGCTAAGAGGTTAAGTTGCCCCAGGGTCATATGGCTAGCAACTACCTAGGGCTGGATTTGAACTCAGGTTTTACCAATTCCAAGTTCAACATTCTACTTCCTGTGCCACCTAGCTAGTTGCCTTCTAACAGATGATCTCACTTTTTCCTTAACCAACAAGATTAAGACCACCCCCACATGAGCTGTGCCAGACTCCTTCTCCCCTATTTCAGAGGATGAACTGAATGTCCTTACCAAGGCTAACTCCTCTACCTTCTTCACCTTGTTCTCATCCCTTCCTTTCTCCCCTCATGGCTTTGCTCCATCAGTCACAGAATCACCACATTTAAGAGTTGCAGGGAACCTCAATGGTCATCCAATCCAATCCATAGACTAGTGATCATCCAACCTCTTTTTGAAAACCTGCCCTGAAGGGAAACCCGCCACTTCCCAAGTCAGCCCATTCCAGCTTAGCATTACCTAATTGTTGAGAAGACATTTTCCTGCCATAAAACCTAAATTTACCTTTTTCCAATTCCCTCTCCTTGTTCTTGCTTTGTCCACTAAGGCCAAACTGAATAAGTATAATCTGCCTTCCATAGGGCAACTTTTCAGGTAAATACCTGAACACAGCTATCTTGTCTCCCTCCTCTCTTCTAAGTCTTCTCTTCAGAGTAAATATGACCATTTCCTTCAGCCATTTCTCCCATGTTATAGACTCAAGGCCTTTCACCACCTGATTATTCCTCTGGACACTCTCCAAATTTTCAATCATCTCCACCCTCTCTATCTCTTTCAATCTCAATTTCTGCCACTATTGGAGCCTCCTCCTCTGCACACAAATACAGTCCCCTTTTCCTAAAAACAAAATTTTCCTTTGCCCCTTTCACCCCCTCTTCCCTTTCACCCCCTCCTCCCCTACACCACCAAACTTTTAGAAAGAGAAGTCTATCCTTATCATTCCTGCATCCCCACTACCCACACATAGACCTTAGCCATCAGAATGTAAGTTCCTTGAGGACAGAAGCAGTCTGTTTTTCTTTGTATCCCTAGAACTTAGCATAGTGGTTGGCACATAGCAAATGGCACACATTAATTAAGTCACTGGACATCTTATTAAATAGCTTCATTTTACAGATGAGGAAATGGAGGCCCAGAGAGGCTAAATTAATAGAATGAACAAGGCACACAGGGGGTAATTCTTCTTTCCACTACAGTACATACTACTTAAATATCTCTTTACAAGATCACCTAGAGACCTTCTAATGACCAAGTCCTGTTATTTCATCTAAGAGGGCCTTGATCTGTCTTCTTCATGCAACGCTGTGGACCACCCTCTCCTCCTGGCCAATTTATCCTATGGCTCTCTCTTAGTTTTATTTCCACTTCTCTTAGAATTCCTTTTCATTCTCTTCTTATAGTTCATTCATTAGTTCAATAAGCATTTTTAAGCACCTAAAATATGTTAGTGTATCTATATATGTATGTGTATAGATATGGAGAGAGAGAAAGAGAGAGAGAAGAGGAGAGAGAGAAGAGGAGAGATAGAAGAGGAGAGAGAGAGAGAGAAGAGGAGAGTGAGGTCACTTCCCTTATGGTTCCTTTTCATTCTCTTCTTATAGTTCATTCATTTGTTCAACAAGCATTTTTTAAGCACCTAGAGCATTTTATAAATATATGCACATATACATATACACACGTAGGTATGTGTGTAGATATGTATGAGAGAGAGAGAGAAGACAGATCACTTCTCTTATGGTTCCTTTTCATTCTCTTCTTATAGTTCATTCATTAAACAAGTATTTCTTAGCCACCTTAAGCATTATGTAACAGCACTTTATATATGTATATATACATATATGCACACCTATGTCTATGTATATATGTATGAAGAGAGAGAAAGAAAGGGAGAGAGAGAGTCCTCATTCTTTTTCACTTCTCTGAAGCTTTTAACAGTGTTAATCACACCTTTCTCATTACTCTCTCCTCCTCCCTCAGAGATACCACATTCTCCTTGTTTTCCTACAAAATTCTCTAACCAATCTTTTGTTTCAGCACAAGGAGAACCAGGACAAGTAATGGTGTACCTTCCTTATCCCCTCCCCATCCTCCAGGACCTTGCTGTAGCAGTGAACCTCTATCTGTCATGGATCTTCCATCTCTCCCTCCTACTGGCTTCCTTCCCATTTGCCTACAAACCAGTTTCTACAATCCTAAAAAGAAAAAAAAATCCTGATCCTGCTATACTTATTTTCCCTTTTTCTTCCTCCTTTCCAGAGCCAAACTTCTTGAAAAGGTTGTCTATTACCCATGCCTCCACTTCCCCACTACCTACTTTCTCCTCTGACTCCTTGTAATCTGGCTTCTGTCCCAATAATCTATTGAAATTGCTCTTTCAAAGGTCACTAATGACCTCAGAAATCACCAAACCCCATGACTTCCCTTTTGGCTCCAGGGTTTCCTTCTCCTTGACCTTTTCTTCAATATTTGAAACTACTGATCGCCTCCACCCTTCTACATAATTTCTTTTCCCTTAGTTCCTAAGACACTATATTCCTGATTTTTTTTTTATCACTCTTGTCTCTATAGTTGGTTCTTCATCCTCTTTCCAAAGACTTGAGGTGGACATTCCCCAGGGATATAGCCTTGGTCATTGTTTCTCTCTCTACACTGTGTCCCCCTGGAAATCTTACCCATTCCCACACCTTCAACTCCAGTTTCTATGAAGAAGATGACTAACAACTCCACTCGTCTATAGGGGAACTTCACCTGCATATCCCACTGACACCTCCAAGTCAACATGTCCAAAACTAGATTTCTTATTTTGCCCCCCAAATTCACATCTACCTTTTATTCTGTTGTCTCACCACCATTCATCCAGACTCCCACATTTGAAGTCTTGTTGTCACTTCCCACTCTTCCATTTCTTATATCTAGATACAAAGTTCCATCCATTCCACCTCTCTGATGTCCCTCACACTATTCCCCTTTCCTCTGTTCTAGTCTCCCACTGCTCCCAGAACCATCTCCAGTTGTCCTGATCTATATCTTGCCACTGGACCCAGGTGGCTCTGGATGAGAGAGTGAGGCTGGTGATCTTGCACAGTCCTCCTTCACTTAAATACAATTCACTTGCAAGTCATGGAATCACCTCCCCAATGTTGTGGTCCTCTTCAAGAACAAGGGAAAAACAACAATTTTAGTTATTACCACCCTTGAGCATCTCTTGAGTGACACCCACCTGTGCTATTACAATAGCCCCCGACAGTTGTTTCCACTTTTACTATCCATTCTCTTTTCTTCACATAACTGCCACACACACTCCTTATACATAAAACTGGCCATGTCATTCTTTTACTCAAGATCCTTCAATAGCTCCCTATTTCCTACCAATCAAAGTTCAAAATCCTTAGCTTTTTATTCAAGGACTGCCACAATCAGGCAATGTCTTTCCCATCCTTACCTCACGTAGATCTGTAACTACAAAGGTTCTCAGAGGTCATCTCATTTCACAGACGAGGAAACTGAAGCCCAAAGAGGGTAAATGACCAAGGTCACGCAAGTAGCCATCATGTACTCTGACTTCAGAACCAGTCTTCTTTCCACTGTGCCACCTTGCATCCCTTTCATGTATTCTAGGTTCATACCACTTCCTAAGCTTGAAACGCACCCCGCAAATGCACTCTCCCACTTCTGTCTGTTGAATTCTTATCCATTCTTTAAAATGCAACTCAAATATGCTTCCCCTCATCAGTAATGTCCTTTCCCCATTCAGTTCTAACAGAGTGCTTTGTTCACAACTCTGATGCATTTATCATGTATTACTTGAAGGTTTAGAAATCTTCCAGTGATGCTTTTTAATTTCTTAAATCACTGTCACCCTCCAATGATTCTCCCCACCCTACTCTGTAATAGAGCCTTTTCCTGTAAGAAAGAAGCACAATTAAGCAAAGACAACATATTGGGTCATTTCTCGTAATGAATTATTTTGTATCATAGCTATCTGTTCAAATGTCATAGCCCCCTAAATAATCTCCATAAGGGCAAGGACCCTGTGTTAATTAAGCTTCATTTTCCCTTTCCCTCAGTTGGCTAGTACTGGTGCTGAATCAATATGCATGGAAAAGATAAAAATGGAAAGAGCAACAACAGTGAAACACTAACAATGAAACCGAATGCCACTAATTATAATCAATAAGTATTTATTAAGCACCTAGTATGTGCCAGATACTGTGGTAGGCACTGGGGACCCAAATATGAAGAATGAAGCAAGCCCCATCATGAGCTACAATGGTCAAGATTAGCACCAAAGAAGAGCTATGACAAAACATCTCACTCCCTTTCTTTGCAGAGGTGGGAGACAACGGGTGTGGAACATTGCATATAATATCATACTTTGGCAACACAGGATCATAGATTCAGAACTGGAAGGAATATTAGAGGTCATCTAGACTGACCTCTCCAGTTTGCAGATGATGGACTAAGGTTTAAGAGAGACTAAATGTCTTGTCCATGGTCACATAAATAGTAAGTGTCAGAGGCAGGATTTGAACCAAGGTTCTTTGACTCCAGAACTAGGACTCTTTCCATTCTATCACACTGTCTCTTTTATGTGATTAAGTTTCCTAAATTTCCCCTCCCACCCACCCCCATTTTGGCTTCACCAGACTGCTAAAGGAATCCATACTACTAAGAAAGAAAGAAAAAATTAACTTCCTCCCTGCTCCCTCAGACTGAGTCAGGGTCAAAAGTGAATCAATAAGCTGGCTACAAGAATCATTCAGTTCAGGACCAAGGACATAGGCCAGTCAGGAAAGGACAAGGTGCTTTCTGCTGTCTGTAACTGGTTTGGTTTTCTAGTTAATCAACATACTTATTAAGTATCTACCATGTGCTAGGTTCTGTGACACTTGCTGTGGTACTGCCAGGTACTGCCCTGATCTAACTGATGAGCTCTCCCCTCCTCATGGGGTCTATGGACAAATACACTAAGAATTTTCACAGTCCTCTCAGGGTTCAATGCCAGCCAAAACCATCATACACACCCTTGGAGATCTTGGGCCCTGGAAAATATAGTGGAGGCTCCATCTTCTCCAATCACAATATTTAAAAAATTCTGAACTTAATAACCACCAACAAGAACAGACAACCAAATGCACACACAAAAAGTTTTAAAACAATTGTATATGACTGTAAACTGTTTTGAATCTATTTTTTAAATGTGTAGATTATTTTAATATATATAATACTTCAGGGGCAGCTAAGTAACACAGTGAATAGAGCCTGGGCCTAGAGTCAGAAAGACCTGAGTTCAAATCCTATCTCAAAGACTTACTAGCTGTATTACTCTGGGCACGTCACCCTGTTTGCCTCCGTTTCCTCATTTGTAGAAATGAACTGGAGAAGGAAAGGGCAAACTCCTCCAGTATCTTCTGCTAAGAAAACCCCAAATGGGGTTACAAAGAATCGGACATGGCTGAAAAAAATGACTGAACTGAGGGAGAAAAAAAGAAGGGAATTGGATTAAAGATTTTTGCAGTTCTTTCCAGCCCTAAATTGTATAATCCTGACATATCATGACTAAATTATCTTTCCAGTTCTTACATTCCATGTTCCACAGAACATGAGTCTATGGTTACAAAGGGGTAACCTGAGGTGGGCTATGGAAAGATCCTGCTTATTGTCTCAACTGTCTTATCTCAGCACTGAGCAAGGAAGTGGAGGTGGGGGTAAAAAGAGGGGCCCAGGGAGATCACTCCAATGTGCAAGTTCCTATTCCTTAGGATTCTCTGCTAGTTTCACCAATCCCAGAAATCATGTGAACAACTGGCAAGTACCTCATCCCAAAGGCAGAAGTAGGGTTCTTGCTCACAGAGAATGGGGTCCTTAACCAGAGGTCTGTGGACTTCTTTTTCAATATGTTTTAATTCAATATATTTCAATATATTTTCAACATATTTTGAAGGATTCCAATAGAATTGCTTTCCTTTATAATCCATATTTCATTTTGGGAGTTAAAAAACATTATTCTGAGAAGAGGTCCATCACTTTCACCAGACTGTCAAAGGAGTCTGTGACACACACAAAAAATGGGTTAAGAACCCCAACTATAAAATATATTGAACAATTCTCTTTCTATCATTTTAGTCATCGAAGTGTTATTTTCTCTCTGGTTGAAAGCAAAGTTGGTTTATGAATGTGATACGGCACAGGACACATGAATCTTTATTTCAGAGATCCTTAGCAAGATCAGACAAGTAGCAGACAGGATGAGTATGAGGCGTGGGAGAAACAGTCATGAGATAGGTTGACACCAAGAGAACTGAAGGCCAAGAAGATGAAAAAGTATGGAAAGAGCCTGAGAAGGGAATGAATGGGAATGAGGTCATTTGGAAAGATGACCTCAGGAAAATTGCTTTCTCCTCTCTGTACCTCCTCTTCTTCCTCTGGAAAATGACTAAGAGACATTCTTCAATAAATAAGTGGTTAGAGGATATGAACAGGTCATTTTTTGAAGAAATAAATCCAAATTACCAACAGCTATATGAAAAAAGGCTCTAAGTCACTAATTAAAGAAATATGAACTAAACCACTCCAGTGGATGTAAAGTGAAACCTCAGAGTTGCTTTGGTTTGTATTTCTCTAATTAGTTATTTAAAATATTTTTTCATATGACTGTTGGTCATTTGGATTTATTTCTTCAAAAATTAACCTGTTCATATCCTTTCTTTTTTAAAAAATAATTAATTAATTTTTAGTTTTTAACATTCGCTTCCATGAGATTTTGAGTCTTAAATTTTCTCCCCTACCCTCTCCTCCCTCTCCTCAAGACAGCATGCAATCTGATATAGGTTCTACTTATACATTCATATTAAACATATTTTCACATTAGTCATGATGTAAAGAACAGTTAGAACTAATCAAAGGAACCATAAGAAAGAAGAAACAAAACAACAAAAGAAAAGAAGAACAAATAGTCTGTTTCCATCTGCATTCAGACTCCCAAGTTCTTTCTCTAGATGTGGATAGCATTTTCTATCATGAGCCTTTTGGAGTTGTCTTAGATACTTGCATTGATGAGAAAGACTAAGTCTATCAAAGTTAGTCATCGCACCATTCTACTATTACAGTGCACAATGTTCTCCTGGTTGTGCTCACCACTCAGCATCAGTCCATACAGGTCTTTCCAGGTTTTTCTGAAGTCTGCCTTCTCATCATTTCTTATGACACAATAGTATTCCATTACATTCATATACCACAACTTGTCCAGCCATTCCCCAATTGATGGGCATCCCCTCAGTTTCCAACTCTGCCACAACAAAAAGAGCTGCTATAAATATTTTGTACATGTGGGTCTTTTGTTTATATCCTTTCACCAAATGTTAGAGGGACTAGGGAAAAATGAGTTACCCAAGTCCACCACTGGTGGTCCAGCCATTCTGGATAGCAATTCGGAACTATGCCCCCAAAGTTAGTAAATTGTGAATACCCTTTCACCCAACTCTGCCATTTCTAGGCCTATAACCCCCCAAAAAAGATCTACGCACAAAGATATTTATAGAAGTTCTTTTCATGTTATCTAAAACCTGGAAACAAAGAGAGTTCTTACCTACTAGAGAATAGCTAAACAAATTATGCTATATACATGTAATAGAATATTACTGGATCATAAGAAATGATGAAATGGATGGTTTCAGAGGAAATTGGACAGACCTCTATGAACTGATGCGAGTAAAGTAAGCAGAGCTAGAAGACCAATTTTTTTATAGATGATAGCAACATTGTAGAGGAAAATAACTTTGAAAGACTTTAGAACTCTGATCAACGCAATGATAAACCAGGAATCCAGAGAATAGAAAATGAAACATGACACCTGCCTTCTGGTAGAGAGAGATGATGGACAAGTTGCAGAATGAGTCATACATTTCTGGCCTTGGCCAAGGTGGGGATTTGTTTTGCTGAACTATGTGTATTTGTTATGAGGGTTTTATTTGGAGTTTTTTATTATCCAATTTGGAGGAGGAGGAGCAGAAGAAAGAGATAATAAATGATTGTCTTAAATAATTAAAAATAAATAAAATAAGAGAATTGGATTAGATAATCTCAAAGGTCTCTTTCCATCTCTGACATTCCCTGATTTCTGTGACTCTATGGTTCAAAGGCAGGACTGTTAGTGAAGGACTTGATAAGAAAGATAACCTAGTTTGGAAGATGGTGATCAGAAGTGTCACAAAGGACTGTGAAAATTAGTCAAAGCTAGGGAGAATAAAGACCTTAGCCTTTGGCAGGGGTTAAGTAGGAGGTGGGCTTGAGCACAGAAACCTAGGGAAAGTAATAGAGGCATTGCTTCATTGAATAAGCATAGTAGAAAGAACCTACTATGTGACAGGCACTATTCTAGGTATTAGGGACACCAAGACAAAAATAATTAAATGGCCCTTGCCATCAGGGAGCTTATATTCTATTGGGGGAGCGGAAGGGGAATCTGTGGTATAGAGCTTATTGATCTACTGATTGCCTGAATCTGCTTCAGACTAGCTATACAACCACAAGCAAGGAAACCGACATTCTCAGAAACTATATCCTCATCTGATACAATATACCAGATACTTCACAATCTAGTTATGAGGCTTTACAAAACATACAATTGCCCATAATAACAGCCATCTATATAGTACTTCAAGGTTTGCAAACACCATTTTTGTTGCTGTTCAGTTGTCTTCTGACTCTTATCTGACTCTTAGTGACCCCACTTGGGGTTTTTTTGGCAAAGAGACTGGAGTGATTTGCCATTTTCTTCTCCAGCTCATTTTACAGATGAGGAAACTGAGGCAAACAGGTTTAAGTGACTTGTTCCAGGGTCATACAACTGGTAAGTGTTTGAGGTCAGACTTGAACTGCCTCCAGGCCTGGCACTCTATCTACTTTGCCACCTACTTGAAAACTCTTATTTTGTCCTCACAACAATCCTGTGAAGTAGAAGCAATGCCTCCATTTTACAGTTGAGGAAACTGAGGAAGCCAGTGGTTGTGACTTGTCCAAGGTCACACAGCTAATAAGAGGCTGGATTCTAACTCAGATCTTCCTGACCCAAGGACCAGTGCCACTTTGTCACCTACTAAGTAATTTATATTAAGGATGCCACCATCATCTCCCTCAAAACCTTAGACTCACCCTCTATGCTTCACTCTTATGAACCTTATCTATATACAGGTTTCATGGCTTGTCGATTGTTCCAACACTGCATCTCTTACATTTGACCTCTTTTCTATGCTCAGGTCCTCATCACCTCTTGGTTGTACAGTTGCACTCATCTCTTGAATGCAGTCTTCTCCTCTCTTCAATCCACCAAAATGACCTTCCCGAGTCATGAACCTGACCATCTTGCTTCCCTGCCCCAAAGCTTTCAGAGACCTCTATTGATTAAAAGATAAAATACAAATTCCTTAACCTTCCCCATCTGCCTCCATCCTCCCTTTCTGATCTTATTTTACTTTCTTCCCCTTCTGGAGTGCTTATCCCACCCAGGAGTGGAAAAGGTTCTAGAATGGAAATAATTGTACCTGGATTCTCATTTTGACTCTGCCACCTACTATCTGTGTGACTTTGGCAAATCACTTAAAGTCCTTGGACCTCAGTTTCCTTATATGTAAAATGAGGGTGATGGATGAACTAGATGGTCTCAGGAGTCTCTTTCGGCTCTATATCTATGCACCTAATACCTTCCCCAAACTCAACATTGAACCCGCTTCCGCCTCTGTGCCTTTGCACAGGCCATCCTCAATGCCTGGAGTGCATTCCCTCCTCACCTCTGCCTCTCAGCATCCCTCTCATCCTTCAGACTTTATCTCAAAGGCTACTTCATTCATGAAGCCTCTCTCCCATTTCTAATGCTTTCTCTCTCCTTAAATTACTTTGTACATTTCTACCTGTATAGATTCTGTATCTCCTTCAGTAGAATGTAAGATCCCTCAATAGAGTCTAAGTTGCTAGGAGACAGGTCTTTTTCATTTTGTCTTGGTATGCCCAGCCCTGTACACATCCTAGGCACTTAATGGCACCTGTGGATTTGAGTTACCTCATTGCCTAGGTGACATTAAATGTGTCTTCCTGCTCTAACATTCTGTAATTCTCTAATTCGATATATTGACCTCTTCTGCTTGCTCTCAATACAGAGACTCTTTTTTATACAATCTGTCCTGAGTCTCTCCTTAAGGCAGCATCCTGAACAGGGAAACACTTCAGTCAATTCAACTCAGCAAACACTAATTGGCCACTATGTGCGAGGCAATGTGCATATAGAATTGCAAAGACAAAATGAAAAGCTATAACCTTGCTTTTAAAGTACTTACATTCTACAGGGAAGATGCAACATGTATCAAGATAAGGAAACACAATGTAATTTAAGAAGGCAAAAGAACACTAGCTATTAGGGGGATCAGACAAAGCTTCCCTAAGGATGTGACGCCTGAGTAAACATTTGAGAGAATATAGAGATTATGTATGATGGAGGTGAGGAGGGAGCTCGGTCCCTTGGGATCAGAGGACCTGAGTATAAATTCAGGATCTGCTACTTACTAGTTGTAATTACTTACTTAATTTCTCTGGGTCTCAGTTTCCTCATCTGTAGAATGAGATCTTCCAGACCTAAATCTATGATCCTATGAGGGCATTCTAGGCAGCTTTTGCAAATAGTGTTGTTTCTCTGTTGTTTTGAAGAGGACCGATGACATCATGGAGTAATGTCTTGATTTGTGTGTGAATGGGATTTAAGTGAGGTCGAGTGGCACAAAGTCATCAACCTCACTCTCTTCCAGAGTCATTGAAGTCCAGTGGCAAGACAAAATGCAGGAGATGACCTAGGTTTAGGAATAGCAAGGACAATTTAGTGCATGGAGGGAGTAAATCTGGAGTGAAATGAGAGTGTCAGAAGGTAAGTGCCAGGCTGAGAAGGCAGTAAAAGGTCTTTGACAGTGGTAGTCACATTTGCATAGCACTTCATACTTTTAAAAGTATTTTTGTATCTATTAGCTCATTTGATCACCCCAGGGCAACACACCAGGTAGGAAACTTCTCAGAGCATAAAGTAACTTTGGAGATTCAGCACAAAAACTAAAGCTTCTGAGATAAAGTTAAGTGGAGGGATTTTAACTGAAAGAAAAACTGATAAATCTCTATTTTTCCTAAAGAGTTGTCAGAAAATGGTAACAAGTCATTTCTTCAACTCCCCTGAGAGTAGAAATGAAGGAAATGGGCATAGACTACAGCAGGAAGGAAAGCAGTTATCCATTAGGAGAGACTTCCCCCACAATGAGGGGATGCTCACTACTGAATACTAGATACTAAAAACTGAAGAGCCACACAGAAGGGGTACAGGGATCATCCTCCTCCTTCTCAAGATGACTTTAGAGACAGAAGGGGTTCTTCTCACCTGAGACAATTTATGTGCCATCCTTGTGTGACATTACTTTTCAAGAGCCATCCTCCAGAATTCTGGAATCCCAGAATGCTGAGATGAAAAGGGCCTTAAAAATCATCTTGATAAAGGGAATGGTTTCAGAAAAACCTAGGAGGACTTACGTGCACTGATACAAAGTGGAGTAAGTAGAACTAGGAGAGTATTTTACACAGGAAAGCAATATTGTAATGATAACCAACTGGGAAAGACTTATAAACACTGGTGAATACAATGGTTCAAAACAGTTCCAAAAGATTCATGATGGAAGATGTTATCCACCTCTGAATTAAGATTAAGAACTGATCGAAGCACATCTTTTCTTTTTAATTTTCTTGCTTTTTTTTTTGCGACATGGCTAATGTGGAAACATGTTTTACTTGACTTTATTCTTGTCTTCTCAGTGAGTGGGAGAGGGGGTGGAAGGAGAAAGAAAATTTGAAACTGAAAAATCAAATAAATAAAAATTTTAAATGAAGGTTAAACAAAGGTCTCACCCAACAGCTTCATTTTGTAAAGAAAGGTCTAGATAAGGTAAGTGACTTATCCAAGATCCACTGGAAAAACTTATCCAAGTTTACTCTGCTGATAAATGGCAGAACCAGGATTTGAACCTAGATGTCACAAAAACATAGATTAACAAAATCATAGAAGAGATTTTAGTCCTGGTCCAATCTTCTTGTTTTACATATAAGACAACTTAAGCCCAAAAGAAAGAAGTGATAATAAAGACCACACAGGTAATAGGGATTTGAACTCATACCCTCTTACTCCAATTGAGGAGTCACTCTTCCTTTGGAGCATCCTATTCTTGATTCCGCAGAGCTCACAGATGAATCCAATGAATTAAACAGAACAGGAATTATTATCTCATTTTTATAGATTGGCAAACTATGACTCAAGGTCACATAGCAATGCCCCAAAGGGACAGAACTGATATTAAAAGCAGATCTCCTGATTCCAATTCAAAGTTTTTTCCACTCTATTCCCTTTATGGAGTCTTTTTATAATCCCAGTACAGAATGGATGACTCTACCCAACAGATACTAGGAGATTGATTTCCGTGAATATTTACTGCAGAAGGAAGTGAAGAGGGAAAGATGAAGGGGGAGAAGATTGCCTGGCTTGGATTCATACTGAAAAACAGTTCCTAGAGTATCCTATCAGATGAGAATAAGTCATAATAGCAGTTTACTCCCTACAATGCTTTGTGTACATTATCTCATTTGAACTTTATAATACATCTATGGACTAAGTAGGCTAGTCTAAGGATTATATACCCATTTTACAGATGAAGAAACAAGGTCTCAGAGAAGTTGAACAACTTGCCTTTAGTCATAGTAATAACAGCTGGCATTCATATGTATTCATTTAAGATTTGCAAAACATTATATAGATGATCTCATTTGATGCACATAATTTTCCTGTTGATATAAATGCTATATAAATATATATACATATATAAATGTTATCCTCATTTTACAGACAAGGAAACTGAGTTTGAGAGAAGTTAATGGAATTGCCTAAGGTCACACAGCTAGTGTCTGAGCTGAAATTCAAACCCACGTCCTCCTGATTCCAAGTCCAGGAATTGATCCACCACATCTCATGGAGAGCCATCTTTGAGTATCTGATGGGCCATCCTATGGAAGGGAGCTTCATGCTATTCTGTCCCAGGGGGAAAGAGCAGGAAAAATGCATGGGAATTCCAAAGAGGCAAATTTAGAATTAATGCCAAGAAAAGCTTCCCAAATAACTAGTCATCTAAATTTGTAGAGAATTGCCTTTGCAGTTGGTGAATTCCCTCTCATCGGAGTTGTCATTGGCAATCTTCCAACACAAGATACCTTCACAAAGGCTAGACAATTTCTTGACAGGTTAGAGCAGTGGGCCAACTCTAACATGATGAAATTCAATAGAGATAAATACAAAGTCATATATGAGTTCAAGAAACCAACTTCCCAGGAATGGAATGGGGATGGGGTAGGGAATAAATACCCATGGGTAGACAGATTTTTTTCCTGGAGAAGATCTGGAGGCTGCTAGATCAATGAGTTAAAAAAAAGAGCTAATAAAATCTTGGGCTGTATTGAAAGGCATAATATCTGGGATAGTGTTCTGCAATCTGTTCTTTCTGTTTGGACCACAACAGAATGATTCTGTTCAGCTTGGGATACTTTAATTTAAGAAGGACATTGAAAAGGTGAATATTGACTGGAGGAGGACAACAAGGCTGGTGAATAGCCTGAAGACTATGTCCTATGAGGACTGGTTCAAGAAGCAGGGCATATTTACCCTGGAGAAGACTTAGAGGGACATAATCAGTGTCTCCAAGTACTAAAAACCATGTGAAAGAGTGATTAGATGTAGATCTAGAGCTGTAAGATACCTCAGAGGTCACTGACATTAACTCCCTCATTTTATAAATGAAGAAAACAAGGTTCAGGAAGTTTAAGTGACTCACCCAAGGGCATACAAGGTAAGCCTCAGAGGTGAGACTTGAACTCAGACCCTCAGACTCCAGAGGTGTTATTTTTTCTCTGTACTATGCTGACTCCAAGAAGGCAGAGCCAAGATCAATGGGTGGATATTGCAAAGGGGCAATTTTAGGTTTGTATGAAGGATTTGAGAGCTCTGAAAGTTGGATGATCTGCCTTGGGAGGTGACTCCTTAGAGGTCTTCAAGTCGGTATGTTACAGAGGATGGGGAATTCTTTTGGGAGACATTAATTGGACTTAGTTGCCAAGATCCCTCCCAACTCTAAAATGATTCTGTAATTCCTATGAAAGAACAGATGTAGAACTTACCTGGGTTTCCCTATGCAACTGTTCTGAAGCATAAACTTATGTGTGTGTAACATATGATCCAGGTATGAGGGTAGAGGGAAAAGGAGGCAGAGAGGGGGGAGTCACCTACAAAGAAAAGGATAAATGACTCAGTAAGAGAGCAGGTGGTCTAGAGATGAGAAAGCCCAGGATATTAGTTAGTTAGTGAACTCGATGGACAGGGTACCACCTCTACTTCTCTGGGCTTCAGTTTCCTGTCCTGTTAAATGAAGGGGTTGGTACTTCTACTTAGGCCCTATCTAACTCTAACTGATCTATTCTAAATGCAAATGAAACAAAGAACAAATAATCACACTTCAAAAAAAAAGTTACAAGTTTCCATCAAAAGCCATTAACAATTGAATGGCTGGTCATCCAAACCTGGGATTCGAGTAGAAATTCCCTGAAAATGTTGGGAGGAAAAAAGAGCTATCCCTTTCTGAGCCTTAATATAATCCTGTGGCATTGGTATTACAAGTTTTATCTTCCCCATTTTATATAAGGGAAACTGAAGATCAGCGAGATTAAGTGACTTGCCCAAGGTCACACAATTAGTAATTAATTGACACCGTATTAACTCTTCTTCTTGTTCAGTCATGTCCGATTCTTCATGACCCCATTTGGGGTTTCCTTGGCAAAGATGCTGAAGTGGTTTGCCATTTCCTTCTCCAACATTAACCCTATTACAATGGAAATTCTACCTCCATAAGAAAAGGGATATGGTAGCTTTGAAAAAAAAGTTCTAGAGTCTGAGTCTGCCCGATGGAAACAAAGACTTGAGTCTCATATCACAAGTCTGAACCATCCCAATAGGGATGGTCAGTTTTAAGAACTCAAGATGGGAGAAGGGGAACAAAAGGGACAAGTCTATTCAGTTCAGCAAGAATTTAAGAGGATTCTATATGGCAGACACCATACTGGGTACTGAGGATACAAAGGTAAAAAATCTGAAACATCCCCTATCCTCAAGGAGCTTATATTTTATTGAGGGTGTGGTGGGGGAACATGTACACAGATAAATAAATGCAAAATATATACAAAAATAAATACAAAGTAATTGGGAGAGAGAACTAGTGGGAAATAAGCAAAGACTTCTTAAAGGAAGTAGCTCTTAAACTGAGTTCTAAAGGGAGTGAAGGGGTCCAATAGGGAGAACTGAAGGGAAAGAGAATTCCAAGGATTGAGTATGGAAGGTTAAATGGTATGGATGGATACCAACAAAATAGGATGGTTTGTCTGGTAGCACAAAGATCAGTTGCTTACTCATACCCACCCTCCTCATGCACTATATGAAAAAGATAGGAGGTTTTAATAGAATGCAAATTTAATAGGAGTCAATAGAAGACTATGGCAGCCAAAACAACTAGTGCGAACTCAAGCTCCATTAAGACCAACATGACATCTAGCAACCAGGAGATGGTAGTATCACTCTTTTCTGCACTGATGAACCTTCATCTGAAGCATTTGATGAAGGTAACTGAGATGGTGACGGATCTCAAAAACATGGCAAAAAAAAATCAGATGAAGGAAATAGGAATGTTAATCTGAAGAAAAGATGATCTAGAGAGAACATGATGTCCATATTCAGGAAGGCAGTGAGGTGGTGCAGTGTATAATGTTCTGGGTTTGAAGACATGAAGATCTGAGTTTAAGTCTAGTCTCAGACACTTCTTGGCTGTGTGACCTCAGGCAAGTCATTTAACCTCTGTCTGCCTCAGTGTCCTTAAATGTAAAATGAGGATGATAATAACATCTACCAGAGTTATTATGAGAATTAAATGAGATCTTTGTAAAGCACCTGGAACCATAGTAGGCTTTTAATACTTGTTTCTTTCAAGAATTTGAAGGACTATTACATGGAATGGAGGCCAGACTTTTTCTGCTTGTCCTCCCAAGGACAGAATCTGGTACAATGGAAATCAAAGACAGATTTAGATTCCATGTAAGGAAAACTTCATTTCAATCAGAGCTATGCAACAGTGAAATGTGCTATCTGGAAAGACAGTAGTATTCCTTTCCCTTGAGGTCCTCAAGTGAAGATTGGATCTATCTACTTTTTCAAATTATTGTTGAGTAGATTCTCTGACAAGTCTGGGTTGGACAATATGGCCTCTGAGATCCTTTTCACTTCTTAGATTCTGAGAATATCTATGGTTCTGGATTCCAAAAGAATCCAGTTTCATATAGTTTCATAATATAGTTTCATATAGTGAAGAAAGTTCCAAGCTTAAGCTCAAGAAACATGAGGTACAGGGAGTCCTAGGTTGGAATCCCCCTGACTATACTTAGATGACTCTAGGCAAGTTTCAGAGAACTTAGTTTTCACATCTGTAGTGAAACAGTAGGCTTTTCAATGTTAAAAATACCAAAACAGGATAGAAAGGTGGTTAACAATAATTTTTTAAAAGGCAAAAATGAGAAGTAGATACGTAAAAACAATGACTGAGTTTCCTTAGTTTGTTTTTGTCCTTTCTCAATTTCATTTGTGCACTAAGCCAGGGAAGATTTGGGGAATGTCTAATCCTAAGAAAGACAATAGTCTAGAACAGAGGGTTCTGCTCTTTACCCAGAAATAGAGATAACAAAGATATAATATTAGCTTGGATGAACTCTATCTGGTTTATGTTAGTTACCTAGGGTGGTGATGACTAAAGGGTTGTCAGCCTCTCCTTTGAAAGAATTCTAACCACTGTTCTCTAGCAGATTGAAATTGAGAATAGCACCACATGGTCCTGAAGAAATGAAGCTGAGAAGCTGGTAGTAGGGAGCAATATCCAGATGATGGCGCTACACAGGAATATGAAATAGGAATAATGGTACTTGTATTAGTTACCTTATAGGTCATTTGTGAGGACTGAATAAGGTAATTTCTATGAATGTCTATAAAGCCTAGCCTGAACAATTACTCTTATTTGCTGTCATTTTTATGGGTTGCTTACATAATCTCTTACCCATCAGAAAAGCTGTCTACCATTTTGATCCAGAAAGGAGATAAGAGGACTGTGGGAACAGGAAGACTTTCCTAGCACCTTGGGCTTGCCTTTTTTCTGCCCTGCCCCAAGTATTCAACAGCCTGAAATTATGGTCTGCATTGTCTAATTTAAGGTGTACCAAGATTGCTTCCTCCTCCTCTCTTCCCCCCACCAAATCTCTTCCTTTCTCTTACTTGAAACTTCAGTATTAGAGATTCACTCCTTTGGACAAGCCCTGCCTATTCTCTATTAAATGTATATGTTCTTATAAGTAATAATTCCTTAACACCTCAGTGTGTCATTTAAAATACCTAAACATTTCTGTTTATTGAACTGGACTGAAGTAGCAAGAGAAATGCTAGATCAATGCATTCCTGGAAAGGTGGGGAGAGGAGGAAGGAAGAGGGAGAATGTAGAAGAGGAAAGCTAGAGGCCTAAGGTTTCTTGGCCTTCATTGAATTCACAATTTTGCCAAGGATCAGCACTGAATACAAGAAAACAACAATGAAATCTTCAGGTGTTCTGATGGAGAATATGGGAGAGAGGACTAGGATAATGTATATATGAGTCCCCAGACCATATAACTGATTTCTCAATGAATCCTGATTTTCAATGGGAGATGATACAATTGATATCAAGGGTTTAGCCCTTTATTGCTCCTTGTATTCTGATTTTTGTATTAGGAATACAGTCTATAAGTCTCTAAGGGAGGCGTGAAAACATAGTACAGGATATGAGTCAGTCTAAACCAAGCTGACTTAGAAGATGACACACATTTCTCCAATTTGAAGCTAGGGCCATGTTAAAGGTATCGCCAATGTAGATGTGGCCACATTCTGGGTTCCTTGGGTGTAATAGAGATAAATGGGGCTATGATGAGGGCTTCAGGGGGGCCTAGGACATTTGGCCTTGACTTAGGCTCAGCAATGATGCCATGCACTGGTTTGGTCCTGGTCCAGGGAAGATTGAGGCAGGAGAAGGAGGGAACAGGAAAGACAATGGGGGAAATATGGTGGCCAAGTGCTCCCCCTGCTGGCCACATCTGGAGCCATGCCAGCAGTGGCAACCGCCCAGCCAGCTGCACAACCGATTGCACTTGTGACCCTGGAAGACACACCTGGCCAGGTGTATTTAAAAAAAAAAAATTTAAATAAAGAAAAAACCTAGGAGAGTGGGAAGGAAGAACCAGGGAGTGGGGAAACCTGAGACTCAGAGACCAGCTCCTCCTGTAATGGGTCCACTAGATGGAGTTATTCCAGTTCCCCACCTGCATCCTTCCCAGATCAAGAGATAAAAGGATGCAAGTCCCTGATTCCAGGCATCAAGCACAGGACTGTGTGCCTCATACCCTCTCCATCACTCCATTCCAAAATGACTCAACCAAGTCGTGTGTCCTCCTATTCCCCTGTCAATGGTTTTTGGAGCAGGAAGAAATCTCTGACTGAGCCTCAGTCATGGCCCTGGGTTTCCTCGCCCAGCTCCAGCTATCGATTTCCTACATCATTCATTTACTGGGAGTGACGGGTATGATTAGCTCCCTCCCATCTCCTGGTAAAGTCTGAGGACGGTCCCCTTGTTTCAGAAAATCAGAGCTAATACAGGACTCTCAATCAGGAAACCCATCCCCAGTGAGACTAGGATTACAGCCAGGGCTGAACAATTAAGCCAGGTCCTTAGACAGAGCCTGTCCCTGATGCCTCATCTCCCCTACCCTAGAGTGCCTTCCTCTAATTAAATTCCCTCTCTTCTTCCTTACAGCAGCAGAGCCCCTAAAGACCAACTCCACCACCTTTTCTGGGAGAAAAGACTGCCAAAGACAGTGGAGTACAGGTGTAGGCATGGGGTTTCACCAACACAGCCCTAGACTTCTCTTCCCATCTCTCAGGTTTTACTCCCTAACACAAAAAGGCTGGGCTAGAGGACATTGGTCACAGCCTTCTTCCAGGAGTGTTGGACAACTATAATCCCAAAATGGCACAGAATACTGCTTCTCCTACCCAGATCCCCAAACTCTATATATTTGTGCTAAGATAGATCCCTTCTCCTTGAAACACACACACAGAGAGAGAGAGAGAGAGAGAGAGAGAGAGCAGTACAATTGTCACAGCTGGAGGGCCAGGGCAAAAAGTACAGAGCTTTTTTTTCAGTTGAAGGCCTTTGGACCCTTGAGGAAAACTCTCCCTTGTCAATGAAATAGGCCTGTAGCACCCCAGTTCTCCAGAATCAGGGCTCTCTAGATCTCCACTGTCTTCATTCCTCCCTGTGGCAAAGCACTTCCTTGTGCCCATTTTAGAGGGCAGTGCTCACTGATGGATCAAGTTTCCAAGACTACCTTGACAACTACAAGGTACAGAAACACCACTGAAAATCTTCAGTATGTTTTCCTAAATATATACACTGAGACTGGGAAATGGGAATGGAGTTGGGGGTGGGGAGGGTAGCGATGGGAATCACATTCTATCCTCCCAACTCCCTGGGAGACACATTTCTTGAAATTTTTTCTCCCCCAATCCCCCTTAAAAAAACCTGACATGGTGATAATTTTATAAGCTATGTTGCTCTTGTCAAATTATTCAACATCTGTCTTCATGTTCCCACAAAAATTAGCATAGGAGAGTAGTTTCTGATGACACCTTTGGTGAAATATTTTGACTTCTACCAGTAAGTTGCAAACAACCTGTCGTAAGGATAATGTCAATTTCCACTCTCGCATATTAAATAATCCAGAGGTTTGTTGTGCTTTTGTGGGGGAGAGTAATCCTTGCCCTCTAAATGGCTGAAAGGCTTATGGGGGTGAATATAAAGGAAGGAGGAGGGGACTAAGAAAGGAAGCTTTCTGAACAGAAGCTAATTCTCACCTTA
This sequence comes from Notamacropus eugenii, assembly GCF_028372415.1. Classification (NCBI taxonomy): domain Eukaryota; kingdom Metazoa; phylum Chordata; class Mammalia; order Diprotodontia; family Macropodidae; genus Notamacropus; species Notamacropus eugenii. The sequence continues at coordinate 95,633,701 of NC_092873.1, forward strand.
CTCCATCCCACCCCACCTAACAAGCCTATTGTCCTCAAGACTGGAGCCCCATCCGAAACACTGCCTTTCCCCCTCAGTCTACCAAGAAGTCAAATATACAGGCTGACCCTAGAGAATGACAAATGCAGACAGAGAGATTGGGAGGGAATGAGAAAGGAGACTGGTAGGGGTCCAGTCACCAAAGGACCCTCTGGCCCTAGAACTCAGCTGCTATAGCATTTGCATGAGGTGGGAGGAACAGGGTCCAACAAGAGAATGGACTAAGGGTGGAGAAAACAGAGTCTCTGGTGAAGCAGATTCTCTTTCCCTTCTCCCCATTCTCCTCCATCTCCCTACTCAGGATTATCCCCAGGAGGAAGGAGGGGAAAGAGAAGAAGGATCTCAAATGATAATTGCTGAAGTCCAAAGGATCTGCTATTAAATGAAATGGCAACAGAATTTATGATAGAGTCAAGAAGTGGATTGAGGGGTTGGAGAAAGCAGGCTGAGTATCCCATTTCAGGGTACTAATTGATACTAAGGAAGTACCAATTCTTGAGTTCCTAGATTCTGAACATACAAACTGTACCCCCACTTGAAAGCAGTTCTGATTACAATGGCTCTTAGGGTCAGCAATTTAGAAATGGAAGGGACTTTAGAAGCATCTGTTTCAATCTTCTCCATTTTATATATGAGAAAACTGAAATCTGGAAGAGTAAAGAGACTTGCCTATGGTCAAATGGGTAATAAGAGTTATAGGCAAGATTTGAACCTAGTCCTCTGACTTTAAATTCATCTCTCTTTCTATGCATCAGAGACTGGACCAGATCCATTTTTCCTAATTCTCCTTTAAATAGAAACCTCTAAGTGTTCTAAACTGGTTCCCTACCCCAAGACTAAGAGAGTGACCTGTTTGTCTCACTAATGTCACAGACTCAGTACACACACCCCTTGACAAACAGGGTAATGAAAAGCAGTGGGACAAAAGTCAGGAGATCTGGATTGGAGTCCTAGCCTTTACATTTTCTAGCTGTATGACCCGGGACAAATTATATGCCTTTGCCAAATCTCATCTAGCAAAGGGAATAATAATATTTGTACCTCCTGAGCCACAAGGTTTTTCTGAGGTAAGTGCTCTATAAACCTCAGCTTGGTATACAAATGTTTATACTATTGTTATTCTCTTCCCCAACAAAACAGAGGAGCAGAGCATTGTTTCTTCCTCACACTGGGTGAGTGAATATTTGGAGAAGGAATGTTTTCTTTATTGGACTTCTATGGACATCTGCTATCCCTCATCTATTTCTCCAAGGTCCACATCCTCAGATACAAAGTCAACTAGTGGGTAGCTCTGGACAGCTCCTTATTTCTCCTCTTGTCTAGATTTTCTGAGACTTAATCCCAGTTCTACTGCCCTATAGGCCCTGCAGTATAAGATTGAGCTTCCTATAACTTTCCTCTCCAAACTGTCCCAGGAATGACCTGTCACCCCATCCCTCTCCCCCCCGACTTGCCAGGGTCATTCCCACTAACCTCACCCATCTCGTCTGGTTTTAGAAAAAGCTGCCGCAGTGTGAGTTCCCCAGTCCAATCCTTCCAATCCACCTACATCCAGAAATCTAAGAATCTTTTGGCCCTTCTATTTTACCCCAGAACCCTAACCCAAGCCTAGGGCTTCCTTCAAACACACCTTCCTTTTTCCCCAGTAGCTCTTTCTGCTTTGAGAATAGACCACCTGGAAATGAGTAGAGCAGAAATTCTGGTCTCTGACCTGCAATTCTTAAAATCAAACCAAATTTCAGTAAGAGAATCTCCCTTCCCCCTGCATCTGTCTGGAGTTTCCTATATCTCTATTAAATGTGCTGTCACCTGCCATCCCCACCCCCTGTATACAAGCTCCCCCTTGCCCCATCCATCTTAATAAAACCTTACAGCCCAACCTGTCCTTTTAAGGTTCTGTCCTGCTGGAAGCTTACAGGGATGGAAATTCTCAAAGGAGATATAGGCTCCCATCATCAGTGAAGCTGGGGCTAACTTCATTCAATTGTTTTTCCCCTGATTTACTCAAGTTGAGACCCTAGGGGACACCAGGAGGGGAGGAAACATAGATACAAGGTTTATAAAGTTATGCCTGAACCCCACTCCATTGCCCTCCAAAGTGATAGTCCCTGAGACTATACACCTTGCAAATTCTCCATGTTCTCAGAACTGTCTAGCAAGCTGTCATGACAAAGGTTCTCCAAATTAAGAAGCTTTGAGGTCTCTGGAGGAAAGACTAGTTAATGTAGCAAAGAGGTAGGGAAGAGTTAGTAGATGGAGATGATGGACTTGTCACAGAATAATGCCAGTGAGTACTAAGAGGGAGACTTTGGGAACGGTATGATAACATAGCAAAAAAAAAAAAAAAGGCTTTTCCCATTCCTCCTACCCATCCAGGCCCTCTTTGCAAGCAGACTGGCTCAAGAAAATCTATAATTTCCTCCTCAGGAAACAAATGAGGGAGAGTAAAGAAAAGGTTTAACCATTAGAGGAAGGATGGAAGGATGGTACTGGAAGAGGGGAAAGAAAGGGAAGAAGGAAAGGAAGGAAAGAGTGGGGGAGAAGAAAGGCAGAATGGAAGGAAAAAATAAAGGCAAAAAAGAAAAGAGAAATGGAAGGGAGAAAAGATAGAAAGGAAGAGGAAGGAAGAAAAGAAAAGGAAGAAGGAAAGATAAGAGGGAATGATGGAGAAATGAAAGGGAAAAGAAAGGATAAAGCAAGACAGGGGAAGGAGATTGGAAAAGAAAGGAAGGAAGAAGAAAGAAAAGGGGAAAAGGGAAGAAGGGAGAAAGAGAAGAGAGAAGGGACAAAGGGAGTCGGAGAGGGAAGAAAAGAGAGGGAGAAAGTAAGAAAGAAATGAGGAGACAAAAGGAGAGAAGGAAAAGAGGAAAGGAGAATGAAGGAAAGCAGAAAGAAAAGAACGGAGGAACAAAGAAAAGAACGAAAGAACGAAGAAAAGAAGGAAGGAAAGAGCTGTCCTGAAATTATCTCTTCCTTCTATCTCAGCGCTCTAGGATACTGGGTGGGTGGAGGTCTCCTGCTGGCTTTTCCGCCTCCAGCTTCTTTCTTCCTCCTTCTTTGCCTACACTGGCCACTCCGAGGACCAGGCAGCAGTAGAAACGCAAACTAATTAAGAAGCTGAGAGTTTGGCTGGAAGCCTCAGCCAGCCCCGCCCCGGGGGGAATTAAACCTGCTCTGGCCGTTCTAGTCCCTGGGAACATATTACATCCCCAAGGCACCTCCAGACACGCTGGCCTTCTCCTCCTTGCACGGTGTCCCCACCAAGAAGGCTGAATGAACCCACATACACACCGGGAAATAGGACTTCGTTTCCACCTCGTCTGGCATTTCTGGGAAGAGAGCAACTTATCAACATCACCCTACACACACACACACACACACACACACACACACACACACACACACACACACACACACACACACACACACACACACACCCGAAACTGTACTGATGACCACCATCAGATCTGAAACTCACATTATAAGTCCCCCTAGCCCTAGAGTCAGAGTGAGAGAGAAAAAGAAAGTCCAAGCAAGAGCTTCGTTCCTCCCATCAAAGCAACACATCATTAAAAAGTGTCCTACAAAGACACCACAGCGTCAGGGGAAGCAAAGCAAGAGCCATTGGGGTGGCTGCCTGCCTATGCTCCTGGGACTCGGGGGGACAATACGCCCTCCCGTCTTGCTAACTGTCCAACAGTCGCACCACCACAACCACCAAGTAACACCACCCCCACCCCAACGAGGGAGCTCTGCGTGTCTCGGAGAAGGCCTGCTTGGAAGACTTTATCGCTGGATCTACGGGGCGGAAGAATGAGAAGACAAGAGCCAGAAAGGCAAAGAAAACGGCTGCACCAGCTAGCTCCCTGCTTCTCAGCAAATCTAAAGGAACACTTAAGTGGGGAGCTGGGGGTGGGAGGGAGCGGGAGAAGGAAGAAGAAAGGGCAGGCATTGCTGGTTTTCTCCCTGACAAGATCTCTGAAAACATTTTCAAGAAGGACCCTGGTGTGTGCATATGTGTGTGTGTGGTGTGGAGTAGTGTGTACTACGGTCTGCACAAATAGGTACCTTGTGGGGTACATGTTGTGCTTGTTTTCTGAGGGAAAGTGTGTATTTGTGTGTGTGTGTGTGTGTGTGTGTGTGTGTGTGTTCCTGGGCTACAGGGAGTACAGGGAGAAGATATATCGGGGTGTGTGCTCTATCAGTAGCAGGGGTGTCTGGGAAAGGAGTGTCTCGACAGATATTCCGGCGATGCTAGGGGAAGCGGAGACTCAGGCACAGGCGCCCTTTGCCCTCCCGAGCCTAGGAAAAGCTGGAAAAGACAAAGGTGCCCTAGCAGGTAGTAGAGGGGAAATCGGGGTGCAGAGGTAACTCTAGAGAGGCCTGGGGAACTGGAAACTGGCTCTCCTAGCAGCCTCCTTGTATGTTCCCCGCCACACACAATCCTGTCGCTACAGACTCCCCTCAGTTTTCATTTATGAGACCAAACCTTGTGGGAGCCAGGCCTGGGGAGGGAGAGGTTGCCGTATAATCGACCTAGGCGCGCCGGCCAACTTTGAGCTAAGACTGCTTTTCTGAGCCCCACTCCCTGCTCCTCGCCAGGCAGTGCCAGGGAGAGATGGACATTAAGGACCTCTCACCTACAGCCACCTCTCGGCCCACAGCCTTCACTACGATCCCCAATTGGCGGCAGAGTTCAGGGCTGCCAGTTCCCAAGCTTTCCTTTTCTTAGGCGCCTTGGAGGAAGCCAGGATCAGAACAGCAATTCCCCGCCCGCCCTCACGACCACGCGCACTTTGCGCCCCCGGCAAACTTTACGCTCTCTGCAACCCTGTTGGCGAGGGACGCCAGTCAGGAGGGAAATCTTACCGTAGACACCTTGTCCCTTGCAGTACATAGGGACCAGGATGAGTAACAGAAGGCAAGTCACCTCCATCTTCACCGCCGGTGCCTCATCCCCGCGGGGCAGCGCAGCCGGAGAGGTGGCGAGGAGCGCATCCACCAGGGCGCCTCCTTGCCTTCGGTTTGTCCCCCGAAGCTGCGCTGGAGACAGTGGCTGCTGCGACCAGGAGCAAGAGACTGAGGCCGCGACAGCTGCGGCGGCGGCAGCGACAACAGCTAAGGCTGCTCCTCCAGAAACGCCGCTGTCAAAGCCGAGATCCAGGGGGCGCTGGCCGGGAGCAGGGCGGCTTGGTCCACCCCGACAATCCAGCCAGCGCCCCGGCCCCTTCGCCGGGAAGAGTCTGGCTCAGGGGCAGCGGTGATCTAAGGACAGGGAGCCTCGGTTGCAGTTCTCTGGGGGCTAGTGGGGAGGGACGAGGTGAGGAGGGAGAATAGAAAGCTTGCCCCCCGCCACTCTGGGTGCAAAAGAAGTGGGAGTTCAGGGGAGGCGGAGGACTCCTCCCCCTTCTGTGGGAGGGGGCTAATCAGTGGGGCCCCTTCTTCTGCGGAGTGTCTGATAAATTGGAGAGTCAAACTTGGCAGTCTTCCCCCACTCCCAGAGGGGATACCCCTCCCCGTGGAGGGGGGGTGGGAAAGAGGACAGAACAAGAGGTGTCTCCGGCGCCAAATAAATTATTCTGACAGCTTTAGTCCCAGCCCAGCTGAGCTAAGGTATCTGAGCCCTGGCAAAGTAGAAGACGGCCGGACACAGTCAGGTCCCCCCCGCCCCTCAAACAGAGAAGCCTCCAAACCCCGCAGTTTTTCCACTCCTGGAGTGGCGGGAATGGAGAGGCGGTTCAGTCTCCCTGGAACTAAAGCCGAGGATTCCCCTAGGGAGGGACAGCTCTTTACCTCGACTGTCCTCGGAGCTTCCCTACTCTTCTCCCCGGGTCCTGGAGGTTCAGAGAGCAAAGTTAGAGGAGGCTTCGGCTCCGAAGAAATCCGAGGTCTCGTCGCCTCCAGGGACCCGCGCGAAAGACAGGGGGAAATTCAGAAGACCGCCCCCAAAAAGAAAAAAAGGAAAGAAAAGTTTGGGTTGTTTTAAAATACATGAAAAAGACCAGCTTCTTCCTTCTGCAGCCTCTGGCTCGACCCTGGCCGGGGCGATGGTGAGCCCCGCGAGCTCGCTCTCTACCCGCTCGGCTCTCCTCCTCTGCCGCTGTCTGTCCGTGACTGGCGCTAGCTGGCTCCGTAGCTCTCAGGAGAACAGGGCTTAGCCTTCCCCGAAGTTGGCCAGCTCCCCCCGCCCCCGCCCCCGCCTGCCTCCCTCCCAGGCCAGCTGCTGGGGGCCCTCTCGGGCGGGGTGGGGCGCTGGCTGGGGGCTCCCCCTGGGGCGGAGCAGAACAGTCCAGTAGGTTCGCGAGCCCCACTCGTACTAGACCTTCCTTCTCAATAACTTCACCTTCCGTGTGGTTCTTTTCATCCGTCCCCCCTCCCCTCGGGCTTTTTATTTCAACAGCCTCCCCCCTTCTCCCTCTCTCTCTCCTTCCTTCGGTCTCTCGCTCTCCCTCCCTTTGTCGCTCGTTCTCCTGTTTGATTCCCCTCCAGTTAAAAAAAGGAGCCAATTAAAATGAGCGGAGCTCTCGCGGAGCCCTGCCTCTGTCCAATTTCCTCGCCTCCCCCAGGACCAATTAGAGAAAACAAAACAGGGATGGGGTAGCAGCCTAGCAGCCGGCTTCTTACTCTCTCTCTCTCTCTCTCTCTCTCTCTCTCTCTCTCTCTCTCTCTCTCTCTCTCTCTCTCTCTCTCTCTCTCTCACACACACACACACACACACACACTCCTCCCTCTCTATCCGTTTCTCCCCCTCTCCCCTTCTTCCTCCCTTCCCACCCCTGCTTCCTTCTCTCCCCCTTCCCCCTCCCTCCTTTGCTTTTGCATTTCCTCGCTGCCCCTCGTCCCCCCCGCCCCCCCGGGCAAGGAAATGTCAGAAAGCAGAAATGGATCCATCTATCCTGAGGACACTGGGAGAGAGAGGGACGTGGGCTTTAGCAAGCTGAAGAACAGGTTTAGGAAGCCGCACTCGCACGCGCGCGGACACACACACACACACACACACACACACACACACACACACACACACACACACACACACAAGGACTGAGCTGCTGCTGCACACGCAGGCTGCATTACATGGTCGCACGGAACCGTAGCACACTCAGTGTGAATGCATAGACAAGCAACCGGAGCCCGCCGGGTGCTGAAAGCTATTTTTTCCTTCCTTTTTTTCTCCACTTTCTTCGCTACGGAAGAGAGGAGTGGGGAATAGAAAAGGTTGAACGTTTCTCTGACCGGAGGCTGGGGGCTGAGGGCGGCTATGGGGTAGGGGTGGAGAGATGGTGACCAGAGGAGCGAAATGCTCCTGGAGACTTCTATGCGCTCTCTCTGCGGCCGGGAATTTGGCGCTGTTAGCTCTCGCCTGTCTGCGCGCTGTCCTCCACAGGGCCTTGACTTAGGTCCGGGTCCCTGCCCCTTCTCCAGCCAGCTCCGGCAGCCTCTTTCCTCTGGCTCTGGCAACTGGCATCCAGCCTCTGAGGTCACCCGAGTAAGGGACGAAGCCTGAAGGCGGAGACAGAGCGCGGCACTCGCCCTTGCTGCCCCAAAGATGCCAACAGGTTTGCCCGCGGCCCGGCTCCCGCCTCCACCCGGCCATCTCATACTCCTGCCACGTCCTTCCTCTCTCATTCTTGTGTCTTCTAGGCTCTCCATGGACTTCTAGCAGTTGGTTTAGGGAGGGTACCTTCGCTGAGACTAGCCTTCCCTCCACCTCCCTGCAGACACCTAAGGGACTCCTGACCCTCCCAGTCTAGCGCCCCCCTTCCCGCTCCTTAGCCCACATCTACGTCCTGAAGGCCGAGAGAGCATAACCAGGGCTCTGGGGCCTGGAGGAGGGCGGAGATAGAGAGCTGCACTTGGGGCTGGTGTCCCTGCTTCTCCTGGGGCAAGGGAGCGGGAGGGACGGCACAGACGATTACTGAGAGGACAGCTGGGCCACCCTCTTCCAGTTGCCTGGCACTATTCTAAACTGGTTTCTATTTTTCCCAACCCCATTTTGGGTCTGTCCCTGCCCTTACACACATGCACGCAGGCAGCCTGTCTAATCTCACCTGCTTTTCCAGTCGCTGTTATTTATCTCTGCGTACTCTCGGGGTTTTTATTAGGGAGGCTAGTGGGAGCTCTGACTCGGGGAGTCGATAATAAGAGGGAGGATTAAGAACAGTCTTTGCACACATCTCCACTCGACTACCTGACTCTGTCTCCTTCTAAATGTAGGGTGACACTCTCCCCCTAAAACTTGGGGCACCTGTCTGAATTTCCCCATTCTAAATCGAGCAGCAGTGGCCTGAACTCCTTGACCTTTGGCCCTCCGACCTGGAATCATGGGTGGGTGCCCTAAGGAGAAAGGTAATCATCCAGACCTTTCTCTCCATTTAGGTCCTTTCCCACACCCCTCTTCCACTGTCTCCAACACCCCTTCCCTCACCAGCTTTGCCTCTTGGATTAGACAGTGTCAGGATTGATACCCTTCTCAGGTCCAACACCATATACCCCACCCCTCTCTCACACCCCACCTCTCACACACAGCCTTCAAACCCAGAATTGGGACTTCCCAAAGGACCATCATTTATCTCAACCCAGAGAAATCTAGAGTCCAGGATCATTTCTCAAGTTATTGTTCTAACAGCCAAAAAGATTGTTATTCTTCCACCCAAAGGAAAAAGTTGTATCTAGTATATTTTAAGATGTAGTTGATAGAAAGCAGGCCTGGGGACCAAAAAGAACTAAAATGGAGTCTTGCTTCTAACAAAAACTGTGTGACCCTGGCAAATCATTTGTCCTCTCTGTGTTCTAGGTAACTCTGTAAGACTACAAATTACATTGGTAAAGAGTTTCCTCACAGAAATGGCATCTTTTGGTTGGGAGAGGGGGAAGGTACCACACCTGTGAAAGATGTCAGGAAACTACTATTCCCCCTCCCCATTTATTTCTCATTATATAAACATCTTTGGAAATCCAGCCTCCTCCAAGATGCCTTCTAGGGTAAGCCAAGGAGTGCTTCTGATTTTCCTCTGTCTGATCTAAGTATAGAACCCCTATCTACTTTTCCTCCCTGCTCCCCATGCAATCTTCCCTTTTCTTCACCTCAGAAAAACGTTACTTCTTGTCTTGTGAAGTCACTTCTCAGTCATCAGGGTATCACAAATACAAAAAAAAAGCCCAGGTGGGAATTTTTAAAAATCATTTATATTTGACTTTACCACACTGTGGCTTCTTTTTCATTGGGTGGGGGGAGAAACAGAGTCCTTTTATTAATCCATTTGTCTGAGGTGGCTGTTAAATTGGGTTTGTCTGCTCTGAACACATGCCCACCTATGGTTTGGAGGAAGATTTGTTATTGTCTTCGGGGAGAACAGTAAGAGGGATAGAAAGTAGCCAACCTGGGCCTGTATGTTTACTGCAAATAATACATGCCTCAGTCCTGGAGAGGTAGGTGGTTGTACGCAGAGTAAGCACCTTTATAGCCTATTTTTGTGTTTAGCTTTAAAAAAAACCACAATTCTTTGTTCTAAATCCTGCCATCTCCTTCCCATGTCTATCTATACTCATGTATCTGCCTCGAAATGAGGGCAGAGTCCATGCCTGCCATGTGTCAGGGATAGAAAATGAAAAAGAGTTCCTGTAATCTCCTTAATATAAAGAGAACTATTCTCCTCCCTCCCACCCCCATCTGCCAAATTGAGTGGCATAGAGATTAACCTGGAAGCCATTCAGCTTGGCAGGACTCTTGCCTGAGGAAGACCCACAGGTTTGTGAAGCAGCCCAGGTTTGTCTGCCTTTGTTTAGCTCAGCGATTAAAGCATTCCTGCTAACCCTACATGTGAGAGCTGCTAAAAGAACCAAAGAGGAGCCAGATTTCAGAGTTAGGCACCTGCCTAAAGCCAAATATTCCATGATGATGAAAATGCACTCAGAAGTCATTTTTCGTTTTTATACTTTTTACAAATACAGTGATTTTCAATACCAGAAAATTATTTTTCATGTCCTCTAGATATTTATTTTATAAAAGTAACAATGGCTAACATTTGTATAGCACTTTAAAGTTTGCAAAATACTTCATAAATATTGGTTTGTTTGATCTTCACAATAACCCCAGGAGGTATGGGCTGTTATTGTCTCCATATTACAGCTGAGGAAACTGAGGCTCCCCCCAAAAAGGCAAGTGACTTGCCCAGGATCACAACTGGTAAGTATTTGAAGGAGGGTCTTTCTGACTTCAGGTCAAGCTCTCTATTCACACTGTCTCTAGGCCTTTGTAATCTCCATGACCTTGGACAGATGACTTCATTTCTGTGGATTTCCATTTTCTCATCTGTAATACAAGGGTTTCTAGCTCTAATTCCTGGGCTCCTGTGATAAGTTAACCCTCACATATTATAGTAAAGGCACAAAACCAGTAAAACAACAGATGAAATTTTCAAACCTTGCCTAGAGCTAAACAAATTATTTTGTCCCAGCTCTAAACCTAGGTGATGATGTCAAGCCTGCATGGACCAGTTCAATTCCTACATACCTGCCAGCTGACACTGTAGTTCATCAGGGCAACCCATCCCTACTACTATGTCAGGTGAGAATGTGGGAAGAGTTTTGTGTGTGTTTGCCACACACGGGACATTGATGACGAGGAAGGGGGTATTAGTAGTATATTCTTAACTTACAGCCTCGAACCTAGCATGTGCCCAATACATACTAGTTCACAATATTTAGAGCTAGGAAGAAGTTTAGAGGCCATTTAGCCCAGAGGAAATTGAGACCCATGGAAGTGAAATTATTTGCCAAATCATTTATGTTCTAAATAATAGAGCTCTGGGTTTTGAACTCAGATCTTCTAGCTCCAGAGCAATGCTCTTTCTTTGCTTTCTGTAATGCAAGAGTTGGGAAGAATGTTTTAGAAATGACTAGGAGTGTAAAGCCCTAAGAGAAGAAAGTGTGTGAGTGTGGGTGGGTGGGTGTGGGTGGGTGTGGGTGTGTAGTGTGTAGTCTATTGGAGAGAACGTTGACTTTGAATTCAGAAATACCTAGGTCCAGTCCCAGTCTTAGCACCTCATCTCTATCTAGGAAGGGTGAAGGAAAGAAGACTAAGTGTTTGTTTTTTGTCCTTGGACAGGTACCCATTATCCCTGGACCCCTCCTGAATTCTAGATCTTGTGGGCAAAAGAAAAGATGACACCAGATTCTATCCATTTACCAGCTGAGCCTGGTATTAGGCAATATAGCTGAGCCTAAATTCCCTCATCTGTAAATGAGAGGTTTGTCTTTCCAGCTCTAGAGTTATGATTCTTCATCTGTGGTGGATAACAATATGTTTGCCATTAAAATATTAATTGAAAGGCAGACTCCAGCCTTCAGGGTTGCCATCCCTTCCTGCCCCCCCACCTCCCAGAATCAGAGCCCTCCAAACCATATACAGAGAAAGGGAGAGAGGAGAGGCTTTTCCAGGGACGAACAGCCTTGGGTGAGGGAAATTGTCTTTGAAAATGATACAGGGGCAAGATATCGATTCATGCCTAGAATAAGACATCTTCCCAGTCAGGTGGGAGTGGAGCTGATAGGGGGAGTTAGAGAGAGAGTTATGACCCCACAGAAAGACCAGGTTTATTAATTCAGGCTCTAACAAATAGCCAATTAATGGCACCAGCTGCTAATTAGTAAGCAGTTAACTCCCGTTATAAATCGGGCAGCCAGAGAGCAGCAATGAGGTGAGCCCATGATATCTCCTCTGGAGGAGGGATGTATCCAGGGATTCCTTAGGCCTTGTTTCTCTGCTATGAACCCATCCACCCCCCTTTCCTTGCCCTGTACCTCCAGTCCTGCCCTGACGCCCATAATGACAGAGCTAAACCATGAGAAAATGACCCTCGGCTCCTCCCTCTCTCCTGATTACTCCTTCCCTCCTGCCAGTCAGCAAGCAGCTAATGTCTACTGCTAGAGAAAACTGTGGTGCTGTTAATAATATTGCCAGACTCCTGTATAGTTCTTCAGTCTTATTTGAGCCTCATAATGACCTGGTGAGAAGGCAAGGCAGTTATTATCACCCCATCAGTAACCCAGTTCATCCAGTAACTTCATGGCAGGGTTAGAACTAGAACCCAAGGCTATGGGTAGACATAACAGAAGCACAAGGTGAGGTGTGGTAGGAAGAAAACTATTCAGTAGCGGGTTAATACTGTGTGACCTTGGGATATACATACACATATACATATGTGTGTGTGTGTGTATATATTATGTGTATATATGTATGTGTGTATAAGTACACACATAAATACATGTATATACCCATACACACACACATAGATATAGATATATGCTGTGGTCTTGGTCTCTGTAAAACAAGTTTGGAGAGAAGGAGATTAACTAGATGATGCCTCAGCCTGCTTCCATTTATGAAGCTTAAACTCTATTCCAAGAGGCATCTAGATGACTCAGTGGATAGAGCACTAGGCCTGAGTGAGGTAGACCTGAGTTCAAATCTGGACTCAGACATTCACTAGCTATGTGACCTTGGTCAAATCACTTAACTTCTGTCTGACTTAATCCACTGAATAAGAAAGTGGTAAATCATTCACTCTAGTATCTTTGCCAAGAAAACCCCATAGATAGTATAGTCCACAGGATTGTGAAAAGTCAGACACAAGTAAACAACGGTAAAGCTCCATTCCACCAGGGGTGTGTTGGTAACAATCAGCTCCAGGAGAAGGTATGCAAGACACACTTTTAAGTTTAATATGCATTATTAACATTTTCTCCATCACTTTCTTAAGTCTAAACCATTAGCAAAATAATAAATTTAACACTGATTTGTAGTTGTTTGCTATTTTCCAAGGTGTAATTGTTTTCACTGAAAATTTGCCAATCTCCAGTAGATCCAAAATGGTTCCAGCTTCCTATTCTAGGAATCTATGTTTTGTAGTCCCTGTCTTTAAGGATAGTTCTGAGGTCTCCTCTGTTTCTGGTAGTTGTCATAATTCCAGATAAACCACATTACTCATCAAATCTTCCACTTGACCTTGGACAAATGACAACTTTTCTGAGTCTTGATGTGCTCTAAGATCGCTTTCATCTCTAATCTCTGTAATTATCTCCAGTTTACCCTATTATTATCTTGTTTGCCCATGGTCATTTACATTTTGTTTGCATTTGTTTACATTTTGCCCCCCACATTAGATTGTGAGCTCCTTGAAAGCAGCGACTGTCTTCTGTCTTTCTTTGTAACCCCAGTGCTTAACTCAGTGCCTGACACATAATAGTCACTTAATAAGTGATTGTTGACTTGATTCTAAAGGTTAATTATCCCATAATTTTTTTCTCGTCTCTGAAATTTTCTGAACCTGTCCCATATTCACTGGTCTTTTGTGCCCTTCGGCGTTGGAGGATATAAATCTTGGTGTTTTGATGTTAACTGAATGAACTTTTTATGGGAAAAAACTGGAATGGATATCATTTGATTGGGGAATAGCCAAACAATTTATGCAATGTCACTGTTGTTGTTCACCCACTCATGTTCAAAGAGGACCAATGACATCACTGGTGGTCTTGACTTGCAAGTGAACTGGATTTCAGTGAAGCAGAGTTGCAGGGTTGCCACCCTCATTCTTTCTTCCGAGGTCATCAAAGTCCAGTGCCAAGACAAAAGTCAAGATGGCTGGAGATGGCTCAAGATGAAGTAGACGTCCTTGGTGTCTTCAATGGCTGACTAGGCTCTAAGTGCTCCCTAGCACCTGTTTCCTCCACCTTAATGGCCATTGGAACAAATGGTTTTCATCCACCCATTCTGTCAGGGAAAGTCTTAACTAGCTTTGGGTAGAGACATCCGCCTAATTCACCAATAAGTTTAAGGGCTCTCAGTTACCCTCTACTTGATTTAACCAGTCTGCCAAGAAAGTTTTACCAGGTTGTGGCTACTGTGCATACTACAGCTTCCTGAAGCAAGAAATATATAAATATGCAGAACTGAGAGAAACATGGGAAAACTTATATGAACTGATAGAGAGTGGGGTAAGCAGAACCAGGAAAACAATGTGCACTTGACTCCAGTGATATATGGGAAGAACAAAAGACCAAAGTGAACAAACTTGGCTTTGGAGAAGAATTAAGAAAATATGCCCCTCTCCCTTCTTTGAAGAGGTGGAATATTGTGTGGAATATTGTGGACATTTTCTGATATAGTTGATATGTTGATTAATTTTGCCAAACCACTTCTTTTTCCATTTTTACCAAATATATATGTATGTGTGTGTGTGTGTATTTTCTTTTTATATCTTCGTTGCAAGGCATGGTTCACTAAATAGAAGAGGAAAGAGGGATATACTCAGAAATGAAGATGATCTAAGACAAAAACATCAGTAAAATAAAAAATTTTAAATAAAATTAATCGTTCAGAGGTTCAAACGTCACTTGGTTTTGAGTGGGATAGACTTGGTGAAGACTCCTCAGATTGTGGTTTTCTCCCAAGGGTGAGGTGGGGCCTGGAGGCTCGGGGCTGCAGTGTTTTTGGAATAGAATAGTTCCATATAAGGTATAAAACTGTGTGGTGTACTGGGGTCTCAATGATTGGACAAAACTTGCGTAATTCCTCGATGTCTTCATTTCAAAGGGATTGGTTAGATTTCGTGTCTAGAATGTAAGACCATATCCTCAGCTAATGAGGATAATGGTCAGTGGGGGGGAGGAGGGACTTGCGTTAGGGTTTATAAATCACTGTCCTGATTTTTATCTTCGGCTTTCCTACTCCAGGTGAACTGCTGTGGGATTGTCCAGATTCTCGAGAATCGAATAAAACTCTTTTCTGTCATCACTTTGAGAGGCCTCTGAGTAATTGATTTATGTAGGGACCTGAGCCATCCCACACAGTTTTAACACCAACTTAGCAGATATATATCAATTGACAAGGCAGCCATAAGGAGAGCTTGTTCAGTCAGTTGGTTCAGTTGGGAACGACTCTCCATGACCCCATTTGGAGTTTTCTTGGCAAAGACATTGGAGTAGTTTGCCATTTCCTTCTCCAGCTCATTTTACAGACAAGGAAACAGAAGCAAACTAGGTTGAATGACTTGCCCAGGGTCACACAGCTGGTAAGTGTCAATGGTCACATTTGAACTCAGGTCCTCCTGACTCCAGGCCCAGAGCTCTACTTATTGCATTGCGACTGTTACTTAGAGGCAGCACAGCACAGTTAATAAGAAGAAAAACCACATAAAATGAAGTCAGCACCTCCAGGTTTGCATCTTGACTCATCAGCTTATTACTATCTAGCTTTGTGGTTTTAGTGTTCTCTGAAACTCAATTTTCTCATCTATAACATGGAGCCAGTAATGTCTGTCTTGTCTACTGCCCAGGGTAAGGATCAAATGAGACAATGTCTCCAAAAGAACATAGAAATCTTTAAACCCCTCTACAAGTGTGGGGCACACAATTGTTCTCATTATTATTACTATTTATGTGTCTAGGAAATGAGAAGAGGCTAAGAAAGTCAGATAGTTTCCTGTCTGCACCATAATGTGCCTTCTCCCTGTGCAAAACAAAGGATGAAGAGGCAGAAATTCTCTATATCTCCAGGGAACTCCTAGTCTGTTGGGGAGAACCAGCCCCTCTCCTCACTATCACCTGACCTGAAAATCTGATGAGATAGGAACAGTCCCTGCCTTCACCAAACTCCAGATCTGAGGAGGAAAACACAGTCAGTCCTTGCCCTTATGGAGCCCATGATAAAGAAAAAGAAAAAAGACACAGATGCAAGATTCCGACTTAAGCCTGGAGCAATGGTGATGGCATATTCTTCCTTAAACAAATCCCCACCTACCTCTCCACAGTGGTTATTCCAAACCTCTTCTCTGAGCAAACCTCTCCCTCCCTCCAACCCTCTCAGCTGAGGATGCCACCTTACACTTTGCTGAGAAAACAGAGACTGTTCCCCATGAGTTTCCTCTTCATCTCTTCATCTTAAAATTCCTTAACCATTCCTACTCTCTCCTCCTCTACTCCAGTCTGATCACATGATCCTTCTCCTCAACAAAATCTACCTTCTAATATGCCATTGGTCCCTTTCCCTCCCGCCATTTCCAACAGATCAATTTCTCACTCACCTCTTTCAACTCTAATCTTCAATCCCTCTCGTTCTACAGATTCCTTCCCTATTTCTACATACATGGCCAAATTTTCCCCGATTCTTAAAAAAACCTTCACTAGTCCTTACCATTCCCTCAAACTGTTGTCCTATATACAGGAATACTGTGAAGCTCAAATTAGATAATGTATTTTTTGGGGGGTGGGGGGAGCAATCAGGGTTAAGTGACTTGCCCAGGGTCACACAACCATTATCAGGTCCTCCTGACTCCAGGACCAGAGTGCTATTCCCTGCTCTACCTAGCTACCCTCTAGATAATGTATTTAAAGCACTTTAAAACCTTAAAGTGGTCCATAAATGCCAGTTATTATTATCCTTATTGTACTTTTAATTCTATATAATAATATTATTATCCTATAACCACAAGGCCTCCAGTTTGGTGATAATTTCATTCTCTGAGCACTTCTGCTGAGTTCAAGCAGAGAGCAATACAGGGATACAATGATAAATATTTAACAATGGACTCTCATATGTATGTATGTATATGTATATATATACATACACTCATACACGTATATGTGTATATATACATATGTATATATGCACACACATACTTTTAAATTTAACCTACCTTATTAACTTTGTTAAATCTATACAATCAACAAAACAATAAGGCAAGCCCTGATTTGTAATAATTGTTCATTTTTGAAGTATAAATTCTCACACTTCAAGTTTCTGGTTAGAGAGGGCTCTGGCACAGCTCTGCCTATATTTCTCCTCCCTTGCTCTAGCCTTCTATAAAAAGCCATCTACGTTCATTGCTTCTGCTTCCTTACCTCTCACTTCTCAATCCCTTCCAAACAAGCTTTTGACCTTGTCTCCCAAGTGAAAGTTCTCTCTGCAAAGTTACCAGTGATCCATTCATTGGCAAGTCTGATGTCTTTTCTCAGTACTCATCCATCTTGATCTTTCTACAGCATTTGACTTTGCTGACCACCCTCTTTTTCTAACTTCACTCTCTTCAGGATTTTTGTGACACTCATCTCTCTCTTAGTTTTTCTCCTACGTTTCAAGATAGTTCCTCCTCAGTCTCCTTTACTAACTCATCATCACATTCCTTAACTGGATATATATATACCCCAAGACTGATTCTTATCTCCCTACATTGTCTCATTTGGTGAGCCCATCTCTTGCAGTAGCTTTAAGAATGATCTCTATTCTGAAAACTTCTAGATCTGTATATTCAGCCTGCCTTTCTACTAAATTCCAGTCCTGAATTACCAACTACTTTTTGAACATTTCAGAAATGGTTGAAACAGAGACATCTTAACCTCAACCTGTCAAAAATAATAACTCATCATCTTCCCTCCCGGAAGTCTACCTCTCTCCCAAATGCCCCTGTTTCTGTCAAAGGCACTTCTACTCTGCCAGGCTCACAGGTTTGCGATCTTAATGTCATTCTCAGCTCTTCCATATACCCAATCAGTTGACAAACTTTGCCATTTTACCTCCACGAAATCTCTTCCATCCACGCCCTTCTCACTATTTACGTAGGCATCTCCTAGACTATTGCAATGGCCTCCTGGTTGTTGTCCTTGCCTCATATGTCTCACCATGCCAATCCATTCTTCACACAGCTGCCAAAGTGATTTTCTAGAAGCATAAGTCTGATCCCGTCACTCCTCTACTCAATAAATTACTGTGGTTCTGCCTCTAAGATAAAATATAAACTTCTCTGCTGAGCTTTTAAAGCCCTTCACAATCTGGACCCAGCTTACCTTTGCAGCTTCATTCATTATGCATCACTCCCCTCTCTGCACTCAATGGTCTAGTCAAACTGGCCTTCTCTTGTTCCTCTCACATAGCACTCCTCTCATCCTCCAATTATCCAGACTGTCTCTCCCCCACACCTGGAATGCATTCCTTCCTCATCTCTACCTTATAAAATACCTTACTTTCTTCAAGACTTAGTTAAAAACACCTTCAACCTGAAATCTTTCCTCATTCCCATAACTGCTGGTGCCCTCTCTGTCCAAATTACCTTGCATTAAGTTTGTATTTCTTCTGTATATGTTTGTATGTATATATGTTCCCTCTTCCATTGGACTATAAGCCCCTTGACAGCAAGAACTGTTTCATTTTTGTCTTTCCTTAACACCTTGCACAATGCCTAGCATGTGACAAATTCTAAATAAAATCATTGATTGATTGATTGGTTGCCCATTGGATTCCTAAGTGCTGAAGGGCTTGGGAGTCAAGCACGGAGTTTGGTACTGTTCACATTTTTGGGTGCTTATTCATACAACTGTTTCAAATCTGGTTAACTCTAGACTGCCAAGTTGCAGCTAGACTCAGGGGGAGCAAACTGTTGTTTTCATTTGGATATTTTCTACTAATGCAAATGTCTCCATGTGCTTCTGGGAACCAAGAGTGTTTGTCTGGAGAGAAATGGAAAACCTACAAGAGGACTGGTCATAATCTTCCTAAAGAGAGGATTTGGGCCTCTTATTGATACCAACCACTACCCCACAAGAATTCTAATTTCCACCTCATTTCCATTAACCTCATCCTGAGATCTATCAGAATGTCTCTGGGAAGCCTAAAATTTTTGCCCTCACACCTCTATTATCCCTGGAGTCACAAAATAACTTTTAATTTCCAAGGCTCATAGCCTGATACGATAGTGGGAAAATCACTGGACATGGAGTCCAAGGATCTTGGTTCAAATTCCCCTTTGACCTTGGGCAATCACTTGGGCCTCAATTTTCCTCATCTGTGGAACATGAGAGATGGATTACATGATTTCTAAGATCTCTTCTAGTTCTGAATCTATGATCAGTGATTCTACAGTCCCATATTCTTCATAAAGTCTTTCCCCAGTTAAAATGAAAAGAAAAGCAGATAACTTGGAAAAATTTTTGGAGGCAATCAGGGTTAAGTGCCTTGCCCAGGGTCACTGAGACAGGATTTGAACACAGGTCCTTAACTCCAGAGTCAATGCTCTATCCACTGTGCCACCTAGCTGCCCCTGTTAACTCTTACCAGTGCATAGTAACCCTGCCTCTTTCCAAATAACAACCACCACCAACATAATCACAATCAAACAAGAAACCAAGGTTGCAGATCAAGCTGGGAACACCCAGGGCATAGATCAACCTAACTCGGGGGAAGCAATTCAATTCAACAAGCATTTAACTGTCTGTTATGTGCCAGACTCGTTTCTTGATGATAGGTATAAAAGGACAAAAATTAAAACTATGCCTGTCTTCAAGGAGCTTATGTTCTATTAAACTGATCTCATTGTCCTGATTCTGAGAGGGCACAACACAGACATAATGGCCTTACCCTGATCCTATCCAGTTCAATACTTGACTTTCCTCTAATTCTTTCACACATGCAGTTCTCATGTTTCCAACCCATAAACTCAAGGGCAGAGAACCACATCTTCTTTCTTTGCATCTGGCACTAATCACAGGATAAAAGGACCATAGATTTTTTTTAAATCAATTTTTTTTCAACGTACAAATCTATTCCCTCTCCTTTTCAAATGCATGCCCTCTCGTTGAAAAGGAAAAGAAGAAAAGGAGGGAAGAGGAGAGGAAAAGAAAAACAAGAATAGAAAATCTTTGTAAACAAATGTGCAGGGCCAAACAAAACAAATTCTCACATTGGCCATGTCCAAAAAATATGTCTCCACCTGTACACCGAGTCTACCACATTTTTGCCAGAAGATGAATAGCACACTTCATCACAAGTCTTTGAAAATTACAATTGATCGTCTTGTTTGTCATAGTTCTTAAGTCTTTCAAAATTGCCTTTACAATGTTATTGTTTATTGTGTAAATTGTTCTGTTTTCCTTACTTCTATATCAGTTCATACAAGCCTTCCCATGTTCCCCTGAAACTCTCCCTTTCATTATTGCTTATGACACAACCGTATTCCATTACATTCATATACCACAATTTATCCAGTTCCTCTCCAATCAGTGTAAACCCCTTTAGTATCCAGTTCTTTGCCACTTCAAAAGGCATGCTATTATAGATGTTTTCATACATAAAGATTCTTCCTTCTTTTTTGATAACTTTGCGGAGTAAGCTTAGTGTTGTTACTGGAGCAAAGATTTGCACAGTTTATTTAATTTGGGGATATATTTACAAATTACTTTCCAGAATTGCCGGACCAGTCCACAACTCTATCAGTAGTGCATCAATTTGACTATTTCCCCAAAGCCCTTCTTACATTTATTATTTTCCCTTTTTTGTCAGCTTTGTCAATTTGATGAATATAAAATTGAACCTCAGAGTAGCTTTAATTTTCATTTCTGTAATTGTTAGGGATTTCAATATTTTATATATGGCTGTCGATAGCTTATGTTCTTTCCTTTGCAAACTGCCTTTTCATGCCCTTTGACTATCTATTAGGGGATAGCATTTATTCTTCCAAATTTGAATCAGTTCCTTATATAACTTGAAAAGAAAATTTCATCAAAGAAACTTGTTGCAAAACTTTTTCCAAGTTTTCTGCTTCTCTTTTCATTTTAGCTCCATCAGTTTTGTTTGTACACAAACTTTTTTTGAAAATTGTGTCCATTTATGTTCTGTGATTCTTTCTATCCCTTGTTTGGTCATGAACTCCATACCTCTCCATATAGCTGAAAGGTAATTTCTTTCTTGCTCTTCTAATTTGTTTATGATGTCACCCTTTATTTCTAAGTCATGCACTTATTTTGAGCTCATCTTGTTGCGTAGTGTTAGATGTTGGTCTATATTTAGTTTCTACTAGACTGCTTTCCGGTTTTCCCAACAGTTTTAGTTGAATAGTGAGTTCTACCTCAGTAACTGGGGTCTTAGGGTTTAATTAGACACTAGACCAGTTTCTGTTCTTTCTGCATGTTGTGTACCTAATACGTGCCACTGATGGACCTCTCTATTTTTTACTTGGTACCAAATTGTTTTGACTACTGCTTTGTGTTATAGTTTGAAATCTGCTAGTGCTGAACCTTACCTTACCACTGTTTTAATTATTCCCCTTGAGATCTGTGGCCCTTTGTTCCTCCAGATGAAGTTTGTTGCTATTTTTTTCTGACTTTACAACATAATCCTTTGGTTGTTTAATTGTTATAACACTGAGTTAAATAAATTGATTTATGTTGTATTGTCATTTTATTATTTTGGCTCAGCCTACCTAAGAGCAATTAATATTTCTCCAATTATCTAGGTCTGTCTTTATTAAGTATCATAGATTTATAATCACATAATCATAGAACATGTCAGTCAACAAACATTTGCAAAGGACCTATTACATGCCAGGAAGTACTGGGCATACATAAGAAAGGAAGAGATAGTCTCTGCCCTCAAAAAGCTCACAGTCTATTGAGGGAGAGAAGAAGCAGACAAATACGTACAAACAAGCTAAATATAGGAAGAATAGGAAATAATTAAGAGAAGGAAGACATTAGAATTAAGAGGGGTTGAGAAAGACTTCCTGGCAAAGATAGGATTTTAGTTGGAAATGAAAAGAAGCAGAGATGAGGAGGGAGAAAATTCTAGGCATGGGGGATAGCCAGAGAACATACCCAGAGCTGAGACATGGAATGTCTTGTTCAGGGATCAACCAGGAGTCTGGAAGAGGCCCTCCAGTCTAAAATGATCTAATCCAGTCCCCTCCCTTTACAGAAGAGAAAGCTGAGACCTAGAGGGATTAAGTACTTTGCCCAAGGTCACACAAACCCAATAGATATCTGCCTACGTCCTCTGACTTCAAATCCAGATCTCTTTCTGTTGGCTTCCTTTCATGCATATTAAATGTTCATCAAAATAACTGAATTATTCAAAAATTTAAGTTGGAAGTTGGCACAGGCCAAATTATCCAGAAATTGGGGGACAAAATTGTCTAGATTATTTGTACATATAGACACAGAATAAATAAATGGTGGTATAGTGGAAAATCCATTGCCCCCAGGATTCAGAAGATCTAGGTTTGGGTCTTGTTCTATCACTTATGAGCTATACGACCTGAGACAAGTTGCTTCATTCTTTCTGAGTCTTGGTTTTCTTATCTGTAAAATGGGGATAATAATACTGGCCATATTATCGTATAATGAACTTGCCTGGAATAATGAAGAGAACCTACCTTGAAATCAAGAAGAGGTAGGTTCAGTTCTCACCTCTGACTTCTACTAGGGTTCTGGTCCTGGACAAATCATTTAATTCCTTGATTGCCCCAGGCACCTGTCTAATATTCTAAGTTACAAAACAGTTGTTGACCTGCATTGGGAGAAGGAATTTCCTCACCAAAAGTTCCCCCCATCAATGAAATCCCTGGAGCAGACCAGACTGGTATAATGAATAGGCAAGATGTAGTAAATGTTTACACTTTGTTTAGGCAGGTAAGCCCATTCCTTAGTGGGGAAGGGAAATGGGTGCAGACAGAGACTGAGTGCTGGAAAATTCTTCCTTAAACAAGTAAGAGGAGGGAAGTTATCTCCTTGACAAAGGGCAAAGACAATGCAAGTGTAGTGGACACTCAGCTGAGTCTGAAGGGAAAGATGGGGCTGAGCATTTAATCGATCAACCAATCAATACAAATGTATTAATTTAATCCCCAAATCATTTTGAAATGAACACCACCTGGACCAAGGATCCTTTTGAAGGAGGTTCAGTGTCTTCAGTCCCACTGTATCTCCTCATTTATTGCCTCTCTTGACATCTCCCTCCCCCCTCATCCCCTATCTTTCCCTGCCCACCCTGGACTGATAGAGTGAGATCGAGTTTCGCTGAGGTCTTCTCTTTTTTACTCTCTCCACCACTTCTGGCTCAGGGAGAAAGCAGATCAAATGTTTAAAAGCTCAGCAAAACTGGGATCAGGGCCAGGGCGTAAAGAGGAGAGGAAAGGAGAGGAAAGAGGATCTTAAAGATCTAAACTATGAGAAGGCTAGAGAAGGAGTCTGGGTCTAGAGAGCAGAGCTAAGGTGCAGGAACTCAAACGTCTTGGAGGTGGTATTATGTTTTCCAACACATTCTTTCTGTTAGGATTCATCCAATAAAATTCTGCCTTTTTATAAATTCCCTCCACCTTCTCACCTGTTAGCCTATAGGAAGGAAAGTAAAGAGGAAAGGACAACATTTCTGAAGCACTTTACACATATCACATTTGATCCTCACAACAACCCTGGGAGGTAAGTGTTTTTATTATCCCCATTTTACAGTTGAAGAAACTGAGGCAGACAAAGATTAAGTCACTTGCCCTGGATCATTCCTCTAATAAGTGTCTGAGATTGAATTTGAACTCGGAGCTTTTTGACTCCAGGTCCAACACTCTATCCAATGTGCCACCTAGCTGCCTTTAATTTATTTTCTAAATTATTATCTAAATGTTGATTGATTGATTGATTGATTGATTTCCCAAGCATGATACTCAACTGCCCCCTCTGCTGATTCCATTCCCAGAACTAGCCAATTTCATATTGTCTGGCTTCTTTACAGAATCATAGAATCCGAGACTTTCAGAGTTGGCAGGGACCTCACAGGCTATCTAATGCGATCTGTACCTAAATTAGAATTCCCTCCAATATATGCCTGGCAAGTCAGCCTCCAGCAGAGTCTGAATGAAGATTTTGAAGATCTCCACCCTCATGCTTTCACCTCCCTTAGAAGTCCATTCCATTTTTACACAATCCTAATGGCTGAGAGGGCCATCCTATAGCCTAATTTTGCATCTCTCATTATTAATATTAACCCATTATTCCTAGTTCTGTCCTCATGTTCTGCCAAACAGAAAAAAATTAAGTCCTGTGATATTTGAAACTCTTATGTATGTATCCTGCCAAAGTTTTCCTTTCTCTAGAATAAACATGTTCAGTTCCTTCAAGTCATCCACATATTGAGTGGTCTCCAGGCCCCTGACCATGCCAAGCTGATCTCTTTTAAAAACATTCTAATTAGTCTATATCCTTCCTTAAATGTGGTCCCCGAAATCAAACAAGTGGGATGTGATGGCCTATGCCTCTCATCCCTTCTACTGGGGTGACACAAGGTAGATAGATTCCTGGAACTCTGGAGTTCTGAGTTGCAATGGGCTAAGCCAATTGGGCATCTGCATTAAATATAGCATCAATATGGTGATCCTCTAAGGGCAGAAGAACCACCAGAAAGCACAAGAAGGGATGAACCAGGTCAGAAATGGAGCAAGTCAAAGCTTCCTTGCCAGTCACTAGTGGGATAGGGCTTATGAATGGCGTCTGCACTCCCTGATTAAGAGACCCAGTCTCAAAAAAAAAAAATACCCAATATTGTGTGTGTTCTGAGGAAGGCTAAAATGTATATGGCACTATGCATTTCTTTTGTTGTTGTGCAGTTGATTCTGACCTTTTGTGACCCCTCTTGAGGTTTTCTTAGCAAAGATATTGGAGTGGTTTGTCATTTCCTTCTCCAGTCCATTTTACCGATGAGGAAACTGAGGCAAACAAGGTTAAGTGATGCCCAGCTCAGAAGTTTCTGAGGTCAGATTTGAACTCAGGAAGATGAATATTCCTGATTCCAAACCCAGTGCTCTATCCCCCGCACCACCTAGCTGCCCTTATCCTATACATACAGCATTCCCCTAATCTACCATTCTAGTCACAGTTTAAAAAAAAGAGAGAGAGCATGAGATCTTATTTCCATATGCAAAATACATAAAAATCACCAGTACCATCCCCTCCCTAGAGACAGTTAGGTGGCACAGTGGATAGTCAGGAAGACCTGAGTTCAAATGTGGATTCAGATACTAGACCTTGGACAAGTCACTTAACCTCTGTCTCAATTTCCTCTACTGTAAAGTGAAGGTGATAATAGCCCCTACCTACCAGAGTTATTTTGAGGATCTAATGAGATAATATTTGTAAAGCACCATACCTGCCATGTAGCAGGTACTTAATAAATACTAGTTTCCTTTCTTCTTCCTCTAAAGTCTTCCAGCACCCTCCTTATTTATCCCCTATGGTTTCCCAATGTCTTTTCCAATGTGCCCTCACTCCTTGCACTCTCTGGTATCTTGTCTCTTGCCCTTCATCTCTTCTCCAGTGTCCCCTAAATCCTTTCACACCTTCCTCAGAGTAAGCTATGACAATTTGGACTCTGCCCTGGGAAGTTGCCCAAGCTGATTGGCAGCCCTGTGGATTCCCAGTATTGAGAGGGGTAGGAGACTGCACAAGGATTGCACACTTCTGTACTGTCAGGAAGGCTTCCAAGAGAAGGAGGCAGGGAATCACTCCCTGAACTGTATCCCTAGCTTCTCCTACTCTCGGTTATTTACACGAGAAAAGCTTCCTGCCCTTTTGATTAACTCCATTAACAGAAGACTGAACTGCTCCTGGTTGGGTCAGAGCCCAGAAATTCTGGGCACTTTCCATGAGGCCCAATCTCTCTTCTCCTTCTAGGGAAATGTACTCCTTCCTCTCTGCCCTGGAGGAGGAGAAGGGTCATGAAGACAGCTCAGAAAAGAAGGTGGGGCCAGCCCAGCTCAGGACACTGCCTTCTCTCCAATATCGGAATGGATCAGCCAGCCTCCTAAGCCTAGACATTCGCCTACACTCACATGAATGTATGTGCAGGTTTGTGAATGAAGGTATGTGTGTGCATGGATGAATATGTGTGTATGGGAGTATATATGGGAATAATTCTTTTTGCGAATTAGCAGTAAAATAACTGAATTGCCTTTAGAACAATTGTTCTTAATTTGAAGTCCACAAACACCTAGAGATCATGAATTTGGATGGGAAAAAGCATCTTTATTTCAATCAATCAACATTTTTTCAACATATTCTATGTGTTAGGCACTGTTTTAAGAGATGATGATACAAAAGAGGCAAAGAGTTTACCACTGTGCCTTTCTGCCTGCAAGTTGCTTATAATGGGGGAGACAGTATGCAAACAAAAATGTACAAAGCAAGATAGTATACAGGATAAATAGGAAATAATTAAGAGAGTGAAGGCACTGGGATTAAGAGGGGTTGGGAAGAGCTTCCTATAGAAGGTGGGATTTTAGTCGGGACCTAACGGAAGCCAAGGAGGTCACCAGTCGAAGCAGAGGAGGGAGAATGTTTCAAGCATGACAACATCCAGACACAATGCTGAGAGCTGAGGGATGGAGTGTCTTCTTTGTAGAACAGACAGAAGACCAGTGTCACTTAATTGAAGAATATATGTCAGGGAGTAAGGTGTAAGAAAATTGGAAAGGTAGGAAGGTGCGAGTTTATGAAGGACTTTGAAGGCCAAACAAAACATTCAGTATTTGATTCTGGAGGCAATAGGAAACCACTGAAGTTTATTGGGGGGGGGGCAAGTAACATGATCATATTTGTACTTTAGGAGAATCACTTTAGTGGCTGAATGGAGGATGTGTTGGAATAAGGCAGGCATGACCCTCCAACAGTGGTCCAGGCATGAGGTGATGAGGACCTTCTCTGTAGTGGTGGAGAAAGAGTCAGAGGAGAGAAGGGGGAGCACTCAAGAACTGTTGCAAAGGTGAAATCAAAAGGCTTTGGCAATGGATTGGTTATGGGGTGTGAGAGATGGTGAGGAATCCAGGATGATTCTTAGGTTGTAGATCTAAATAACTAGGGGGGATGGTGTCATCCCAATAGGGATGAAGTTGTGGGGGGAGATATGGTTTAGGGAGAAAGATAACAGGTTCTGTTTTGGACACATGGAGTTCAAGATGTCTACTGGACATCTGGTTCAAGATGTCTGAAAAGTGGCTGGAGATGCAGGATTAGGGTTCAGTGGAGAGATTGGGGGAAGAAAGGTTGGTTGGAAAATCCTGTTTCCCTTGTAATCCTATGCATTTTACTTTAGGCATTTAAAATATCATTCTGAGAATGGGGTCCATCATCTTCACCAGATGAATGAGGAAGCTGGACTAGAAGATCTAAAAATGATATTTCTGGCTCTAATTTCTATAAACGTTAAAAAGTCCAAAATTCTTCTTTTGGCAATGACTGCCCTACCCTTAGGTCTCACAAGTCCCTCCATGTAAAGGCAGTGTACTATTTGTCCTGTGGCAGGAAGTTAGCCCACTAGGGGAACCTTCCCTAGTGACATTACAGAAGATATACCATTGGTCCCTGGAAGCCCTGCCCTCCCCACTGAAGTTCCACACCCAGAAACTTCCCACAAGGGTTTAGTTGTAGGGATAGAAATTGATCAGTCCTTTGAGTAGAAGTTGCTGCCTACATGGTGCCAACAATCATTCTTTTCAGGTGTTTCTCCCCTGGAAGGGGCAACTTCCTGTCTATATCCATATAGCTTATCCATAGCTAACTATTTCCCTTTCTTCCACACACTTTGCTTTCTTTGGCTCCAAAGTCAGTTGTTCTTTTTTTTCCAATAACTAATTAATGACTGTTTTGTTATGATTGGCGGGTGGTGGGGTAGAGGGCAAATTCACCAGAGAAAACAAATTAGTTATCGTTATGGGTTGTTTATAAGAGGATCCTGGGTCATCTCCAGTCATCCTGATGAATATCTGGTCACTGGATTCAGATGGCTCTGGAGAAGTGAGGCTGGTGACCTGCGCAGCCCTTCCTCTCTCAAAACAGAGTCAAGGGCAAGCCATGTCATTATTTCTCTGATGGCATGGTCTTCTTCGGCAATGAAGGACGAACACACACTCAGTGTTAGATTCAGCATTTCAGTGAAAATCCCAGGAAAAGCAACCTAGAGGAAAATGTTGAGTTCTCAACCTCAGCCTCCACCATTTACCACACCAATTGTTATGACACTAGTGGGGCTTGCCCAGAGAGCTATGGAGTGAAACTATAGTAATGCGATAATACATAAAGTGGTTTTCAAACCTTAAAGCACTGTGTAAATGTTATCAATGATCAAGATAATGATGGTGGGCTCATAAAAGGGATAGACATACACATACATTTAGTGAATCAGAAACAAGGGGAGACCTAGACAACTTGGAATCAGTGTTGATGATAATCATAATGTCAATAGTGAAAACTGTGACTAGAGAGGAAGGAATGGTGATGATGATAGTACATTGATGATGACAGCACTGGGATGATAATGGTTGTGGTCAGGATGCCTATAGCTATAATAGTGGCAGCGGTAGTCATGCTGATGGCAATAATAATGGTTGTGATGTTTAGAATGTAATGACCATTGTGATGATGGTGATGATGATGAGTATGGGAGACATGGTAGTGATGGTGATCTGGGTGGTGATAGGGATGATGATGATAATAATGATGGCTACGTTGACGGGATGATGGGGAGGCTGCTAATTCTAATGGTGATGAAGACACTGGCAATAGTGGGGACAGTGATGGCAGTGGCTCTGACGATGATGGTCCTTTTGAAGGTTCAAGCCTCTGCTGATGGTCAGGGAAAGAGTAGACCAAACAGGATCCTCCTAGATCTTCCTTCCCCAGGATGTTATTTTCTTGAAAGGGGGTTCCCTAATAACAATAACTAGAATTTACATAGTATTTTAAGGTTGGCACAGTGTTTTACATATGTACTTTGTTTGATCCTTACATCACCCCCTATGAGATAGGTGCTATTATTTTGCCTATTTTGCAGATAAGGAAACTGAGTCTGAGAGAGGTTAAATGACTTGCTCAGGGTCACACAGCTAGTAAGCATCTAAGAGTTCAAACTCCAGTCTTCCTGACTACAAATCTAATAATCTATCCACTGCACCACCAAGCCCCTCCTAAGGATGAAGATTTGGATTGGGGTTCCTGGCTAAAGTTCCTAAATAAATATTGAGGATGAGGACTCTTCCTGTATCTTTACCCACTCTTTTTCTTCTTTCTCACTTTCACCATCTGTCTTATCTAGAAAATATTCCTAGATGATGGAGCAAGAAAGAAGGAAAGAAGCAAGAAAGGAATAGGACTGTCTCTACCACTGATTCAACACTATCTTCACTATAATTTCTTATTACCACTCTTATCACCAACTGATTCCTATTTACCCTTAACACCTCCATTGTTCTTAACGCCATCATAACAGTCACCTTCGCCACTGTCCGAATTATGAGCACTGTCACTGGTATAATCATCATTCTCACTGCCTCACCTTCATCATCATCCTCACTGCCATTGTCATAGTTATTATCAAAATCATTATCACTGATTTAGCATTCTCATTTCCATCACTATCATCCCCATCACCATACTAACATCACTACCATTCCTATTATAACCATTATCATCATTTTCTCCATCAACCCCACAACTGCTCTCAATATCCCAACTGATTAAACACTCATTCATCCTCCTCTTCATGACCACAATCATTAACTTTGTCAATGTCGTAATCTCCACCTGTTTGTAATTGACCTTACCATCACCATTACCCCTATTTCTTTCATAATTGCCATCATCCTGATCACAATCATCACCATCACTGTTTATATCATTTTCACTATACCATTCTGCTCCTCATTATCACTGCTTTGTGATCTCTCTATATATGGGCACTCCATAATTAAACAGATCCAATTCTTGTCCTTAGGGAGCTCACAGTCTGAGACAGATGGAACAGGTGGAACAGACTCCTGCATGATACACACACATACATGCATACATACATACACACACATACATCAGGATAACAGGATAGGATACACTAAACAAAAGCATATGGGTGAAAAGTATTCCAGCAGGTCTATAAATATTTGAATAATGTTTGAGGAGAAAGGGAAGCAACTTCATTGGTGGGCTGGCTGAGAGTTAAAGGGATAAATTTTTGGTCAATCTAAGAAGACTTTCTGAAAATTCCAAATCTTTCTCCTTGCCATGACTATTGCCACTCTTTTCTCCAACCTGACTCTGCTTAGCTGAACCAGACACTAGTGAGTTGTACTAAGCTGCTGAGCTAAGAGGTGTGTCCTGGGTCAAATATGAGGGAGGCTTTCATTAACATTGGACCTGGCAAGCTGGCTGAATGCCTAAGGCTCCATCTTTCCCCTACAACCCTTACAGTGGTACAGCCCAACCCTCATTGCCTCTGGTGGAAGGATAGCTCCTCCATATGCCAATTTTCTACCAGCTTGTACCCCTAGAAAGAGGAATGTTCACTCTCCCACCATTTAAGGGGGCATCATTCCTCCATCTTCCTCAGCCCTCCGCACCCAAAACCCCAGTAGGGCATAATGGAACATGATTCAGTGGTACTCTAACCACAGCAAGCAAAGAGAGACCCAAACTGTCTGCTTGGCCTGATGAAAGGCAGGCTTTTGTCTGTGTCCAGTGTCCTTCAGGGACTCTCCCTGTCCACAAATGTTAAACAATAATAACTATTTGTTTCCACCCCCTTGTTTCCTGATCCCAGTAATAGAAGAGTAACATTTACCTTTCTCCTAATTTTACCCTTTTCAAATGTCAACAGGGAGGAAGGAGGAGAGGCATTTCTTCCTTCACCCACCCATCTTCCACCATTCCCAGAAAAAAATGCTCCCCCTCCTTATTTTCTGTCTGTTTGTTTAAGAGATTTCATTTTGGACTCAGCTGGGCCTTTAAAAAAAAATGAACTCACTTTTCCACTATGTGGACCCACATTCAAATCACAGCTCCTGTGTGACCTTGGACAAATCACTTGACCTTTATAACTCTCGGTAAAATGAAAGGGGGTTTAACTATAAAAATGACGCTTATTATAGGTGATAATGTCAGTGTGGTGCAGTAGCAAAACTACTGAATTTAAAGTGAGAAGTTCTCAGTTCAAATCTCAGTTTTGCCACTTAGTGTAATCTGTGTGACCTTGGAAAAAGTCACTTAATCTCTCTGGGCCTCAGTTTCCTCATCTGTAAAATGAAGAGGTTGAAATAGAAATCCACAACTCTATTAACCTACAGTCCTCACAGCTCTAAATCCTATGGTTTTATGATTCAGATGGCCTAGGCATAGGAGAGTTCAACAGATTAGAAGGTTGGAAAGAGAAAATATATTATGTGCCCACCTCTTACTTTTCAGCCAATAAAATGGAGCAGTTATATTGTATTGAGGAGAGAACTGCTTTTTAAGTTAGAGAACCTACCCCTTTCTCATAGTGTGAGCTTGAATAAGTCCCTTACTCTCCATGAAGCCCAGGGTCTTCATTGACAAAGGGTAAAGGAGAGAAACAGATCAGGGGTATGATGGAGCTGAAAATTGATTGTTAAATTTTCAGTGTGGGTATTTACACTTCAGATATCAGAAAACATTGCAAATCAACATGTGGTTAATTGTTTTGTTGACTGTCTATACTTAAGAATGTGACAGAGAAAATGTTAATAATGAAAATTAAACTTAAAAGTGCATCCTGCATACATTTTTTATTTGAGAGCCAATTGTTAAACATTTACCAGGACATTCCTGGACTAGATCATCTTTAAAGTCTCTTCCAGTTCTGATCCTTCAAAATCATGTTATGATGAACACCAAAGGTAACCCTTAAAGAGAAATCAAAGTCACCAATTTGAATGTTGGGTAGAATTTAGGCTGAGAGATGGTGACCAGGAATGGATCATGGAATCATATTCCAGAGAGCTCTCCATACCACAAAAATTTAAATCTTATCTTACATTTTACTGGTTAATTATATTCTGATCTTGCATTGTCACTCAGCTGTTCTGTAGGAATTAGTTTTCTCTCCCCCAACTAGACAGTAAGCTCCTTGAGGGTAAGGATCAAGGAGTGCTTACAGAACTTGGCACCATGAAGTTTTGATTTGTTGCTGAGCTACTGAATAATGACTTTGGATGAGTCATTTCCTTTTTTCTAGACCCCTGTTTCCTCTGTAAAAGAAGGGAAACAAACTAAAATATCAGACCCAGAGGGACCCTGTTCTATGATTCTGTGATAAAACCATGCAAACAATGGGGATAGGGGAACCTGGGGCAGCTAGGTAGCACAGTACATAGAGGGCCAGGACTGGAGTCAAACCTGAGTTCAAACCTGACCTCAGATACTTACTGGCAGTTTGACCCTGAGCAAGTCACTTAACCCTGTTTGTATCTGTTCCTGATCTATAAAATGAGCTAGAAAAGGAAATGGTCAACCACTCTAGTATCTCTGCCAAGAAAACTCCAAATGGGGCCATGAAGAGTTGGACATGACTTAAATAACTGAACACCAGACTGAAATAGTCAGACCTGAAGAGATCTTGTCCTATGATTTTGTAATAATATCATAAAGAAAATGGGGATAGGAAAACATCATTACTAAATACAAGAATGTCTTTTCCTTCCCTCACCCTTCACCTCCTTGAAATTCCAAAAAAGTAATTTTAGATCAAGTAAGAGGAAGTCCTACTTTATAGATCCAGAAGTAAACTCATTGAACTTTGAGAAGTCAGTCCTAGAGTTTCTGCAGGTCATAGCTGGATAACTGGAATAAACCTAGTCTATTTTACAAAGGAGAAAACCGCAGCATGGAGAGTTAAGTGACTTGTCCAAAGTCACACAACCATTAAGCAACAGAGTGAGCACTAGAACCTGTCTAATGCTCAGTCCATCATTCACCACATTACATCAGGTTGAGTTTAACCTCAGTCCCTCCGGCTGCATTTTAAGACCATTGCCCCTCCCTCTTCGGCTCCCTTTCTCACCGCATGTGGGTTGGTTGGGCATCGGGAGGAACCAGGTGCCTGCTGCACCAAGAGGCAATTTAGGAACCGTGGGTATTTTGTCTGTTTACTTGAAAGCACAAAAATTTGTCACTTGTGTGGGTAATTTGCTGCTAATTACGAGCTTACAATCTGCAGATAGGAAAATCAGGGCCAACGTGTACTTCTCAAGGAAGAGGAAAATTACCCCAAGTACTGTGTAATTATACACTTAGCGGGCGCGGCGCTCCCCAGCCCTCGCCCTTCCCACGCAGTGCTGCACGCAAGGCAGGGTGAGTTTGCACACGCGCCCACACCATCCAGTCCAGGGAGGGAGGGAAGAACAGAATCCCATTCTCAAAACACAACAGCTGGGGGTGGCAGGAGAGAAGGAGGCAGCAGGAAATGTGGTGCTGAGATGAGCCAATGGGCCAATCCATCTGTCACCCTGTTGTTCTGGGCATCCACAGGGTGTGGAGCCCGGTGCTAAGCAAAAGAAGAAGGGGTGGGAAAAAAAAAAAAGGCATAGCCATCATCGGTAGGAAGCTTCCAGTAAATGGTCCCTTGCCCTCAGAGAACTTTAGTCTGATGAGGGGGGCATTGTCCCTGTCCCCAAGGACCTCCCTCCCATTCTGATGAAGGAAATGCTGGCCCCTTCCTGAGGGAGTTCCTGGACATATTTCTACTCATCTAGATGCAAAATGAACATGAAAATAAAATGCAAATGAATATGCTAATCAATATGATTTGGAAGGGAATGGCAGAGATATTTGTCTCTCAATTTCCATTGTATCTGTCACTTTCTTATGGTGTAATAAAAAGAGCAATCGATCTCAGTTCAGATCCCAGCTCTGATGCTTACTACCTGTGTGACCTTGGACAGGTTGCTTAACTTCTCTGGGTATCAGTAATCTCATCTACAAATGCCAGAGTTATACAAAATGATCTCTGGGAGCCTTCCCAGGTCTGAATCCTAGGATTTTATTGTCTGGAACCCCTCCCTTGAGAAGTCCACCAAAAATGCTTTCCAGGGTCCCCTGGCTGGAGCAGTAGGTGATCTTGGAAGGGGAAAGCCTTCTTCCTTCTCCTTCCTAACCCCCTTTTATTCACTGCCCTAAATCATTCATGACTTGTAATAAAAGCCTCTGTACCACCTCCCATCCCAGCCCCCTGCAGAAAATATTATTTAACAGAAAGGTGACAGTTATGTAATTTAGTCTCTGTCTCCATTATTGATGAATTTGACCATGAAATATTTAGGCTTCTCCGTGTTCTGCAGTTCAGTGCCTGACAATGATTGTCTCATATTATATCTCTTCCCTATGGAAGATGTGTTTTTCAGGGACTCCATCTCTCCCCACTTCAGTTCCCCATCCCCTTTACTTACTCAGGTCCAAGGGTCTCTCTTCTCAGCCCAAATTCCTTTTATTCCTAGTCAGCTCCAGACTTCTCAACAATAGATATATATCTAGTCTATTGTCTCTAAGGAATTGACTTCATTTCCTTCAGCACCATGGACAGTCTAAGGCTCGGATTCAGGGAGGAGTCAGACAAGGGTGCCAAGAGATCCAAAGAGAAAGAAATACTTTTTCCCTGCCCTCAGAGAGTTCTCTGATGGTCGAGACTTGGCGCCTAGCCATGTTTAAACTGGTTAGCAGAGAAAACAGAACAGATATCCTGCTCCAACTTTAGTTGAGGCCAGAACTGATTCAATTCAATTAAGTGTGTACAAAGTTAAAAAAAAAAATAGTCCCTTCATAACATGTACTCAACTATAATACAAGGGGAAGCTAGGTGTCACAATGGATAGAGTACAAACCCTGGAGTCAGGAAGACCTGAGTTCAAATTCAGCCTTAGACACTTACTAGCTGTGTGACCCTGGGCAAGTCACTTAATCCTATTTGCATCAGTTCCTCATCTGTTTAATGAACTAGAGAAGAAAATGGAAAACCACTCAAGCATCTTTGCCAAGAAAATCTCAAGTGTTTGAGTCACAGAGAATCAGACATGCCTGAAATGCCTCAACAACAACAGAGTACAAGGAAAGGAACAGGTGCCTACTATGTTCCAAGTCCAGCACATGACAGGTGCTTAATAAATACTGTTCCTTAGTATGGTGCCAGGCACCATACTAAACATTTTAAAAAATATTATCTTATTTGATTCTCACAACAACTCTGGGATGTAGGGGCTATTACTATTACCATTTTATAGTTGAGGAAACTGAAGCAAAGGTTAAGTGACTTGCCCAAAGTCTCAAAGCTAGCAAGTGTCTGAGGTCAGATTTGTATTCAGGTCTTCCTGACTCCAGGCCCAATCCTCCATCTACTACTGTACCACCCAAGGACCTCAGAAAAACTGAGAAAGGGGATCAAGGAAGCCTTCACAGAGGAGATGACACCTGAATTGAATCTTGAAGAAAGACAAGGTCTACAAGAGGCAGAGATAAAGAGGCAGTACATTCTAGTTACTGTCATTCTGGGGCCTGGTCTATACTAGGAGCAAAAGAATGGGAACAACTCTACTGTTGCATACTAGGAAATGCCTTTTTTTAAATACATAGAGGTAAAAGATTTGGAGTATTAAATCTAGAGAACAACTAACAGGTCATTTTGTCTGGAATGAGAGTTTACTATGGGAGGTGGTATAAAATAAAACTAGAAATGTAGGTGAGGAGAACCAGATCATGTCATCCTTTTTTATATCAATAGTAAGCTATGAAATTTGTCTGTATTTTAGCCTATAGGTAATGAATAGGCAGGAAAGCTCCTGAACAGGGGAGCATAATGGTCAGAGCTGTGGCTCAGGAAGATAATTTTGGCACCTGTGTAGAGGAGGGACTCAAGAAGGGAGAGAAGAGAAGTAGGGGAAGTGTCTTAAATCAATAATTCCTTGCTGTGGGATCTGAGATATTCAAGGATAGACTCAGAGAAGACCTTATGATGGCCAGTACCTTGGAGGCCACTATCATTTCATATTCTGTTCTCTTCACTCTTATTATATACACCTTTTCCCCCCTCAGAGTCTACTATAGTAAGCTCAAGGGAATCATAAATACTCCCTCACTGTTTTTTTGTGTATTTTTTAACAGAATTTTTAAAACAGAAAGCACTCCCTCCTCATTTCTGTCTCATCAATTTCCATGCTTCCTTCAGGACTCAGCTCATGCACCACTTCCTAAGGGAAGGTTTCCTGATCCACTTAGTTGTCACTGTTCTCTCCCTCCTCAAATTATCTTGTCTTTACTTATCTCTTTATTTGTTTGTGTTCCCCAGTAGAATTTAAACTCCTTGAGAACAGGTTTTTAATTTCTGTATTTCGGTCCCCAGTGCCTAGCATAGTGCCTCAAACACAGTGGTTGTCCAATATGTACTCATTGAATTGAATTTTATGTTAGATCTGGAAAGGGCTTTAGAGATAATCTCATTCAATCCTCTCAATCAAGCAATTACCAAGAATTTATTAAGTGCCTACTGTGTGATAGGCATTGTCCTAAGGGCTAGATGCAAAGACCAAAATGGAAGAGTTTACATATGAGAAAACTGAATTGCAGAAACATGTGACCAATCTCAGCTCACACAAATAATAAGTTTCAGAACAAAAATTTTAATCTAAGTCTTTTGAGGGGGAAGGGGAAAGGAACAAGCATTTATCATGTACCTACTATGTGCCTGGCAAATATCATCTTTACAAATATCATCTTTACAGGTGCTTTACAAATATCATCTCATTTGATCCTTAAATCAACCATGATAGGTAAGGGGCATCATTATCTCCATTTTACAATTGAGAAAACAAAGCTAAACAGTGGCTAAGTGGTTTGCCCAGCATCAGACTACTACTAAATGGCAGAAGCTGGATATGAACTCAGGTCTTCTTGTCCCCAGGAACAGTCCTGTATTCCACCATTCCGGTGCTCTACTTGCTACTGAATGAATGAATGACCCTGGAAAAGAAGCAGCATGGTACGGTGGAAAAAAATGCTAGACCAGGAATCAGGGGCCGAGTTCAAACTCCTGTTCTTCCTTTTACTAGCTATTAAACTTGAGATGAGTCACTTCCTTTCTGTGGAACTCATTTTCCTTATCTATAAAATGCAAGGATTGGACTAGATGACCTCTAAGATCCTTCCAACTCTAAGTTTCAGATCCAATAAACATAGAGGAGTAACCTTTATTGTACTCAGGGAGACATACATTTACTGAACCTCTAAAACTGACACAGTAGGGAGAGGTGGTCTGGGGCTTGGAGATGAGCCTCCTAATTTTCAAGGTGACATCTGACCCATTTCTCAGCTAAAATTATTATCTATGAGTTGCATGTGTTCTGATAAACTGTATTCCATCTTAGGATCTCCAAAGGGTTATCTGTCTGTCCATGTCCCTACCACCAGATGACAAATGAGAAACCTAGGCATGATATTAAAATATTAATCAGGCCAATTGCATGTTAATTAAACAAAGGGACACATTAGAGAAGCCTAAGAGCCCCATCCATTTGTCCAGATATGTGGTAGGGATGGGGAGGACAAGTGTAGAAGATCAAAGGAGACAAGGGGTTGGATGTTAGGATAGCTGAAGCTTGAAAGTAGAAGGGACTAAATTGGGAGCATTAGAATGGGACCCCAGCCCAAAACCAATCACGTGCAAACATGTACAGCAGCCACTGGTGCTCCCTCCCCAACCCCCAATAATATAGCCTATCCACATTTCTCATCCTATCCCATGTGGGCCTTGTTCATGTATTCCCATAAATTCATCCCACATGTTGAGTGATTTCCTCTAGTTGTCCTAATATTTCTGCAAGAGATCTTTCCCTGGGCCCCCACTGCTAACACTTTCTTTTTAAGATCACCCTCCAGCTGATTTTACAGGTGAGGAAACCAAGGCAAACAGGGTTAAGTGACTTGCCCAGGGTCACAGATCTAGTAAATTCTGAGGCTGGATTTGAATTCAGGAAGTTGAGTCTTTGGGATTCCCAGGCCCAGCACTCTGTCCACTATGCCACCTAGCTGCCCCTACCTGACCCATAGCAAGCACTTAATCAATGTATTTTGGTTGATTGGTTTCATGAACAGCCTCTCCCTACATAAATAGCTCCCATTCTTCAGTTCTACATCTTTCTGATAGTATGCTTTATGCATTGTTCCTTAGTAATATGGTGTAGCCTACTCATGTTCACCATGACCATCTCCATTGTGGTCCTTTGGATGACCTAACGTTTAGTTGTTCAAGGATTGTGGTAATTCCATGATGCCATAGAGCATCACCAAAAAAAAAAAACAAAAAAAACCCCACCATCATTCAAAAGATAGGTCTTTGTTGCAGGAAGAAACTTTCTGCTATTAAATATGTTATACAGTTTTTCAGTGGCAGTCCATCCCACTCTCTTTCTCCTTTTCCATTCTGGTCCTGGCTCATTGTCCGTTAGTAGTATCTGTCTTGGGTTTATGTTTCTGATGGATCAGAATCTATGTTATCATCCCATCTGCATATCATTGTCTAGATATCTTTTTATGTCTCTTTACCCACTTAGTTTTCCTATATTGTTGGTTAGACCAAACTCTTCTGAGTAATTATAAATCTCCTTTAAGAGTCACTCTCCAGTGTTCCAGGGTTTGGTGAAAGTAATTAGCACAGTTGTTGTTGTTTAGTTGTTTAGTCATGTCTGACTCTTTGTGACCTTGTGGACCATAGCATGCCAATACTGTCCATGAGGCTTTCTTAGCAAAGATGCTGAAGTGGTTTGAAATTTCCTTTTCTGGTGGATTAAAGCAAACAGAGGTTAAGTACCTTGCCCAGGGTCACACAGTTAGTAAGTGTAGTAATTAGCACAATAGCATCCTCAAATAGGAATATCTGGAGGCCCTCACAGTCCACAAGGTATCCATTTTCCATCTGTACTTAGAGCTGGAATGATTTGAACATCATTCTGCACTGGGAATGAAGCTATACATAGGGAACATATTCTTGCTTGTCTCCAATGGGTGTTGCTTTATTGGTTGCAGTTGGATAGACACATTGAGCCTTTGGTTGCCAAAGCTCTCTCTGTTGCTGCCTTCTGGGCTTTGTCACTTCAAGGTCATATGCTGGCCATGTCAGCAGTAAGTAGAAAGCCTCTTCCTGATGAAGGTAGACTGATAGCTCTTGAGAGGCAATGAGCATGCAGCAATGGACATATGGAACAAAAGCCAGGTAGGGTGCTTCTCCCCTGCCAAAAAAAAAAAAAAAAGGCTAAGACTAAGCCCTTTTAACTCCCTGTTTCTGGCATGGAGTTGCAGTCCATTGAACCAGAAGACTATCTAATTTAGGATTAGAAATTCCTCACATCTCCTATTTAACCTCCCGAAATTCTGCGCTCCTGGGTTCTGCCAAAGATACCTCACAATAGCTGAATGGAATCTGGACTACAAAAGCCCACTTTGTTTCCAGGATCCTCTCCTGTTTAGCATACAGATGAATTTGCTTACAACAAAAGCAAAGCTAAGGAAGGAAGCAAGGTCATAGTCTTCCACCCTCTCAGCACACATATTTGCCTTTATTATGTATATCTGTCAGTAGCAAACCCCCTGGTACTGACCAGCTGAAAAAACGCCTCACAGTCTCCTACATAGCCTACAAGTTTGTTTAGGATTCCAAGCCACAATCTCAGCCTATCAGTAAAACATACAGACACTTTGTTGTTCTCTGGCAACTCCCCCATCCCCACTCCACTCCAAACCATGTGTTCCCTACCTCAGTAATAACTATGTCATCGCTCCCTCCCTTGACCCAGGAGACACCACAGAATATTCATGTATCCAACAGATTATAGATAAGATCTCACAAGCTTAAAAACCTGTTTTTCACATGGAAACCACATTTGTATACACACACACACACACACACACACACACACACACTCACACACACACACCAGGGAAATTCAAATGACCAGATACTACAAAATCTGTTTCAGAGGCACAGGTACATGGTCCACCTGGGGTAGCTTACTGGGGGGGATAATCCTGAGAATCCTGCCTTTCCTAATCAGTGGGAGAACATCAATATCTCCCCTAGAATGCTTTGGGGAAAGACAAGCACAGATCCCAGAAGGGAGGATAGATTCCTGACCCCATGACCACCCCCATTCCCTGTGGCCCTAACCCCACCCCCCCAAATGAGAGCTGTCTCCAACAAGGGCCAGCAATGGGTTCTTTTCATTTCATCAGTTGGTGCCTCGTGTGTAAATATTTCATATCCCCATTGAATATTTTGGGATGATTATGAATTCTTGATGTGATGAGAGTCTTGGTATGTATGAGATGCAGTCAGCAGCCTCCAGGAGGGGAGGCATTGGGGATGGGAAATCAGATAAATCATTACACGCCACAGAGCCCCAGGCAGCCCAACAAGCACCCAGCTTCTAATTCGGGATCCCCTAGGCTTCCAGTCAACTGTTTACTTGCTAGCCACATTCCTTCTACATAATATGCTTCCTACATGCTACCTACATACTATCTACATGTTACCTACTCCCTTCCCATTCATTATCCATGTGCTGCCTGATTGCCTAGCTAGACTTTATACACATAATCCCCAACATACACTGTATATCATCCCAGGTAGTGTGGTGTCATGGCTAAAACAGCGGACCTATAGTCAGGAAACAGCATCCGGAGCCCGCTTCAGACATTTATCAGCTGTGTATTATTTAACCTCTCAGGGCCTCAGTTTCCTTATCTGTAAAACAGAGGTAATAGTACCTGTACACAGAGTTGTTATAAGAAATGTGTTTTACAGAACTTAAATCATTAATAAAAATTTTGAGTACTATATATAATAACACTAGGTGGATTGGATAGGGTTGGATAGAACGCTGGGCTTGGGGTCATGTAACAGTAAGCACCCCGACATACACAGGACAGCCTGCGATCTCAGGTTCTTAGATCTGCTTTTCTAAAAGGAAAGCAGTTTTTGAGGGGTCAACAATCACTTTAATCAAGCATATGTATCATTCACTTAGTACAGGGGGAAAAGTCAGAGAAAATACAGAGAAATAAAAACCAACAGACATGGCTTCCAACTAACTATCTGACCATAAGCAATACATATATCACACATCAACAGACAGATCCAACTGCCTGATCATACATACATAATTACCAGAGACATCTGGGTTTTCAAAGCCAGGGGCTCCTTAGTGGCTGCCCAGAGTCTCATTTGGCCAAACAAACATTTTCAATGAGTAAGACCCAAAGTAAAATCTCTCCTCAGAGTACTTACACATTTTTCAGAGCCAGAGGGCATCACAACCCTTGAGAACCAGTGCTTCATTGACAAAAGGTGCGCACCTTCCTACAAATCTTTCCTATTCAAACTCCCCTTAATAGGCAAGGGGTGGGAAAGAACTCATTAAGAAGCAAAATTATAATAACAATAAGCAAAACTGCATTATCAATACAAGTCAGGAAGGCTCATCTTCCTGAGTTCAACTCTGGCCTCAGACACTTGACATTTACTAGCTATGTGACCTTAGGCAAGTCATTTAACTTCAATTGCCTTGCCTTCCCCCCTCCAAAAAAAAAAAAAACCGAATTGTAAAAAAGAAAACCCCAAATGCGGTCACAAAGAGTCAGACCTGTGTAGTTGCCAAAAACTGGAAGTCAAGGGGATGTCCATCAATTGGGGAATGGCTGAATAAATTATGGTATATGAATGTAATGGAGTACTATTGTGCCATAAGAAATGATGAACAAGAAGACTTCAGAGAGGCCTGGAAGGACTTATATGACCTGATGCTGAGTGAAAGGAGCAGAACCAGGAGAACTTTATGCACAGCAACAACCACAGTGTGTGAGAGTTTTTTCTGGTAGACTTAGATTTTTGTAATAACACAAGAACTTCTGAAAAAAAAAAAAAAAATCCCAATGGTGGACCTCAAGGCAAAATGCCTTCCACACTCAGAGAGAGAAATATGGAAGTCACTCACGTAATGTAGCAGATCATGTTTGTGTATGTGTATCTGTTTGTGTATCATGTTCTGATTTGTTATACGGATTCTTTCATTTATCTTAGTCTGACTACATAGCATGACTATAGTGAAAATATACTCAATAGGAAAGTATATGTAGAATCTATACAGAATTGTATGCAGTCGTGGGGAGGGAGGGAGGTAGTGGGGGGTGGGTGGGGAGGGATAAAATCGCAATTGTATGGCAGTGATTGTTAAACATTAAAAAAATAAAAAAATTAATTTAAAAAAAAAAAAACAAAAAAAACAAACAAAGAGTCAGACCTGGCTGAAACAAGTAAACAACAAAACCCAGAGTTGTGGTGAGGATTAAATGGGAAAATAGTCATCAAGTTCTTGAAACAGTGCCTGGTACGTAGTAGGAACTTAAATGTTTGTTTCCTCTCTTCCTACCTACAGTGTTGTTATGAAGAATCAATCAATAAACATTTATATTAGATGTCTAAATGATGTCAGGCACCGTGCTAAGTGCTAAGAACATAAAGACAAAAATTAAATAATCCTTGCCCTGAAGGAGCTTGTACTCTAATGAGTGAGACAGCATGTAAACAGATAAATATATACCTAATATATGTAAAAAGGCAGCAGGTGATGCAGTAGATAGAGTATCTGACCAGGAGTCAGGAAGACCTGAGTTCAAATCTAGCCTTAGATATTTATTAACTATGTGACCTTGGGCATGTCACTTAATCATATTTTTCCTCAGTTTCCTCATCCATAAAATGATCTAGAGAAGGAAATAGCAAACCACTCCAGTATCTTTGCCAAGAAAACCCCAAATGGAGTCAGGAAGACTCAGACATAACTGAACAACTAAACAACAATAATTGTGCTCGTCCTTCATTGCCGAAGAAGAAGACCATGCTATGAGAGAAGTGATGACCTGACTTGCACTTGACTTTGTTTTGAGTGAGAGAGGGCTGTGCAGGTCACCAGCCTCTCTTCTCCTCCAGAGTCATCTGAATCCAGTGACCAGATATTCATCAGGTTGAATGGAGATGGTCCAGGATACAATAGGAGACCTTGGGTCCTTTAGGTCAAGGTCTTTGCAGGTACTCACTTAGGGTGAGGTAACTCCCATTCATTGAATAGGCCTGTTTAAGAAGTAGGCAGGGCATGGCCCCTTAAGACATCAAGCTGGGAGGGAAACAGCCATAGTTAGTACTGATAATCACTGTAAAGCTAGGAGGGTTCAGAAGAGCCCTGAGGCAGGGGCCCATTGGTGTCCCCGCTTCATAGTGCATTAGGTTTAACGGACAGGACAGAAGAAAGAAAAGGAGAGGGGAGGGGAGGGGAGGGGAAGAAGTCAGTAAAACCCAAGTCAACTGGG
Organism: Notamacropus eugenii; assembly: GCF_028372415.1. NCBI lineage: Eukaryota > Metazoa > Chordata > Mammalia > Diprotodontia > Macropodidae > Notamacropus > Notamacropus eugenii. Next base: position 95,676,730 of record NC_092873.1, read on the forward strand.
CATCTTTTGACCATGCAAATTTACCTTCCTTTGGAGAGGAGGAGGAAGGGGAGGGGGAGGCAGACTGGAGAGGAGGAGCTGAGTTACCCAGCTAGCTGGGTCCCCATTCAGCCAGCTGCGTCTACTCATAGGATTGGAACACTAACATATGTAAAATGAATACAAGGTACTTGAGGGACATCAGCAGTTGGGGTGGGGATCAAGAAAGGCTTCATGTAGAAGATGGTGCTTGATGTGAATCTTGAGGGAAACGAAGGATTCTAAATGCTTGGTAAACTTTAAAATGCTTTATAAATGTGAGTCACTATCATTATCATCTCTTGCTTTTTCGTTTACTTCTCCTTCTTCTCAGAAATCTTTATTTTGCAGCACCTCTTGAAGGACTAATTCCCCAACTTCCACTTGAATTGACAGGAACAGGCCACCAGAAGGTGATACCACTTCAGGGTTGTGGGAGTAACTTTGAAGGACTGGATTTCTAGTACTGTTACTCAGGGTGACATGTGCTCCCTGATTTATCAGCCAGCTGCCTCGATTAACTTTAATAATAATAATAACAATAGCTAACATTCATATAATGCTTACTATGTGACAGGCACTGCGATAAGTGTAATTATAATGTATAATATTTTATATAATATATATTATATACAACATAATATATGATTATATATAATAATTAATATAATTTATAATTATCTCATTCCATCCTTTCAATATGCCTGGACGGTAGGTATTATCATTATCCCCATTTTACAAATAAGGAAACTGAGGCAAACAGATTAAATGGCTTGCCCAGGTTCATACAGCTAGTGAGTGTCTGAGCTGGAACTGAACTCAGGTCTTCCTGACTCAAGGCCAAGAGCTCTATCCACTGTACTACCTATTTGCTTTTAAGGAAAGGGTATCCAGGAGAACATTGTACATAGTAACAGCAAGACTGTATGATGATCTTTTGTGAATAACTTAGCTATTCTCAGCAATTATCACAGACAATTCTGAAGGACTTAGAATGAAAGATGCTGTCCATCTCCAGAGAAAGAACTGGTGGAGTCTGCATACAGATCAGAGATGCGTTTTCTTCACTTTCTTTATTTTTCTTGGTTTTTTTTTTTTTTTGCTTTGTGTTTTCTTTCACAGCATGACTTATATGGAAATGTGTTTTGCATGACTACACATGTATAAGTAATTAGTCAAATTGCTTGCCTCTCAATGAGGGATGGAGAAGAGGTAGGGCTGGAGAGGAGGGAGGGCTGGAGGGAGAGAATTTGGAACTCAAATTTTGAAAAAAGAATGTTAAAATTGCTTTTTCTTTTAGTTGGAAAAAATAAAATATTATATACAAAAAAAGAGGAAAGATATTTACTGAAAAGGCACAGCAAGAATGGTGTTAGCAAAAAAACCATCACCCCAAATCAAGGGCTTACTCTCCCCTGGCAAACCCAAAGTTTCTAAGGAGAGTGGGCTCAAAATTGAGTAGTATAGTAGTAAGATATATTTGTAGGGCATAAATATGTCTAACAGGTAAGCTCCTAACTCCTCATCACTGGTAGTCCTCTTCTCTTTTTAAGGAGTCCTCATAAAGTTCCCCTAAGGTGTAGTTAGTTAGTTCTCTACAGAGCTCTGAGTATCAGTATCTTTCTAGAGTCCAGAGCTGGAACTTCTCTTCATGGTGGCATGGTGGGAAAAAAAAAAGGGTTGTGGAGGGAGTTTAATATATTACCTCTTCTCTATATTCTCCAACTGGATGGGTTTCCTATGAAACTGTTCACATGGCAAAGAAGGGAAGTAAATAATCTGTTTATTACTCTACAGTCTAGACATATCAGTTAGGTTTCTGAGATATGTGTATGTAATGAGTAAGGAGGAGCAGATGAAAAAGCAGAGGCTCCCACAGGAACCAATGGAATGTATAAAAGGCAGTAAGATACAATGCAAAGAACACTTGACTTGGGTCAAAATGACTTGTGTTCAAGTTCTGACTTTCCTCTTTTTACACTAGTTGTGGGACAATGGAGTCAATTGGTAACTTGGAAGGACTGAATTTCTAGTACTGTCACTCATGGTGACATGTACTCCATGATTTTTCAGCCAGATGTCTCGATTTACTTTAATAATAATAATAAGCCTTTTTTAAAATCAATTGATATTTACTAAGCTTATACTCTATGCCAGGCATTGTGCTAAGCACTGGGGATACAGAGAGGCAAAAGACAGTCCCTGTACTCAAGGAGCTTGAAATCTAATGGAGAAGACAACATACAAACAAATATATGATAAATAGGAGATAATCAGCAGAGAGGAGGTGTTTGAATTGAGGTGGGGAATTGAGGAAGGCTTCCTGAAGAAGAAAGGATTTTAATTGGGACTTAAAGGAAGCCAAGGAGATCAGTAGTCAAAGCAGAGGAGAGAAAGCATTAGAGGCATGCAGACAGCTAGAGAGAATGCCCAGTATTGAAAAATGGAATGTATTGTTTGTAGAATAGTCTGGAGACCAATGTCACTGAATCGAAGAGTATGAATCAGGGAATCAGGCCTGAAAAGACTGGAAAACTAGGAGGGAGATACTTTCTTAAATAGAAAATGGGAAAGATAATACTTGTAGCTTTTATTTCACAAGATTTTTGTAAAGAGAGTTGTAGAGTACTATGTAAAGAGAGGCCATTGTCATTATTTGTGCCTAAGAGAAGGCTTGTAGAGGAAGGGCAATGGGGCAGCAGAAAAGCATGTTCATTGGTAGCAAGTGGACCACCTACAACTAAATATCTCAATCCATTCTTCCAACATTGTCCTAAGGCCTAAAATGCTCTCTATTATAGGTGCTCCTTTGAGAAGAAGCATTGTCTCCAGAAGGTCCCTGAGAGGAATCACATTATAAGTCATTGACAGCACAATAGGAATAAGTTTATTATATCACTTTCCAAAAAGATCAGGAGCTGAGAGCAGATCCCTAATACGAGTTACACAAAAGATATCTCAGCAAGTAGGGGAAAGAGATAGATAGGTCCAGAACCCAAGATTTTGCCTAAGGAAGGTGGAACATCACAATGGGACCTGCAGGCAGACAGGAGGAATTTTTGTGGTTGTTCAGTCATTTCAATCATGTCTGACCCTTCATGACCCCATTTTGAGTTTTCTTGGCAAAGATACTGGAGTGGTTTGCCATTTCCTTCTGCAGTGGATCCATTTGGTCAGGCAATAAGAGATTAAGTGACTTGCTCAGAGTCACACAGTTGAGAAGTATCTGAGGCTAGATTTGATCCTCAGGCAACCAGGAGGAAATATATGCTCAAATGAAGCCATGTTCTCGTCAGTTTAGAAGTTTCTTTCAATGATGCCAATCAGGCCCCATCTTCTGAAAGCCAGGTCTGACTCAGGATAGTCCTCTCATCATTTAGGTTCAATATTGTAATAAATTGAAATATTTGTAGATCTGACAATTAACAAAAATCTATTCATTTAGCCATTGCAAGGGAAGAGTATTCAAAAAGAATATTCATGGAAGACACCACAGTTATTTAGCTACACACAGCTTCCTTGCTTCTTTATCCCCCACAGTGGTCTGCTGGTCAAGCATTTGGAACTGGCTGGAATTTCTTGTGGTTTTTTGTACTCAGGAACCAGGAAGCCTTGGAAATGGCCTGAGGCTGAACCTCCTGAGCCAATTAAAATTTCATGGCTAGTTTCAATTTCTTTTAAGGAAAAAAACCAGTCTAATTTGTATTGGGGAGGGACTTAGGTTATTTCTCTCACCACTGTCCATCCCTACCTGTCCTGTGCTACCGTTCTCTGTGTGCTCCGGTAAGATCAATACAAGAGGTCTACACAATGTCCTGGAGGCCTTCTTTGATACATATATTTTTTACATGAGAGTCTACAAATTTATTTCTACAAAAGGAACCATTTCAAGCTGTGTCTCTGTAAGAACAACAGTATTTCATATATCTTACAAAAAATAAAAGGGAAGGGGAATAAAAGGTCTAGAAGCCAGGTCATCCTATATCTGATCTCTTTGCACTCTACTCTCCAATCATGAGATCCTTTCATTGTAACAAAGGCTACTGTATGCTTGCTAAAGATTCTCAGAAAAGTGACCATAGAATATCCCAAATAAAAACCCCTAAACCAACCTAGGATGAAAAGCAAACAGCTCTGCCTAAAACCTCAGCCCAGGTGATAGGAGGGCATAAGTGCCCTCCTCCTCTCCCTTTCACTTCTCCTAGTGATACCAGGGCACCATTGGAACATTCAGGCTATTCAGCTGTCTTCTTTGTTTTTGCCATGAGTTCTTGCCCATTTTCTCTTCCTACAATACAAATCTTTGAAATATGTTTGTTGGTGAGTCTTCTTCAGTTATGTCCAGTTTGTGACTGCATTTGGGTTTTCTCGGCTATGATGCTGGAGTGGTTTGCCTATTTCCTTCTCCAGCTCATTTTTTTTTCAGATGAGGAAACAGAGGCAAACAGGGTTAAATGACTTGTCCAGGCTCACACAGATAGTAAGTATCTGAGGCCAGATTTGAACTCAGGGAGATGAGGCTTCCTGACCCCATGCCTGGCACTGTGTCCACTGTGCCACCTAATTACCCTCAAGATGTCATTGGTCCTCTTTGAAAATGAAGGACAAATAACAACAAATCTTTGATGCAATCTGCCAGTTCTGCTCTTCAGAGTTTGTCATTGGTCATACCCACCATGAACCTTTCCATGGCTTCTGAATGATTCTCATTTTTACTTCTTCAGGAGTGCCAGTGTTTCCCATTTAACTAACAGATAGCAGCCTCTATAGAAGGTTCATATTAAAAAGATGGCTTGGATGTATAGAAGTGATCATAGAAAACTGAAAACAAATTAATTAATTAATTAAAAAATATATTTGAAAGATAAGCATTTGCTTTTATGGGAGGTTTGGGGTCAAGAAAGGAAGTCTTCCATTTCTGCAAAGCAGTCAAGTTCACTCTTCTGCCTGTTCCACTCTGAATCCAGAGCCTTGTCCATCTGTATTATCTGTCCCAGATACATAATGTTGATGGACAAGCTCTATAAAGTATTCATCCAAATACCTTCGAATTCCGGTTCATAGACATTCTTTAAGTAATTCTTTACGTGGATGGACAGGCCAAACTCCATCAAATGACTCTGGTCAAGTAATCTAACCTGTCTCAGACTTAAGTTTTCTCATCTATAAAATAAGGAGTTTGGACATCATGGCCTCTAAAGGTTCCCTTCTAGCTCTCAATCTATGGTCTTGTTGCTTACAAATCTCCTCCAGGAGGCTCTGGAAAGTTTGGGATGTAATTAATATAATAGCATTGGCTAACAGGAACATCTAAGGGAACCTCAGAATCCCTCTTCAACCTGGACTCTGCACTGGATCTCCATCACAGTAACATAAGTGAACATCCATCTCTCTATTCTATGTCTCACCTGATATTTATTATCAGAGGGTCATTGAACAAGGTTGTTTCTATTACTATCACTTAAAAAGAATCTTGAATGATCTTGTAAAAAGACCGTGTAAAGCAGTATTCTGTTCTACCAAGTCAAATGTGTGTGGTTGGTTTTCTGGGCATTATTGGGGTTTTGTTCTTTTGTAATCAACAAGCAATAAGCAATATGGAGTTTTATGTTCTTTGCATCTTTCAGTTAATTGTGAAATGGTAAGATGTGGTCCTTTGTTAAAATTGATTTTGAAAGCTTTTTTGCTCCCTATTAATACCCTCATGGAGGATGCCCTCAATCTGTGTATAGATGGCCCTCATAAAGATTTTGTATTAATGAGAGGATGGGCATATAGGTCAGTAGTTATTGATCTTCTCCAAGCCATTTTTCTGATATTAATGAGATCCGATATTCTTCCATGTCTTTGGCATCTCCCCCTCTTTCAGATAGCTTGTGTATTAGTCTTTCAATGCCCTTATGACTGTGTTGCCTACAGCATGGATCTTCTCTACGTACACTTGATTCAACCCAAATGATTTTCTCTTCTTTGTTCTCTTTAGTGCCATTTCTACCTCCTCTAGAAACACATCTGGAACTACAATGTTAGCATCTAAGGGTGGTGGTTCCACTGTCTTTGATGAAGAAAAATCTGTTAAAAAGTTATAATGATTTTTTAAAAATCATTTCCATCTTTCATCTCTTCATGGTCTTGCTTTTGTTACCATCCTTGAATGTTTTTGGAATGAGTTTGCTTAGTTGATTATCTTGTCAAGATTTCTTCAAAGTGATTTTAGTCTCCCCTGCTTCTCTGCTTTATGGAATGATACTGTCCACACTTCACCATCTTTCTTCAAAAGTTCTTTCAAAGTAATTTAATATTTTAATCCAGGGTTGTCTTTGACTGCCCTCTCCACTTAGTGAGAAAATTAGACATTTTCTTCCTCTACAAGTTCTTTTGGTCCCTTTGTTGTGCCAATTAATTTATAGTGGTTAAAGTAGATAAAATCATTAAACTCAGTGTCTATGTCATTTTTATGTCCATTTTGAATTTTTGTTTCACTTCTATGCCATACCTTTTTCTCATTATTCTTCTTCCTTTTTTATAAACTAATTTGGATCTTAGCTCTAACAAAACTGCAGTGTGATTGTGCACTGACATCTGACTCAAATAGAATTTCCTAATCAATAACAAGTCTTTTCCTTTGCGTCAAAATATAGTCAATTTCATCATGTTATGCGGTGCTTAACAAGTTCAGAATTTAGCAATTATTTTCACAAAGAAAGTATTCATGATAGAGTTGTGAAGCACCTGTGAAACCCACAAATGTTTGGGTTTTCTCATTTCTTCTTCCTGATCTATACTTTCTCAACTATTTCTCCCCATACTCACCTTTTCCCTTCTTTGTATTGGAGTCCTGAAGTAACAGAATATATGTTGATTTGGTTTGAAGGGTTTTAGCAAGTTCCTATAGAATTTCTCTACCACTTCATTCTCAGCAACCACTGTTTGTTGCATACACATTAATCACATGGTGGTTTTTCTATTTTCTTTCTTTCTCTCTTTCTTTTATTTTTGTCCCAATACTGATCATTAAGACTGCAATACATGATGACCAAATGCCATGAAATAACCATGTTTCTTGTTGTCTCTGGGTAAATGACCAAGCCCAATCTGCCAACTCCTTTCTTTATCTCTCCAAGAAGTATCTGTAAGCCATCCTTTTATTTTAGCTTCAGTTTCCCTCCTTGTTCTTGCATTCTTAGCATGAATGTCAGCACTGATAAGCCAGCACCTCCAGCAATGAGTCTAGTCACTGGTCACTGAACAAAGGGTAACAGGAGTCAAATGAAAATTTCTCAATAGTCTAAAACAGGATGATTCTTAACACCTTCTGCCCTCTTTTCTGTTACTGACAACATCATTGCAAAGACAGGCAGGGCCAGATGGTACTGAAAGCCATGACTTTCATGGATGGCTAAAAATATTCATCAGTTGGTGGTCAGCCTACTGGTGATGTACCTCTTCATAGTTAGCTAGCCATACTTGAAACTTTATGAACAAAACTTGTCAGAATTGCTCTCAGTAATTTGTCAACAAGCATTTATTCAGGGCTTACTGTATATCAGACATTGATCTATAGTACAAAAAGAAGCAAGAAGAAAATTCAAAGAGGGATGAAAAGTGGAGTGGGGTCAGGTGCCCAAATAGTGGCATGGTGTGGAAAGCCTGAGAGTTGTAAGTAGAGCTAGGAGAGGAATGAAAGATGGATGGCCTAGACCAGGAGTGGAGAATCTGTGGCCTTAAGGCCACATGTAGCCCCCTGGGTCTTTGGGTGCAGCCTTTTGATTGAGTTCAAGTCTTACAGAACAAATCCTTTTATTAAGGGGATTTGTTCTGTGAAGTTTGGATTCAAATACCAGAATTGAGGACCTAGAGCACTGCATGTGGCCTCAAGGCAGGTTCTACCCCCTGGCTTAGACTTTTCAAAATAGAGGTTCCTGCTGATGCAAAGTGAAATGACCAGAACCGGGAAAACATCGTACATAGTAACAACAACATTGTGTGATGATCAACTATGAATGATTTAGCTCTTCTTAGTAATACAATGATCCAAGACAATTGCAAAGGATTCATGATGAAAAATGTTATTTACATTCAGATAAAGAATTTATAGACTCTAAATGCAGATCAAAGCATACCATTTTCACTTTATTTTTTTCAAGTTTTTTTTTTTCTTTTGGTCTGTTTCTTCTTTCACAATTGTGAAATGGAAATATATCTTACACAATTAAACTTATATAGCCTCTGTCAAATTGTTTACCATTTTAGGAACAGGAGAGAAGAGGGAGGGAGAAAAATTTGAAACTCAAAATCTTGTAAAAATGAATACTAAAAATTGTCTTTACATATAATTTGGAAAAAATACTATTAAATTTTCAAAAAAATAGATTCCTAAAGGAATTCAGCAATGGGAGAAGGAAGCTACAGAGTGAGAAGGCAGTTGAGGCTTGCTGGCAGTTGAGACTCTGATGGCATTTGAAATTCCGGGGCAACCTCCATGCCAAGATGAGGCATCAGAGGAGGACTTAGTGGAGGAAACAATACCATAAAATCATATAACTTTGGAACTGGAAGAAATGGAAGGAAGTGAACATTTCAGGAGAAGAGTAGTGTGCAGTAGTGATGGGGAAAGATCTGAAGTTAGGAGGTATGGAAGAGGGTAGCAAAGACAAGTTTTGGCAACTTTACTGTGTACCAGGCCAGCCTGTCCTGCCTGTTCTCTTTTAGGGTGGGAAGGGGGAAAGTGGAAAAGAAGTCTTAGCCCTTGAATACTCCTGGGGCATGATCAGCTGGCTCAGAGTTTTCAGAAGTTGCAGTGAGAATTGAGGGACTATACAAGCCCTTCCCAGGAGCCTCTATTCCTGCTCTCAGGTCTTGAGGTATCTGTTCCTTCACTTTCATGATGACATCTCCTTCTTACTTATTTGAAAAACTTATTTGTGAAAAGGCAGGGGAACTGTTTCTTCCAGAGGTGGAGAAGCCCCACGCACATATCCTGACATGGACTATTCTCTGACAGCTGGGAACATTAATGTGTTACCTGACTGTACATATATAATCTACATCAAATTGCTTACTGTTTTAGGAAGAGGAAAGAGAAGGAAGGAGAAAATTTTGGAACTCAAAATTTTGTAAAAACAAATGCTATGGAGAGAGAGAGGGGAAGAGGGGAGAGAGGAGAAAAAAATCTAAGATATATGGAAGTGATTGTAGAACACTGAAAACAAATAAAATAATTTTTAAAAATGCTAAAAATTGTCTTTACATATAATTGGAAACAATAAAATATGATTAAAGTAATTTTTAAGCTAAAAAAATTAACAGATCGCTTCTTGGAAAATGGGATCCAAGATATAAGGAACCAAAGGGTGTGAATAGACAAGTTTTTTTTAATTTAAATAGATTTTTATTGATGTGTTTTCTCTTAACATTTCCTTTTTATCCTTCCCTCTCCTCCTTCTCAGAGATCTATCCACTATAGCAAAGAATTTTTTTAAAGAGGAAGAAGAGGAAAAAATTGACAAAATCAATCAACAGGGTAAAAAAATTTGATATTATTAAAATGATCCATCTATGCAAAGGAGGGAGGAGATATCTTCTCATGTCTCTTCTTTGGGACCAAGCTTTGTCATTTTAACTTCACAATATTCAGTTTCAGTTGGCCATGTTGGTTCATGCCTATTATTATATCCCTGCTCCTGGGGTTGCTGAAACTAGTGGATTGCTTGAGTTCAGGAATTTTAAGCCACAATGGGCTATGCTGATCCAGTGTCTGCACAAGAAAATATAGAAATCCCACAGGATCAGGGGGCTGGCCCCCACGCTGCCTAGAGAGGGGTAAACCAGCCCAGGTCAAAAACAGAGCAATTAAAAACTTCCTTGATAATCAAAAGTAGGGTAGAGCCTGTGACTGGACACTGAACTACCAGCCTGGATGAGATAAGGATACTCAATATAAAAGAAAATTCAATTGCTTTTTTGTTGTTCTTTCTTTTAACATTGTTACAATCCTTGTGTGTTATTTTCTGAATCTTTTCAGAAAATTTCCCTTATAATTCATAAAAGTTTATTTCACTTATAGTTCATAAAAGTCTTTTCATGTGTCTTTGCATTCATGTTTATCCTTTCTTATATACACTATATATCCTTTCATTACATTCATATACCACAATTCATTTAACAGTTCTCTAATCAATGGATATCCTCTTTATTTCTAGTTCTTTACTAGTACCAAAAGTGCTGCAATAAATTTTTTTGGTGTAAGTGTAAGTTTTTTCTTTTTGTCAGTGACTCTCCTTGGTATTCAAGTCCAATAATGGAATCTCTATGTCCAAGGATGTAAACATTTTAGTCATTTAATTTGCATAATTATAATTTGCATTCCAGAATGGTTGTACCAAGTCATAGCTCCACCAATAATACATTACTAAGTCTTACTACAACTCTTCCAATATTGACTCTTTCCATCTTTTGACATCTTTGTCAATTTCCAGATGTGAAGTGAAGCCTCAGGTTGTTTTGATTTATTATCAGCCATTTGGGGTGTTCTTTCAGATGATTTTTAACATATTGCAATTCTTTGGAGAATTAACTGGTTGTATCCTTTGACCATTTCTCTTTGGGGTAATTGTTTCTGGTCCTAAATGGTTCTGTTAGTTGTCTATGTATCTTGGTCATCAAGTCCTTATTAGAGATATTTAACACAAAGATTTTTTCCCCCAGTTGACTACTTCCCCTCTGATTCTAGAAGCATCCATTTTATTTGTGCAAAAGGTTTTCAATCTCATGTAATCAAAGTTATCTGTATTGCCTTTTGTACTTACTTCTCTTGTTTGGTTAAGAATTCACCCTTACCCATACCTGTGAAAGGCATATGGTTTGTTTCTCTACTGATTTTTTAATGGAATGATCTTTAATATTCAGGTCAATTATCCATTTTAAATTTATTTCGAAACGTGTGTAAGGTTTTTAGTCCAAACCCAATTTCTGCTAGACTGCTTTTCAGTTTTATCAGCTATTCTTATCAAATCAGAAGTTCTTTCCTTGGTAATTTATATTTTCAAATTGATTAAAGACTGGGTTGTTGAGTTCAATTTTATTCTCCCTTGACTAATCTGTTCCATTGATCTATTTTTCTATTTTTTTAAAGTGTGCCAAAGGGTTTAAATGATTTCTGCTTTATAATGTAGTTTGTGGTGTGAAAGTATTACTCTTCTTTCATTCCCACTTATTATCATTATTTTTCTCTTGTTAGTCTAGATCTTTTGTTCCTCCAAATTAATTTTGTTATTATTTTATCCAGCTCTGTAAATTATCACTTGAATGGTTTAATTAGTGTAGCCCTGGCTCTATAAATTAACCTTGATAGGATCATCATTTTTATTGGCACAGTCCATCCATGAGTACCGGATATTTCTCTAGTTAAGTTGTTCTTTATTTTTTAAGTAATGTTTTACAATTCATTCTATACAGATATTGAGGCAATTTTCAAAAGACAAAATTCAATCTATCAACAATCATATGAAATTATGCCCAAATCATTTAAATTAAATAAATTAAAATTAAAATAACTCTGAGGTTTTACCTTGCACCTATCAGATTAGCAAAGTTGACAAAAGACAAAAATAGTAATTATTACAGGGTTTGTGAGAAGATAGACATATTACTGTACTGATGATGGAGCTGCTAATTGACCCAACAACTCTGGAAACCAGTATGGAATGAAACTATAAAAGTCATTAAATTGTATATGCCCTTTGATGCCATGATACTATTAGGCACTATCATTCCCCGACTCATCCAAGGAGGTCAAAGACAGAGGAAATAGTTCCATCCATACAAAAATATTTATATCAGCACTTTTGAAGCATCAAAGAACTGAAGGAAAACTGGATGCCCATAGACTGGGGAATAACTGAACATGCTGCAATTTATGAATGTAGTGGACTACCACTGTGGCATAAGAAATCATGAGCATGAAGAATTCAGAAAAAATTGGGAAGGTGTGAAAGAACAGATGCAGAGCAAAATAAACAAACCAGGAGAACAAGTCTACACAGTGACCACAATAATTTTAGGAATATTGCAAAACAACAGAATTCTGATCAATAACAAGGTCGATACTAACTCTGAAGTACTAACAGTGAAACTTGCTCCACTCTTGTTGCCAGAGAAGTATTGGACTGTAGTGGGGAAATGATGAAAATGTTGTTAGGACATGGTCGATGTGTTGACTTATTTGTCTAGCTACACTTTTGTGTTTCAAGAGAGGCTTCTATTGAGGTGAATTCCATCCCTAGGATAAAAAAAAATCAACCAAACATTAAAAAAAAAAAAGATGTCCTCAAGATCACTTTCCTTCTTTCACCTGGGACCCCAGCTTCATCTCCTGCTCTGATATGACTCCCTACCCCTTCTCTGGAATGAAATATCTCCCTTACCTGAGCTAAAATAATCCAGGTATCCCCACAGGAGACCAAACCACATAACAGAACATCCAAGATTTCAGGACATTGATGTTTCTCTCTCCTCCCTCCCACGCTCACCTGTCACAGGAAAGGTTCTCCCTGTCTTTATCTCTCTTCCCCATCATCAAAATTGTCTCCAAAGGAAACATAACAATAAAAAAGTAGAAGCCCCACCATGGTGCTTTAAAAAAAACAATCTTGGACTTAGAAAAACATGGAAAGACTTAGACTTATAAAGGAAGAGGTTATCCTCCTTCAGAGAAACAGAGGATAAATAAGTATAGTAGAGTCATATATAGATGTATGTATCAGTCTATATAGAGATATCTAGGTATATATATGTATATATAAATGCATATTTATGCATGTATATATTTTTGTGTATAGATGTATGTATGTTTTTATGTGTGTATATATACATATATGTGTGTGTATATATACATATATATATGTGTATGTATATATAAACATATCCACACTTAATTGTACCTTCTTGGGGGCAAAGATGGAGAGGAAGAAGGGAGAAAAAAGAACAAAGTAAAAAGTGCATAGCAGAGAACAAAAGAAAACTTAGAAGGAAGCAGAGAAAAGATGGACAGCTCTCAACACAATGCATAGTATTTATCATATGGCTTTCTTGAAATGGAAATGTATTGTATATTTTTAATCTCTTACATTCTACTGTACACATGACAATGCTTTTATTTCTTTTTTCTTTTGTGCTTAAGTTTTAATATATGTTTATAATATGCTTCTTTTTCTTTTCTTGTTGTGTATTTAAGTTTAAAATACATATTTTTGAAAAGACCTAAAGATACAGCTAGAGAGACTTTAGAGATAATCTAGTCAGTCTAACCCTTTCATTCTAGAAGTGAAGAAACTGAGGCTCAGTAGCTTCAGTGAGCTTCCCAACGTCCCATAGGTAGGATCACTGGGTGACACAGAGCTGGAAAGTACCATAAAGATCATCTAACCCAACCCTCCATTGAAAAGATGAGGAAAAGGAGGCCCCCAAAAGTCAAATATCTGCCCAAAGTTACTAGGGTAGTAAGTGGCAGAGTTAGTATTCAGATCCACATCCTTTGATTACAATCTAATGCTCTTTCCACTTCATGGCATTGCCAGCTCCTAGAGGTACATACCCAACTTCCATGCTTTGAGGATCTGTGATTTCTTCAGTGGATGCTACCTCCACGGACTTGAATTGTGATGCTTCCATGCTTTAATAGACAGGCTTTGTGAGTGGCTAGGACAAAAAAAAAATCATTATCACCTGATGGCCATTCTTCTATTTATTTTTTGCTGGATTAAGTGACTTGTCCAGGGTCACACAGCTAATAAGGGTCAAATGTCTGAGGTTGAATTTGAACTCAGGTCCTCCTGACTCTGGGGCCAGTATTCCATCTAATGCATGACCTAGCTACCCCTGGCCATTCTTCATGATGAATTTTTTTTTTTACTCTTATATTTTGTTTTTATTTTTATTTTTTAAATTTAATTTAATTTATTTTTTTAATGTTCTACAGTCACTACCATAAAATTTAGATTTTAACCCCCCACCACCTCCCTCTCTCCCCAAGATGGCATACAATTCTATATAGGATCTACAAATACTTTCCTGTGATGAATCTTTCTGACAGATAGATCATCTGAAGATGACCGACCAACCTAGTTTGTGCCTAAAGTTTTCCAGCTTGGGAAGACCTACTCCAGCTCACAGAATCACTTTGGAAAACCCAGAGTCACATCCCCACTAAGATGAAGCATCCTCAAATGAGGATTTGAGTCCGGGAGGTAAACATTCAATCCACTTCATCCTTTCTCTCTCCACCTGTGTAAAGGCTACAGAGATGGCCCTGGTACTCCCAGATTTCATACCCACCCCTGAAGATGCACTTTTGTAACTCAGTTTTCTCATCTGTAAAATAGGGATAACAAAAGCACCTACTTCACAGGCTTGTTGTGAGACTCTAATAAGATAATATCATTGAAGTACTTTGCAAACCTCAAAATGCTATATAAAGGTTAACTGTCATTAGAGCTGTTGTTTATTATTATTATTAATTATTATTATTACCTAGACAGCTAAGCAGAACAATGTTGGACAAGGAGTCAGGAAGACCAGAGTTTGAATCCTGATTCAAACTTGCTAGTTGTGTGGACCTAGGGAAATCATTTAGCCTCCCTTCACTTCAATTGCCTCATCTGCAAAATAATAATAGCACCTTCCTTCCGGGGTTATTGTGAGGATCAAACAAAATGATAAATGTAAATCATTGTGCAAATCTTAAAGCACGATACAACTCCTAGCTTTCATTACTGTTGTTGTCAACACTGTCTTCAAGGCTGTTCTTGGTATACGGTGTAACCCAATTTCACTTCTATAAACATATTGGATCATTTTACCCATAGCTTATCCATCTCCCAATCCCTATCTAGAAAGGGCACAGCAAAGTCTTGCTTGTCCCAGAGCTGTGTCATCCACATTTATACCAAACCTAGGACCCTGGAGGGAGAAACTTCTCCACCTCCCCAAGCCTGATAAGGTGCTTGGCCCTCTGTTCCGTAACCAGATTACTCCCTCCTTCCAGAGCCACCCAAGTGGATAAATTCCAGACCCCGGCTTCATCCCCAGTTTGTTGCAGTAATTCCCTCACTGCCCTAAGGGGAGGGAGGAAATGACTTTTCTCCTTTTTTTTTTATTATGAATTTGACAACAGGAACATATCTAAATGCAGATAATATGAAAAGAGACATATATGAAACTCTAAACCTATATTCTGTACTTGTAAAGGTACAGTGAGGTCTTCCACATTGAGGGTGTTAGGGCACCCCTACAATTTGAAAAATCTGAGTAAAAATTTTTCACCCTCCCTTCACACCAGAGAAGTCTGAATTTTTTCTTTTTCTTCTATAGAGTGTTTATATTGCCTCACTGTAAAATTTGGGTTGATATTATACAATACCATGCATACATTCTGTGCATTTCTGAGTTTCTAATCTTTTTTTCTGTGTTGTCTATTGGCCTTCACATGTCATCTGTGACTTCCACAAAACTCCCAAAAAATTCCCATTTAATTTCTTATGCCAACCTGCAGTATATCAAAACCACAATGGGGAAAGTTGGCATGTGAAAGGAATAACTATACATATTAATTCAGTGTAGTAATACCAATGATACCCGTTTGCCTGTATTTTCTTATGAAGACTTCTCCCTCTTCCCCTGACGCCATGTTCTTTCCCCCATCAGTCTTCTCTTCCCATAGATTCTGATCTGCCTATACCATCCTGGCTACTACTTAATCCTATGGTTATCATGTCAGTGAGATCATGGTGAAGGCACATCTGGATCAATCAAGCTTTAACCAAAAGCTCTGGTCCCCAACCAGACTGAGCAGTGCTATCCTCAGTCACAAGGGGCACAAGGCCACAGAGTGTGGATAGCTCAACCCTAACTTATCATTGTATCATATATGCAAGAATGGGCTTCAGGGATCACCTAATCAAACTCATTTATTTCCCAGATAAAAAACTGAGATCTAAAGAACTTAAGTGGAAGCCACATGGGGTATTCCAGATAAAGCAATGAACCTGGAGTCAGAAAGACCTGAGTTCTACTCCAGCCTCTGACACTTACTCACTATATGACCCTGGGCAAGTCCTTTAACCTTCTTTGCCTCAGTTTCCTCATCTTGTAAAATGAGCTGGAGAAGGGGATGGCAAACCACTCAGTATCTTTGCCATGAAAACCCCCAATGATGTCACAAAGAGTTGGACTTGATTGAAAACGGACGAGCAAAGTCCCTTCCAGCTCTCTATAATCCTGTAAGTGACTTGCCCAAATTAGTTGTCAAAGGCAGAATTTGACCACAAGTCTTCCAGCTCCAGAGACAACCTAATATATAAGTTTATAATATGCTTATTTTTCTTTTCATCTTGTGTATTTAAGTTTAAAATAATTTTTTTTAAAAAAAAAGACCTATAGATATAGGTAGATAGAGAGGCTTTAGAGATAATCTAGTTGGTCTAACCCTTTCATTCAAGAATACCCCAATACCCCATAACCCAACCTAACCCTAACTGCTTTTTTATTTCTTCCCCATGGCCTCCATTATTCAAAGAGTCTTGGCTATGACAGTGACAATGAGACAAGAGATTCATCTGTACATGAATGAAAAGCATTCATTTTTGTTAAGGTCCATTTGCAAACTAGCAAATAAGAACTTCCCCAACACGGAGAATAGTCAATTGATCAGTAAGGATTTATCTGGTTTCTACCATGTGCCAGGCCCAATGCTTAATATTGGGGATGAGAGGAAAATCAGACAAACAAAACAAAAATTTGCTGCCCTCATCTAATAGGGAGAAAACATGCAAACAACTATGCAGAAGCAAGATACAGACTGGAGAAACAGGAAATAAGTGAGAGGGAAGACACAAGCATCAGGAGGGGCTGGGAAAGGCTTCCAGTAGAAAAGCAGGATTTGGGGCTCGGGATACAATGAAATTCATAAGTGGGGGGACTTTCTGGAGTTCAAAAGGAAAGTTAGCAAATAGTATCACTTTTTAAAAATCCAATAGGAACTTTAAAAATTAATGTTATGGTTTCAAGCACAATGACTTGCACGTAGCAAGTACTTAATAAATGTTTGTTGAATTCAATCCTGACATCGTTTTCTTTGCATTTGTTACTTGACAATTTTCATGTGGGCTAGCCCATTTGCAGACTGAGCCATAATATTCTGATTCTCTGCCTCTGTTTCACTCTCACTATTTATCTGTTACTATGCCTCTGTCTCTCTGTATCTGTCTCTATCTCTGTTTCTGCCTCTGTCTCTTTGTCTCTGTATATCTTTATCTTTCTCTGTCTCTCTGTCTATTTCTCTCTGTCTCTATCTCTCTCTGTGTCTCTGTGTCTGTTACTGTCTGTCTGTCTGTCTCTCTCACACATACACACATACAGTCAAAGACATTAAAAAGTCAGGCACAGGAACTCATATTGCAATTGAAAAAATAGTGCATTGTAACATTTCCCATATTCTTCTCTGATGTTGTCTGTTTATCTCTGTCGCTGATTAAATTTTTCTTTTATGTTCCTATGTGGGTATCTAGCCCCTTCTCTCTACTCATCCCAACTACAAGCTCCTTGAAGGCAGTCACTATATTTCCTACTTCTGTATCCCCCACAGCCTCAGATAAGGTTCTGAAAACAGACATGGCCCTGGGCCATTATTTATTACCTTCCCTCCATGGTTTATCTCCAACTTATCCTGTGTGTATCTTATTTGTACAGATATGTTTGCAGTGTTAGATTGTGAGTTCCCTAAGAGCAGGAGCTGTTTTGTCCTTTGTATCCCTAATGCTTAGCCCTTAAATGCTTGGTGACTTGGTTGAAATGAACAGAATAGATTGAAATCAGGTCCAAATCTATCTCCACCCCATCTAAAGATAAGGAGAAAAGAGAAACTTTTCTCCCCATTTCATTCATTGGGGTCCTCTTTGACAAAATTCAGAACAAGGTCTCTCCATACGAGAAAACTGTCCCTCTTCATTTCTCTCCATAGTTACTGGTTTCTTCTTCTCCACCTCACCTCCACTAAAGGAGGATGCAGGAGGCAAGGGTGTATATTTAAAATAAACAGAATGAAACATTAAAGCAGATCAATATTTAATGCTTAGTCAAGGGGCTGCATCATCTATAATTATTCCTTCCGTATCTGAATGGAGACTGCAAAGGAGACACACGAAGAAGAAATATTAATGAAAGGCAATCCAGACCTCACCTCCCCCTGCATGTCTGCTCTCCTGGGGACTTCACTGAGCTCCCACCTGTACCATAAGGTTTCCACATGCCCTGATCCTCCCTGGAGCCCCTTGTGATGACTACCCCTTCTCCCTAGAGAGGAATGTTCTGTGTACCCTTTGGAAGAAAGAAGAAGCCATCTTACCCAGGTTCAATGGAAATGTGTACATTTATGAATGTTAATTTATCAGTCAGGAGACTAGCTGAAAGGAAGCAGAACAATCTGAGAAAGACAGCCAGAAACCAGATGGGGGGAATAGAAAGAAGACTGAGGAATGAGAGATGAGAGAGGAGAGGGAGTCAAAGACCAGAAAGAAGCAGGACATGAAAATTCAGAGGTGTACAAAGCCTGAGAAATGCTAGTTTGGGGAATAAATAAGGACCTGGAGAGGAAACGTTATCATATGGGACTTCTTGATACTTGAACAGGTAGAGAATCATATCTTGCTTTCCCAATAAACCAGAGAGAAAGGAAAGAGGGGTGGCAGGGATGAGGCTCTAGCTGGGTATGGCATAGCATTGGGGGAGTGTGGGGACCTGGGGACTAGGAAGAGAAACCAGACTCCTTCAGAAACTATAGTAAAAAAAAAAGATTGGGGAATTTGACATAGGGGATAAAGAACTGAGAAAATTCCTATATTAAGACTGAGGCTCCTGATCTACACAAGGCTGAACAACATAAGTACCATGAGTACCTATAATCCCAGGTGCTCCCCCTTGCCTCCAGCTCTCCCCCTGTACACACATCCTCTTGTACTCTCAACAACTAGCTAAGGAGGTTAGGGGTCACTAGACTAGGAATAAAAAAAGAGAGACAGAGAGAGACAGAGACAGAGAGAGAGACAGAGAGAGACTTCTCCAGAAAGAATTCTCATTCATTTGTTAATACACCATGGTTCTAAGGATGAAATGCAAGCCCCTTTAGACTTTGACTGGCCATAAATGCAGCTAGGTGATGAAGTGGATAGGGTACCAGACCTGGAGTCAGGAAGACTCATCTTCCAAATCTGACCTCAGATGCATGTGACTCTGATCACACAGCAAATTATTTCACTATGCCTCAGTTTCATTGTCTGTAAAATGAGCTGGAGAAGGAAACAGTAAACCATTTCAGTATCTTTGCAAAGAAAACCCCAAATGGGGCACGAAGGATCAGACATGACTGAAAAGCAACTGAACCAATGAAATATGCATAGATATGAAAGGATGGTGATCTTGACTTTAACCTTAGCATGAACTCTATGTGTTTCCTCATCTACTTAGCAGAGAAAAGGAGGATTGGAGTTGATAAAATTGGGGAATCTACAGGTCATTTGGTACCCATTTAATTTATAAACTTTATGTGAGTAGTAATCAAAGCCTTTCAGAAATTAGCCTTCAGAAATAACACATGTACCCTAGCAACACCCTTTACATGTATCCACTCTCCCCACTGATGTCTGTTTTTGTGGTAGAATACCCCCCGGGGTTTATGGGTGAAATTGTTTTTGTTACTGCTTTTCTATGCTCTGCCATTTTATTAAATACCTTTGTTCCAAACTAATTGTATCTACTGGCTGACTATTTAAGGTAAACCCATTGGTGAGGGCTCATCAGTGAATACAGACCCACAGAATACCTTGGACCTGAAGCAACCATCTCTGAAGGACTCACCATGAGAGTACACAGTGACCCTAGATACCTCCTAGAAACTATAAGGTCCTTGAGGACCTGTAGGAACTTTGCATCACTAGGCACCTAGCACAGTGCCTTTCAAAATAGAAAGTACTTTAATAAATTTTTGTCAAATGGAATCAAAGACCCTTTGAAGTTTTATATAACAGAAGCATACATATGTAAGCCTAGCCAGGATAGGTGATGTGCTTACCAGACTGCTCCTAGGCAACATCCCCCAACCTGTTCATCCACAACACTTTCCATCTATCCAAGTAAAGCCATATATACTCATAACCCCTGCCCCTACCTACTCCTCAACAATACCTCCAAGCCTCTGTTCCAAGTTTCCTTTGACTTAAAACAGATTTTCTCAGTCCCCAAACCCTAAACCCTCCCCTCCTTTACAGTACAACGTTCCTTTCCCAGAAAGCGTACCCTGATCCATTCATCATTTTTCTCCATCATTCTGTAAACTAGCATTGCAATCATGAATGTTGCCTGCCATTACACACACACACACACACACACACACAAACACCCCTGGATAAATGCTCTGTGTAGTTCCTAACACTCACATTACACTGGGATTAAGTGCATAACTACTGACAGCACTTACATAGCAAGAAGCCAGAGCAAATGTCCTGATTCAGGAGTTCTTAAGCTGAGGTGCATATTAGGAGTTCATGATTAAGTTAGGTTGCATGGAGTCTGGGGTCTTGGATGGGAAAAAATTACATCTCTGTTCAATATTCCTCATTTCCTTTGTAATCCTATGTATTTTATTTTATGCATTAAAAACATTATTTTGGGGGGTCCATAGGCTTCACCAGACTGCCAAAAGGGTCCAAGGCACAAAAAAGTTAGACAGTCCCTGTAATAATCCAATAAACGGGAGAGAGGAAAATTCACCTGGTGAAACATGTACTAAGCACTTACTATGTAAAAGACCTTGTTGTAATAAGGCTCAAAGTTTCCTGTGATTTTCTTTGCCCCAAACACTGAGGAAGCCCATATCCAACACCTCTCAGGCCACGGTGGGGAACCTGCAGCCTTGAGGCCACAGGTGGCCCTCGAAGTCCTCAAGTGCAGCCCTTTGACATTCTGTTATTGTTTCTGCAGGTTCCCTGCCCCTGACCTAGTCAATGCCCCACTTTACACTCAGTGCTTAGAGGACAGATTCAATGCTTCTCCTAATCCAGTGCGATAACCTAAAGAATGCCTTCCAAGCACCATCTCTCCTGGGACCAGGGGACAAGGAAGGAGAGAGGGTGCTCTGGGTTAAGGTAGCCTTCTTAGCAGGTCAGTCTCCCAGGCCCTCCCCAGGCCAACATACCCAATTTCTTACAGCAGAGGGCAGCCTCTCTGACAGCTCTAATTTTAACCTGGAGCAAGGTACAAATCGCTTATTTTCAAAGCTGTTTCAAAGTGACTCTGATAAGCAAATTGCTGGCAGCTCTGGTGGGTGATTATTCCTGCATTAATCAGGGGGAAATTATGTCAGTTACTGATTAACTAATTACTGCAATCAGATCGGCTCTGAGCACAGGCGTGAGGGGCAGGCCAAGTAAAATACAACATGGAAAGGTGAAGGGAACAATTTGGAAAGGGGAGGAGAGCGAGGCTAGGCCAGGGGAGGAAGGGGTGTGAGACACTGGTCCTTGACCCCACATCCCTAAGCCTTTCACATCCCTGCCCTACTCTAGTGCCCCCTGTGGACAGAACTCTATGCTTCTCATCTGACCAAAGAGGCATCTTCTTTTTGGGAGCTTTTGGTCAGATGAGGGAGAGACTTGTCTTCAGGGAGCTTCCAATCTAAGTGGCAGAGTCCCTGTCCTTCAGGAGCTTGGGTAAGAACTGTCTTTTGCCTCTTTTTGCATCCCCAGAACTTAGCACAGTGACTAGAACATATTAGACATTTAACAAATGTTTTTTGATTATTGAACGACCTCTCTGAGCTTCACTTCCTTATGTAAAGAATGAGGAGGTTGGACCACAAGGTCTCTAACGTCCCTTGCAACTGAAGACCTATAATTGAGTTATCTTAGGGTGTTAGTGATGCAGTTCCTGGGCCAACTGTTCTTAGGAACAGGGCCTGGGGATTAGGGTAGGAGCAGTAGTGGCTAGCCATGAGGGTTTAAGGGTAAAGGCAAGGAACTAATGGGGCATTTTGGGGTTACCTTCTGATCCAACACAGAGGGGAATAAAATCTTATGTTGAAGAACTGTTCTTCAACAGTTGTAGGAACACTGGGAGAGTGTAGAGTAGTTATTTTCTACACAACATGGACTTAAGAGAAGGAGGGACATTTTTGTCACCCCTCTCCTCTAGGGCAGTTTGGCATAGTGCATATGAGTGTAGGACTTGGAGTCAGGAAGACCTGGGTTTGAATCCTCTCTCAAATACTAGTTGTGTAATCCTAGGCAAGTCACCTAACTTTCCTAAGTTTTCTCATCTGCAAAAGGAAAGAGATTTAATGGTCTCTAAGGTCACTCTTAAGTCTATGATGCTAAGATCTCTCATGGGACCTAAATTCAATAAACACTCATTAAGCATCTATTAGGTGCAAGGCACTCTGGATATGAAGACACAAATGAAGACACAAATCCCTGCTCTCAAAGGCCTTATATTTATTTAGAGATTGACTGGAGATTGTCCCTGAAGAACAGGGCCAGGGTAGGTCACGAACTATGTGGTTGCTGTTCCAGGAATCTAGAGCTGGACTCTAGCCTTCTCTGCTCAGCTCATTACCTAGCATGCCTGGGAACTCTAGGCATCTGTGAATCATACAGGTTCCAGAGAAAACCCAAATACTCCAATAGCAGTGAAGTCCTCATTCTTTTCCTCCCTATTAGATTGTAATCCCTTACCACAGGATCTATGTGGGACCTACCTCTGTACCTAGGGTAATGGATTTAAATATGGCGGAGGCCTTATGGTCAATGGAATGCAACCTCCTTATTTTATTGGGGAGAAAACTGAGGTCTGAAGAAATTATGACTGGACTAGTATCACACTAGTGGTACATTCATATTTGAACCTGGTCCTCTGATTCCAAATACAGAACTCTTTCTTTCCATCATGGCTTTTTCTTGTTGAAGTTATTTTTTCACTCATGTCAGACTCTTTGTGACCCCATTTGGGGTTTTCTTGGCAAAGATGTAGGAGCAATTTGCCAATTCCTTCTCTAGTTCATTTTACAGATGAGAAAACTGAGGCAAATAGGGTTAAGTGACTTGCCCACAGTCACACAGCTAATAAATATCTGAGGCTGGATTTGAACTCAGGAAGATGAGTCTTTCTGATTCCTGGCCTAGCACTCTATCCATTACATCACTTAGCTGCCCAAGCATGCCATAGTAGGGGCTTAATAAATATGTGTTGAGTTATAATCAAAGCTATTTCAGTGAAGGAGGGATGAAATAGCTTACTCCCACTATTTGTCCTTGTATCTAGGATCAGAGTAGTTGAGGAAAGGAGGTTGTGAGCTGGCCAGGTTCAAATATTATTCAACAATAGCCTCACTGGGTACTGAAATAATACTCTCATATCACCAGAGAGGCAAACCTGTCCAGATTATGCCTTCTTTTCCTGAAGTACTCTCCATGCAAGGTAAAAGTAGAGAAAGAATAAATAATGTTAATGGTCAATGAACCTAGAGGTTATCAGGGACCAGCTGCCAAGCAATAATTAGAAAACAGTTCAGGAGGTCTCTGTTCTTCAATCTGAGAAGACTGTGAATTGATGGAGAGTACATTAGGGTGGGGGGGGGGGGTATGGGGTGCCTCTCCTGAGAATTGTTCTCTGTAGGTTTCTAGAGATCTGGCTCTGCTGGTCCAAATTCCTTCCTCCCCCTCTTTACCCCTCCCAACCCCTCCAAGACAGAGGTGACTTCAGGTCCTCAGGGTAGAATTTCCCTTCTGATCAATAAAAAGAGAATTGGAGACTAGGAGGAAAACAACACATACAGCTGGTGACCTTCTGAGGTGAACAGGTAGAGATGAGGTGGGGGAGGGAAGGAGGCAGAGCAATCTTTATGAGGGTCTTTTTCTTCATCATTCCCTTGCAGACACTCTTTACCCTTCATGGGCTCCCAGATACCTCATAAGGGGCTCAGTCCTAAAATATCAATCCCAAAGGACAGTGTGCAATAGTGGAAAAAGGTCCAACTTTGGAGTCAGGAAGGCCTGCCTTGAACACATATTATCCACACAACTCTGGACAAGAGTATCTCTCAGTGCCCCAGAAGTGGCTCTGTAAGGCTATTAGATGCTAAATTACCTTGACAGGAGAGGCTTCACACCTGGATGTCCCTAAACTGAGGAAACGAAAGGTGCGAGTTCCCCCACAATGGATGGAAAGAATTGGAAATAAGATAGGATTTGATAGAGAGCAGAGTGGGTGTGAATTTTGATCTCAGCTGGATTCTCTAGAAGAGTAGACAAGATGACTTCTAAGGTGCCTTTAAGATCTTAAGGGGCCTTGAGGGTTGCTGAATTTCACAGAACAAGCGAAGGGGATGAAGGAGACAGGGAGGAACCAGAAGGAATTGCAAGGCACAGAGTGCTTTAGTGGCCCAAATCCCTCCCCTCAATAAGAAGCGGCCCAAGAGAATAGCAAAGAACGTTAAGTGTCTCTCTCTCTCCCCCTCCCTCTCTCCCTGTCCGTCTCTCTCTCCCTGTCCCTCTCTCTCTCCCTGTCCTCCCCCCCTCTCCCCTTCTCCCCCTTTCCCTTTCTTTCCTTCTCTCCCTCTCTCTCTCTCTCTCCCTCTCCCTCTCCCTCTCTCTGCCTCTCTCCCCCTCTCTCACTCCTTCCCTCTCTCTGTCTTTTTCTGTGTCTGTCTCTCTGTCTCTCTCATAGCACCTCTGTATTCCTGCCTTCCCCTGGGATAACTCCCTTTCTCCTAATATGAATCTCTCTATGTAACAGCTTTAATTCCTCTCCTTCATCTATGACTCTCCTGTGTATCTGTGTCTCTGTCTCTCTCTCCCTCTCTATCTTTCTCTGTGTATTTCTCTTCCCACCTCTCTCTTTCCCCCTCTGTCTGTCTCTCCCTAATTTGTCTGCGCCTGTCCTTCCCTTCTCCCTCCCTGCCTGCCTGTCCCATTCTATTTCGCTCCCCATTTGTCTTTCCTCCTTATCTGTCTCTCTTCCTCTCTCTTCCTCTCTCTGTCTCTTTCACCCTCTGTCTCTTTGTCTCTCCCACCCTATTTCTATCTCTCTCCCCCTCTGTCTCTCTGTTGCCCCCTCTGTCTCTCTTCCCATCTGTCTCTATCTCTCCCTGTCTCTCCTCCTACTTGTTTGTTTCTCTCTCCCCCATATATTCGTGTTTTCTACAGTCTCTCTGTCTCTACCCATCCTCTCATCCCTCCTACCACACTTGCCCCTTTCAGTTATGAGTGCTTCATTATTCTTAAATTAAGACATCTCCAAGAATGATGGGATCTATATCCTGGGAGACTTCCCTGTAGGAGAGTTGTGTCTTTCTGGGGTGGGACCAGAGTCATAGTCTTCTGAACCTCTGGACCTCCTTTGTTGTTGTTGTTCAGTTGTGTCCAACTCTTCAGGACTCCATTTGGGGTTTTCTTGGCAAAGATACTGGCATTTTCTTCTCCAGTTCATTTTACAGATGAGAAACTGAGGTAAACAGAGTTGACTGACTTGCCCAGGGTCACACAGCTAATCAATGTCTGAGGTCAGATTTGAACTCAGGGAGATAAGCATTCCTGACTCCAGGCCCAGTACTGCTGACAACACTAACATGCTGCAGGCTTCTTGCTCTTTCTTAATCCTCTCTCTCTGGGTTTTTTTCTGAGTTCCAGCCTTGGGGCTCTGTCTTTTACCTCTGGTCACCCACACCCACACTATTGGAACCCCATGAGTCAACTTTAATTTTCACTCCAAGGAGAGGATATTACTTTCTCTCCTCTGGGAAGCAAAAAGATAAATCTAACTGATTCATGAAGTATTTCTAAGATATAGGTCAAATAACTCTATCCTGTTGTCACAAGACCAAAGAGTTTAAGCGTCTTTCACTAGACCACTCTACAACGATAGTACATCTGAGACTAGAAACCAGGTCTGCTAGCCTACAAAGCAATGAATGTTCTTTTCCCTAGTCCTAGAATGACCTCCCTCCTAATGTCTGATTTACCTCTCACCTGTGGCCCCTTCCTATCTTTCCAGTCTTCTTATACTTTAATCCGCCTACATATTCTGCAGTCTGGTAACACTGACCTCCCTCCTGTTTCTCATACAAGTCACTCTATTTCCAGACTTTGAGCATTTTCATTGGCTGTCCTCTATTCCTGGAACATTCTCTCTCCTCATCTCCATCTCCTGGCTTTCCTAGATTCCTTCAAGTTTCAGGTAAAATCTCACCCTCTTTGTACTTTCCCTTCATTCTAGTGACTTACCTCTATAAGTATCTCTAATTTATCCTGTATGTATCTTATTTGTACATAGCTGTTTGTATATTGTCTCCCCCGTTAGACTTTGGGATTCTTGAAAGCACAGATTGGTTTTTTGGGGCCTGTTTTTGTTTTTGTTTTTCTTTTGTATCCCCAAGGACCAATACATAGTAATAGCTTAAAAATTTACTGTTATGGGGGGAGGAGACAAAATGGCAGAGTAGAAAGACACACATATGCTAGCTCTGAACCCACAGCCCATAACATATCTGTAAAGAACTCCCAACAAATTCTGGAGCAGCAGAAGCCACAGAACAATGGAGTGGATGAGATTTCTGTTCCACAGAGCCCTGAAAACCTGACTCGAAAGGTCCCTTGTGCACCAGACCCAGAGCAGAGCCCAGCCCTGCCTTGGCCTTGGGGCACCGAGAGGAGCAGATCCGAGCAGGCTTCAGGGACAGAATCTCCAGCAGCCGTGCAGGTCCCTCCACCCACAGGTGACAAGGGTCAGTGAGAGGGTCTCTTTGGCTGTTCGAGAGGGGAGTAGGGTGTCCTCATAACTCAGGCCCCCTCGGGAGGCAGCGGGGGGAGGAGGGGGAGGGGGTGGCAGCAGACAGGGGCTCCCCAAGCAGGAGCTCAGATCCGTTGTTGAAGGTCTCTGCATAAACCCCCTGAGGGAACTGAGGTGGCCCCTCGAGGTAGCCCTGCCCCCACCTGAGCAGCTGAACTTAATCTCACACTGAATAGCAGCTCCACCCCCGCCCAAAGCCCTGAGGCTGGGAAGCAGCATTTGAATCTCAGACTCCAAGCACTAGCTGGGCAGATCTGGAGGTGTGGTGGGTGTGGAGAGGACCCTCAGAAGTCAAGTACTGTCTGGGAAAATGCCCAGAAAAGGGAAAAAAAATAAGACCATGGAAGGTTACTTTCTTGGTGAACAGATATCTCCTCAGATCCTTTCAGATGAGGTGAACAATGCTTACCATCAGGGAAAGACATAAACGTCAGGGCTTCTGTATCCCGCACATCCAAAATAAATATACCATGGGCTCAGGACATGGAAGAGCTCAAAAAGGATTTTGAAAATCAAGTAAGAGAGGTGGAGGAAAAACTGGGAAGAGAAATGAGAGAGATGGAAGAAAAGCATGAAAAGCAGGTCAACACCTTGCTAAAGGAGACCCAAAAAAATGCTGAAGAAAATAACACCTTGAAAAATAGGCTAACTCAATCGGCAAAAGAGGTTCAAAAAGCCAATAAGGAGAAGAATGCTTTAAAAAGCAGAATTAGCCAAATGGAAAAGGAGGTTCAAAAGCTCACTGAAGAAAATAGTTCTTTCAAAATTAGAATGGAACAGATGGAGGCTGATAACTTTATGAGAAACCAAGAAATCACAAAACAAAACCAAAAGAATGAAAAAATGGAAGATAATGTGAAATATTTCATTGGAAAAACAACTGACCTGGAAAATAGATCCAGGAGAGACAATTTAAAAATTATGGGACTACCTGAAAGCCATAATCAAAAAAAGAGCCTAGACATCATCTTTCATGAAATTATCAAGGAAAACTGCCCTGAGATTCTAGAACCAGAGGGCAAAATAAGTCTTTAAGAAATCCACAGAACATCGCCTGAAAGACATCCAAAAAGAGAAACTCCTAGGAACATTGTGGCCAAATTCCAGAGTTCCCAGGTCAAGGAGAAAATATTGCAAGCAGCTAGAAAGAATCAATTCAAGTATTGTGGAAATACAATCAGGATAACACAAGATCTAGCAGCTTCTACATTAAGGGATTGAAAGGCATGGAACATGATATTCCAGAAGTCAAAGGAACTAGGACTAAAACCAAGAATCACCTACCCAGCAAAACTGAGTATAATACTTCAGGGGGAAAATTGGTCTTTCAATGAAATGGAGGACTTTCAAGCATTCTTGATGAAAAGCCCAGAGCTGAAAAGAAAATTTGACTTTCAAACACAAGAATGAAGAGAAGCATGAAAAGGTAAACAGCAAAGACAAGTCATAAGGGACTTACTAAAGTTGAACTATTTGCATTCCTACATGGAAAGACAATATTTGTAACTCTTGAAATTTTTCAGTATCTGGGTAGTGGGTGGGATTACACACACACACACACACACACACACACACACACACAGAGCACAGTGAATGGAATAGGATGGGATCATATCTTTAAAAAAATGAAATTAAGCAGTGAGAGAGAAATATATTGGGAGGAGAAAGGGAGAAATGGAATGGGGCAAATTGTCTCTCATAAAAGAGGCAAGCAAAAGACTTGTTAGTGGAGGGGAAAAGAAGGGAGGTGAAAGAAAAACATGAAGTTTACTCTCATCACATTCCACTAAAGGAAGGAATAAAATGCACACTCATTTTGGTATGAAAACCTATCTTACAATACAGGAAAGTGGGGGAGAAGGGGATAAGCAGGGTGGGGGGGATGATGGAAGGGAGGGCAATGGGAGGAGGGAGCAATTTGAAGTCAATACTCTTAGGGAGTGACAGGATCAAAAGAGAGAATAGAAGCAATGGGGGGCAGGATAGGATGGAGGGAAATATAGTTAGTCTTACACAACACTACTATTATGGAAGTCATTTGCAAACTACACAGATATGGCCTATATTGAATTGCTTGCCTTCCAAAGGGAATGGGTGGGGAGAGAGGGATGAAGAGAAGTTGGAACTCAAAGTTTTAGGACCAACTGTCGAATACTGTTCTTGCTACTAGGAAATAAATACAGGTAATGGGGTATAGAAAGTTATCTGGCCCTACAGGACAAAAGAGAAGATGGGGACAAGGGAAGGGAGGGAGGATAGAAGAGAGGGCAGATTGGTGATGGGGGCAATTAGAATGCTCAGTGTTTTGGGGTGGGGGGAGGGGAGAAATGGGGAGAAAATTTGGAACCCAAAATTTTGTGAAAATGAATGTTAAAAGTTAAACAAATTAATTTTTAAAAAAATTACTGTTATGGAAGATGGCAGAATAACAGCACAGACTTTCTAGAGTGCTCCCCTCAAACTCAGACAAATATCTGCAAAAAATGACTCTGAACAAATTCCAGAGCTGCAGAACCCACAGAACAACAGAGTGAAGCAAATCTCCAGCCTGAGACAACATGGTAGGTCACCAGGAAGTAAATGTCTATCGTGCCACGCTGGAAGCAGAGCACAGTCCAGTGTGGGCTGCCAGTGCACAGAGGGGACCTGAGCAGGCCTTAGAGAGACTGAATCTCTCATACCTGTAGTGTTTTCCAGACTTCATGACCCCAAAACACTGAGGATAAATTGGAAAGTCAGTAGGAAAAGGCTCTGGGACCAGTGCAGGAGAGTGGAGTGGTCCCAGCCACTACCAGCCCAGTAGAGGGAGTAAGGGACACAGCAGGGGCAGCTGCAGACACTGCTTCTGGAGCTCTAGGCCCACAGATTGTGGGGGGTCAAGTAGCTGACAGTGCACCTCCTCACCCCACTGGAAGCAGAGAACTACCTTGACAAAGAGCTCAAAAGTCAAGTAAACAGCTGGGGAAATGAACAAAAACCAGGAAAGAATCAGATTATAGAATGTTACTTTAGTGACAAGGAAGACCAAAGCTTGCAAACAGAAGAAAAACAGAGTCAAAGTTCCTCCATATAAAGCCTCCAAGACAAATATGAATTGGCCTCAGGTCATGAAAGAGCTCAAAATGGATTTTGAAAATCAAGAGAAGTAGAGCAAAATTGGGAAGAGAGATGACAGTGACACAAGAAAATCATGAAAAGCAAGTCAACAACTTCCTAAAGGAGACCCCAAAAAATGCTGAAGTATGCCATGCATACTTGATTACCCCTTCCCCTAAACTGCCCTCCCTTCTATCATACCCCTCCTTTCCCTTATCCCCATCTTCTCTCTTTTCTTGTAGGGCAAGAAAGATTTCTCTATCCATTACCTCTCTTTCTTATTTCCAGGTTGCATGCAAAAACAATTCTCAATATTCATTCCTAAAACTCTGAGTTCCAACTTCTCTCCCTTCCTCCCTCCCCACTCATCCCCACTGAGAAGGCAAGCAATTCAATATTGGCTCTATATGTGTAGCTTTGCAAAAGACTTCCATAATCGTCATGTTGTGTAAGACTAACTGTATTTCCTTCCATCCTATCCTGACCCCCATTAATTCTATTCTCTCTTTTGATCTTGTCCCTCCCCACAAGTGTTTACTGCTAATTACTCCCTCTTCCAATTTGCCCTCCCTTCTATCATTCCCCCTCCCTACTTATCCCCTTCTCCCCTACTTTCCTGTAGTGTAAGACAGATTTTCATACCAAATTCAGTGTGCATGTTATTCCTTCCTTAAGCTTAATATGATGAGAGTAAGCTTCACTTTTTCCCTCTCACCTCCTCCCTTTCTTCTCCACTGAAAAAGCTTTTTTTTGCCTCTTTCATGAGAGATAACTTGCCCCCATTCATTTCTCCCTTTCTCCTCCCAATATATTCCTCTCACCCTTTGATTTTATTTTTTTTAGGTATCATGCCTTCCTATTCAACTCATCCTGTGCTCTCTGTCTATATGTGTGTGTGTGTGTGTGTGTGTGTGTGTGTGTGTGTGTATAATCCCTCCAACTACACAAATACCGAGAAAAGTTTCAAGAGTTACAAATATTGTCTTTCCATGTAGGAATGTAAACAGTTCAACTTTAGTAAGTCCCTTGTGATTTCTCTTTCCTGTTTACCTTTTCATGCTTCTCTTGATTCTTGTGTTTGAAACTGAAATTTTCTATTCAGTTCTGGTCTTTTCATCAAGAATGCTTGAAAATCCTCTATTTCATTGAATGACCATTTTTTTCACCTGAAGTATTATACTCAGTTTTGCTGAGTAGGTGAGTCTTGGTTTTAATCCTAGTCCCTTTGACTTCTGGAATATCATATTCCAAGCCCTTCAATCCCTTAATGTAGAAGCTGCTAGATCTTGTGTTACCCTGATTGTATTTCTACAATACTTGAGCTGTTTCTTTCTTGCTGCTTGCAATATTTTCTCCTTGACTTGGGAACTCTGGAATTTGGCTCCAATATTCCTAGGAGTTTCTCTTTTCAGATCTCCTTCAGGAGGTGATCAGTGGATTGTTTCAACATTTATTTTACCCTCTGGTTCTAGAATATCAGGGCAGATTTCCTTGTTAATTTCATAAAAGATGATGTCTAAGCTCTTTTTTTGATCACGGCTTTCCAATAGTCCCATAATTTTTAAATTGTCTCTCTTGGATATATTTTCCAGTTCAGTTGTTTTTCCAATGAGATATTTTACATTATCTTCTATTTTTTCATTCTTTTGGTTTTGTTTTATAATTTCTTGGTTTCTCGTAAAGTCATTAGCTTCCATCTGCTCCATTCTAATCTTTAAGGAATTATACTCTTCAGTGAGTTTTTCAATCTCCTTTTCAATCTAGCCGATTCTGCTTTTTAGGGTATTCTTCTCATTGGCTTTTTGGACCTCTTTTGCCAGTTGAGGTAGTCTATTTTTAAAGGTGTTATTTTCTTCAGCATTTTTCGGGTCTCCTTTGGGAAACTATTGACTTGCTTTTCATGATTTTCTTGTATCACTGTCATTTCTCTTCCCAATTTTTCTTCTACCTCTCTTACTTGATTTTCAAAATCCTTTTTGAGCTCTTCCATGGCCCAAGACAATTGCATATTTATTTTGAAGGTTTTGGATGCAGAAGCCTTGACTTTTAAGGTCTTCCTCTGATGGTATGCATTGTTCTTTCTCATCCCAAATGATGGGAGAAAGTATCTTTTCACCAAGAAAGTAGCCTTCTGTAGTCTTATTTTTTCCCTTTTTTTGGGCATTTTCCCAGCCAATTATTTGACTTTTGAGTCCTTTGTCAAGAGGAGGGTATACTCTGGGAACCTCTAAGTTCTCAGTTCCTCCAAGGTGGCATAATCAAGGGAGAGGAGTTTACTCCACTCCTGGCCTACACTCTTGTCTATAAGCAAACACAAGCACTCTGTTCTGCCCAGGATTTGCGAGTACGATTCCTTCTCCACAACTGCCTCCAGCTCCACCAAGTCAGCACTCTTCCTCAACCCAGGAGAGCCACTCAGGGCTGAAATCCAGATCAGTCACTCAATTCCCCTAAGGGCTCTAGGCTAAGGACTCCAAAAATGGACACTGCCACTGCAGTTGCTGCTGCAGGAGGGATCAGACTGCATTCCTGTCTCTCCCAAGTGAAAGGACTTTCTCACTAACCTTTGAAGCTGTCTTTGGCATTTGTGGGTTGAGCAATCTGGGAGCCACAGCTGCTGTTGGAAATTCTGCCCCCTGAAACCTGTTCCAGTCCTGTACCTACCATGCCACACCCAGGGTTAGGCTCCATTCTGCCCCCAGTGCCACAGACCTTTCCTGTCAGCCTTCCAGGCTCTCTTGGCCTGGAAATCTCTTTCACTCTGTAGTTTTGTGGCTTCTGCTGCTCTAGAAATTTTTTAGAGTCATTTTTTTACAGGTATTTTATGGGCTATGGAGGGGAGCTTCTACAGGTCTGTCCCTCTACTCTGCCATCTTGACTCCACCCCTGTGACTTACTTAAGTTAAATTGGAACTCAAAGTTTTAAAAATGAGTGTTTAAAATTATTTTTACACGCAACTGGGAAATAAGAAATACAGGTAATGGGGTATATAGAAATCCATCTTGCCCTACAAGAAAATAGAGGAGATGAGAGTAAGGGAAGGGAGAGGTGTGATAGAAGGGAGGTCAGATTGAGGAAAGAGGTAATCAGAATGCAGGATGTCTTAGGGTGGGGGAAGGGTAGAGATGGGGAGAAAATTTGGAACTTGAAATCTTGTGGAAATGAATGTTGAAAACTAAAAACAATTAAATAAATTTTTTAAAAAACATTACTGTTGTAATTTTTTTCAGGCAGGAGTGTGCAGGAGCTGGCTCTAACTTCTTTAAAGAGACCATTGTTAAATTTCTGGTGTCACCATTTACACCTCAAAAATGAGCAGTCACTATAAATTGGGCTTGATTTATTGCCTCACTAATTGTCTAGACTTAAAAAAAGTTTCAATATTGCAGATTAAATTTTGAAATGTGTACATATACTTTTTTCTTCCCAGAGAGGTGGTTGTTAAATATTTACCAACACATCAACACACTATCTACCCAAATGAAATGCCTGCCACTTTGCTCCCTGATGCCTAAAATTATTTTGGTAGGTGGAGAAATGGCTTAGAGACCACCTTGTCCAAATCCCTCATTGTACTGAAGAGGAAAAGAGAAGTCTATAAATGATCAGTGGATTGCCTTAAGTCACAGTACCTCATTAGTGTCTCAGGCAGTAAGATACTAGAAACTAGGTCTCCTAGTCTGGATTTCCTTACACTCTACCAATGTGTCATTCTACAGTGAGAAATGTCTTGAAATACATATACTCCTGGGAGTCAGAAATAGGCTAAATTCCCACTAATATGTAAAATGATTGATAGCAGAACTTTTCTTGGATGGTTGGTTCGGGGTTTTTTGTTGTGGGGTTGGGCTTTTTTTGATTTTCTTTTGTTTCACTGAAAATCTGATGAGGAGGAGGGTCATTGGATGGGGATATCATCTGGAAAGACAAAGGTATATGTTGCAGGGGGTACCCACCCTCCCAGTTTTCATGTGGTAACCTGAAACCATGAATGTCAGCCCTGAGCATGATGGACAATAGATGATCCCCTCCCCACTCCCCATCTCTCTGCCCAACCCCCAGCACCCTGTGCCCCCCACCACACATAGAAAGGGGAGACTAATACAAACTTCACCAAAACAGTACCATAGTAGTTTGTGTCTTATCAATTTAGAGTGGCACCCCACCCCCTTTCACCTTTTTAGTGCTGGTCAGATTATCCATAGTTTTCTTTGCTATATGCTGAAAAGAAGAGAAGGCCAGCCTCCCTCTCAGCTCTTTCTGCATTCATATGTCTCTGATCAGACTGGGGATGTCTTCTGGGTTATCTCAGGAGTGATCTTCTCTTTTATCAGGGGCACTGATAATCCCTTGGTGGGAGGATGCATACATAGTGTGTCTCCTCATACATATAGATACCCTCCATGTGGCAACATACACACAAACATACACACTACGCATGGTCTAAGATGTGTTTTCATTCTTCTGCCATCAGTGACCATACATTAATGGACTGGGTAGAAGGAGATCCCAACCAAAGAGACATAAAAGGAGATTCTCCCCTACCAACTCAACCTTCTTGACTTTTCTTCACAAAGAATGGAGCCCCTCTCCTCCTGCATATTCTCTTCTTTCTAAATTTTCATGACACTGTTCCTACCTGTTTGATTATTCTTGCTCAGTCTTTTGCTGTCTCACCATCCATATCATGCCCTCTAACTATGAGTATAGCCCATAGGTCTAGGGGGCCAGGACACTGGGTAGAGTATCCAGCATCCAAAATCCTACTGCTCCCTACCTGCTGGGGTAGGTAAGGCTTTACAAGTTCCACCCTGATTTCCAGGTTCTGTTCACTCTGTTCTTAGCACTCTTGTCTCTCTTGCAACAACCTCATCAGTTCCTATGGATTAAATGATCATCTCTATGAAGGTAACTCTCAAATTTATATATCTAGGCTTACTTAGTCTTTATCTTGAGCTCCAGTCCCATAACACCAAGTGGTTGTCCTATAGATACCTAGATCCTTCTTAATTAGTCTTCCTGATTCCTTAAGGGATAAAGAATAGAAAGAAAAAAATTATTGGATTAAATTGAAAAGTTTTTGCACAAACAAACCCAATGCAACCAAGATTAGGAGGGAAGCAGAAAACTGAGAAAGAATTTTTGCAACTACTGTCTGTGATAAAGGCTTCGTTTCTAAAATATATAGAGAACTGAGTCAAATTTACAAGAATACAAGTCATTCCCCAATTAATAAAGTCAAAGGATATGAACAGGAAGAAGAAATTAAAGCTATCTATAGTCATATGAAAAAATGCTCTAAATCACTATTGATTAGAGAGATGCAAATCAAAACAACTCTGAGGTACCACATCACACCCATCAGATTGGCTAACATGACAAAACAGGAAGATAATAAATGTTGGAGAAGATGTGGGAGAACTGGAACATTAATTCATTGTTGGTGGAGCTATGAGCTGATCCAACCATTCTGGAGAGCAATTTGGAACTATGCCCAAAAAGTTACAAAAATGCTCATACCTTTGACCCAGCAATATCACTTCTAGGACTGTATCCCAAAGAGATCATAAAAATTGGAAAAGGTCCCACATGTACAAAAATATTTATAGCAGCTCTTTTTGTGTTGGTCAGAACTGGAAACTGAGGGGATGCTCATCAATTGGGGAATGGCTGAACAAGTTGTGGTATATGAATGTAATGGAATACTATTGTGCTATGAGAAACAATGAACAGGAAGACTTCAGAGAGGCCTGGAAGGACTTATATGAAATGATGCAAGTGAAAGGAGCAGAACCAGGAGAACTTTGCACACAGTAACAACCATAGTGTGCAAGGAATTTTTCTGGTAGACTTAACCCTTCACAGCAGTTCAGGGACCTAAAAAACTCCCAATGGACTCAAGGCAAAATGCCATCCACATCCAGAGAAAGAACTATGGAATCACAGAATGAAGCAGACTATTTTCTCTTGTGTTATGTTTGCTTTCGTTTTGGTTTTTCATGTGGTTTCTTCCATTCATTTTAATTCTTCTATGCAACATGACCAGTGTGAAAATGTACGTAATAGGAATGTATTGTAGAACCCATAAAAGACTGCACGCCATCTCAGGGAAGGAGAGGGAAGGGTGGGAGGAGGGAGGGGGAGAAAATCTAAGACTCATAGAAGTAATTACAGAAAACTGAAAACAAACAAATTAATTTAAAAAAAATATTGGGAAGTAGGTGACTGGCTAGAAGTCTGAGAATTCTGGATCATGATCTAAAATAAAGAGATGATGGATTCTGGTCAGTGATGGAATATACCTGACAAAGTCTAACAAAGTAAAAATGTATTTGCCAGCTGTATATATGTGCGTATCTATATTTATGCATATTTATGTATATGCATACATTTACATACAAATAAAGAGACAGAAAGAAATGGATTCGACAGTAATGTAATCATAGAGATTCAGAATAAGTTGTATGTCCAGACTCAAAGAATAAGTGTTAATAGTTCAATTTCAACATGACAGGAGACCCCCGGAGTACCTGATGGGAATCTGTTCTTAATCTTGTGATGTTTAATGTTTTTATAAATGACTTAGACAAAAGCATAGATGGTATGCTCATTAGATTTGCAACTGACACCAAGCTAAGAGAAATAGTTAACACACTGGATGACAGGATTCTAAAGAATTTTGACAGGGTAGAGCATTGGGTTGGGTCTAATAAAACATAATTCTATAGGAATCAATGTAAAATCTTACACTTGGGTACAAGAAGCATCAACCTTTCAAGGATCAAATGGGAGAGGTGTGGATAGATACCATTTGTTCTGGAAAGAGATCTAGGGGTTTTGGTGAGCCACCAGCTCCCTATAAATCAGTAGTAGGATATGGCAGTTAAATAAAGTGTCATGATCTCAGCTGTGTTAGAAGGAGATAAATTTTCTAGGAATAGAGAAGCAAGAGTCCCACTGTACTCTCTCATCAGACTTCCTCTGGAATACTGTCTCTTTCTAGATGACAATTAAAAGGAGGACATTGATAAGCTGGAAACTGTCCAAAGGAGGACGACCAGGATAATGAGAAGCCTTGAGCCTATTTCATATGAGGATTGATTAATGAAATTAGTCTCATATTTAGTCTAGAAAAAAAAAGATACTGGGGTGGGGGTGGAGAGAGGAGCCATGATAACTCCCTTCAGGTATTCTTAGGTCTGTCTTGTGAAGGAGCAATTTAATTCATTCTGTTTGGCCCCAAAGGGCAGAACCAGGAGTGATGTGTGGAAGCTGAAAAGAGACTAGTTTAGACCCAATATTGGGGAAAACTTCCTAACAACTCTGGAGGTTCAAACAGCGTGCCTCAAAAAAGTCAAGGATTTTCTCTCCTTGGAGGTCACCAAGAAAAGACTGGATTGGATATCTATTGGGTATATTGTAGTGGGTATTCCTTTTGTATATGGGGATATATTAGATGTTCACTAAGTTACCTTCTAATCCTCAAACTCAGTGAGTCTATGAAATCTCCCACCCCCACCCCCACACACACACCCCCTGTTCCAGTACAGTCTCCAAACAAAGGTAACTCTCCTATAACCCAGGTCTAAATATGTCATTCTCCTGCTCAATAAACTCAATAAAGCTTTCTATTACCTCTGGGACCAACGACAGATGCCTCAGTGTGGCATTTAAAACCCTTATAACCTGAATCCTGTCTACTTTTCCAAGATCATGACACATTATTTTCCTCTATACTCTGTGATCCAGCCAAACTGATCTTCACATTGTTCCTTACACAGGGTACACCACTTCTCTTTTCTGTATCTATGTACAGGTTATCATGTATGTATAGTATGGAATGTTCTCCTTCTCTGCCTCTACTTCTTAACCATATTTTTAACTCGACTCCCAATACCTAGCACAATGTACAGCACACAGTAGGTAAACATTAATAAATGTTTGTTGATTGACATATACCTACAAGTCAATAGGGTCTATAATCAGGGGGGACCCTGTACTATCATCCCTATCTGAGCAGGGTCTGAATCCATGGACACTTTGCCTAGGAATCTTAGGCTTGTCCCCAAAGGGATGTGACATTCCATTACTCTGTGCCTCCATTTCCCCCACAGTTCATAGGCGATCACTATCCTTGTCTCTTCTGAGCCAGCAGCTGGGGTTAGTCAGAAACAGCTCCAGGAGAGCTGGGAATTGCAACGGCAGAGTCCCGGGAGAAAGCAGGCACTCTGTCAAAGGGGATTTATAGGAATTGCTTTTTGCCGGCAGCAGCTCCAGGGACTGGCCTTATTGTTCTGCGGCAACTAATATTTTCTCAGCATTGATACAATCCGAACGTTAGGCAAACAGCAGCAAGGCTTTAACTTCTTTCCCTCCCCTAGATGGAATCAGGCTGCTGCTGCCCACGGTGGGAGTAAATCTGGGCTCCCAATTAAAAACTGTTTAGAGTTTGCTGCAAAGTGGCTGATGAATGGGACCCAAGGTTCCATTCGTCCCCCTACACGCTCCTTCACCGTAAAGACGGATATCGACAATGCATCATAAATAGCTGTTTGAGCTGAGTGCCTCTGGGGCTGGGGGAGAGACCTGACATGATGAAGGGGTGGGAGCATAATGAAAATTCTGCATTCAAATGGGA
Source organism: Notamacropus eugenii (assembly GCF_028372415.1). Taxonomy (NCBI): domain Eukaryota; kingdom Metazoa; phylum Chordata; class Mammalia; order Diprotodontia; family Macropodidae; genus Notamacropus; species Notamacropus eugenii. Next base: position 95,715,372 of record NC_092873.1, read on the forward strand.
AATTGTCTAGGTTGGGAACCAATAATAATGATCATCATCATAATAATCCCCAACATTTGTATATTTTTCAAAGTACTTTCATAACCATTATCTGATTTTGTCTTCAACAGCCCTGTGAGTTAGGCAGATGAGGTATTATTACTCCCATTTTATCAATCAGGAAACTGAGGCATGTACCCACTGTCACAGAGCTGAAAAAGAGTAAAGTCAAGATGACAACTTACATCTCCTGGATCTTCATACATTCTCATTAGTAGGTCAACAACAAGAAAACATTTCTCTATCAAGGGTCCTTTGGTTCACAGGGAGAAGATTAAGCACTAATTTTTTGGAGAGGGATTGGACTTATGATTTAATTGGCATTAGGCCACTTCCAGTAAGGAAATTCATTCTACCAATGCATGCCTGTGGCTGCTCTGTCATTTATATAATTTTAGAGAGGGGCATCAAGATTAAGAGAAAACATGAAATAATGAATTAATTAAAAAGCATGTATTAAGCACTTACTATGTGCACTGAGGAGTACAAATGGAAAGTAAGGTAGCCCCTGACCTCAAGGAACTTACATTCTAAGGGAAGAAATGACACATATAGAAGGTTTCAGTTGCAAGTCACATGGAAAGTTCCCATGATTCTTAGGGGGTCTGGCAAAGGAGTTGTTAATGCTTCTTCTTTCATGTCACTTCCACTGATAAAAAAAAAAGTCAAGTGCAAGTCATGTCATTATTTCTCCGATGGCATGGTCTTCAGCAACAAAGGACAAACATACACACACACTGATGAAAACATGTCAGCTTCTGGTGTTGAACCTTTTGGCAGTGCCAAGGACTTTGGTGATAAGAATTTTCCTTTATGGGTCTCTGGTAGCTATGGGTGCTGCACCTGACTAAACAGACACCAGGCCATGTCTTCATGGGGATCAATTCCCAGACAATGGCTATGGAGCCTGGGCTACAGACCACTCCAGGGTCAGATCAGCAATTGGGTGAGGGAGAGGGGAGAAAGGTGGGCCCCTTTCCCCACAGTGATTGTGCTCCCTTCTTTGATAGCTGTGAGACCCAGGTTGGAAGCAAGAACTGGGGGTCTGGAAGGCCCTGTTATTTGCAAGGTTCAGTTCCTGGGTAAGTATATCAAGGTCTGAAGGGAGGAATTGGCAAAGGACTGACTTGCCTGACACATGTCACCTATCTGTCCCAAGGTGACATGTTGGGATCATAGAATCTTCAGAATTTAGATATCATATAGCTCAATCCCCATTCTAATTTTACAGAAGAAGAAACTGAGGTTCTGAGAGGTTAAGTGATGTGCCCACAATCACACAGCTAATGAGCAGTGAAACTGATATTCCAACCCAGTTCCTTTAATTCCAAATCTCATATGATTTCCCACTATTCCCTCTTAATTTGTTTTAGAGGGGGAAAAAATGTAAAACACTCCACTAATCTTATTTTAAAATTAAGACAGGAAACATAAAACTTTATTCAATAAGTAAAACAAATAATAAAAAACACATCAGTTCTATATTATGGATAATTAAGGGAGATAAACAGAGTGGAGAAAAGAAATAAAAGCAAGAGAGCAGAAAAACAGACCGATGAAGACAAGAGAGAAACAACCTGCCAGAGGGGACCATGAAAGGCGTGAGACCATGGAGGGACAACTACTTCTTCTGACCCTATTCTAGGCAAGGCAGGGGAAAGAAAGACCCTTAGAAACAATTGCTATTTACATTCACTCTGAACTAATCAGGACCCAAGCAGTGACCAAGTGGGGCTTGGCCTGGGACCTATTGTTAACTAATCGGTGAGAGCCAGAGTGATTTGGGTTTAAGGCATGGTCCTTAAGAAGGAAATCTAGCCGATAAACCCCAAGAGGTTTCAGTGATAAAAATTTACATTCCTTTGGGCCGAGCACCTTCAGGTAACTGTATGAGGGTATGATATCCTATGTGGACAGAAGGAAATGAAAGAAGGAAGGGAGGGAGGGATGAAGAGAGGGAGGGAGAGAGGGAGGGAGGGAGAAAGGAAAGAAGGAAGGAAGGAAGGAAGGAAGGAAGGAAGGAAGGAAGGAAGGAAGGAAGGAAGGAAGGAAGGAAGGAAGGAAGAGAGAGAGAGCTGTGTTGCCCAACTGACTAGTTCCAACTGGGTCCCCAGTGCGGCAGCTCCTACTACTACTCACAGAGGTTGCTGTTTGTACTTTGTTCTTGAAGAAGACCATGACATCAAGGAGGTGATACCATGATGTAGATCAAGACAACTGGAGATGGCCCCAGAAGCAGTGGAAGAACTTGGCCTTTTTACGCTAAGGTCTTTCGCTGGTCTCAGTTTGACTGAGGCAAAACTCATTCAGGGATTAAGTCTAGGTAAGGAATGAAGCAAAGTATAGTTTCTTTTTACCTAGTCAAAAAAAATTAAAAAAGACCTTAGCTTAAAAAGGCCAAGGTCTCCTACTACATCCGGGGTTATCTCCCTGATCTATAATCTTGTCACTGGACCCAGATGGCTCCAGAGAAGAAAATGCATAGCCCTCCCTCTTAAATCCAATTCACTTGCATGTCATGGCATCATCTTCCGATGTCATTATCCTCCTCTAGAGCGAAGAACAAATAACAATAGCACACAAGGCAGCGAAGGAAAGCTAGAGGCCCAGAGCAGGAGTAGATCTTAAATGGCCGAAAAGCTGACAGTCAAGATCAGAAGCCCCCTTTTAAACCTTTGTCATGAAAGGCTTTGAAAATAATGAGTCCTTCTTCAGTCCCCCTCCCTTTTTACCCTGTCCTCTCCAATTTTATGAAGAAAATCCCCTTCCAACGTGCCTAGGTCAGTTTTCTCCTATGTTTCTCAGACAAAATGAGCTTATAGAATTTAACGTTGAAAGAGTAATTAGAAACTATGAATTTACTTATTTTGAGGACAGGGAACTAGAGACCCAGAGAGGGAAAGTGATTTGCCTAAGCCCGCCTAGTTGATACAGTGGATAGAGCACTGGGATCTGACTCCAGTTCAAATCTGGCCTCAAACACTTACTAGCTGTGTGACTCTGTGCAAGTCACATAACAGTTTCCCTCAGTTTCCTCATTTGTAAAATGAGCTGCAGAAGGAAATAGGAAAATATGTGAGTATCTTTGCCAAGAAAACTACAAATGGGGTCATGAAGAATCAGGCATGACTGAAATGACTTAACAGCAACATCTAAATAAGTATAAGGGAAATTGATCAGGAGCACCTTTGATTAATGAGATAAGTTTACAAGATGTGAACAATTTTGTCTGGGGTCAAGAAAGTATCCCCCTATGGTCTGCATGGCCATGCCCAGTGTACAATGTACATTGTTGGAAAGACAAGGGAAGATCCTGATTGGGTATTCAGTACTGAAGCAAGCTTTAAGATAATTACCAGTGTGAGATTCAGGAGGATAGACTTTAGTCAGAGGAGCTACCCATTTTTTAGTAACCCAGAGTTTTCAAAGATGACTGATGACATCAGGAGGGTGATGTCTTGACTTGCAAGTGAATTGAATTTAAGTGAGGCAGAGCTGTGCGGAGTCATCAACCTCATTCTCTTCTCCAGAGTCATCAAAGTCCAATGGCAAGACGTAGGTCAGGAAGACTGGCAATGGCCCCCAGGAACCTATGCAAGAGAGCAACAGAATGTTTTGCATTCTTTTCTTTTGCCTTTTTTCTTCTTTAGAGAACAGACTAGAGAGCGGTGAAAATGGTGAAAACTCCAATCCCCAGCAACTGCAAGGAATATGGAATAGTAGATTAAGTACTAGCCTTGGAGTCAGAAATATGTGGATTCCAGCAATGGCACTATTAGGTCTGTATCCCAAAGAGATTAATGAAAAAGGATATAGATATATACACACATATATATATGAAATATTTATTGCAGTTCTTTTTGTGGCAAAGAATTAGAAATTGAAGAGATACCCATCAATCAGAGAATAGCTGAACGAGCAGTTGTATATGATTGTGATGAAATACTATCATGCTATAAGAAATGATGAGCAGGATGACTTCAGAAAAACCTCGAAAGACTTTTATAAACTGATGCAAAGTGAAGTGAACAGAACTTAGAACAGAACTTGTACACAGTAACAACAATATTGCGACAATCATCAGTTGTCAGACTGATTAAAGAGCTCATGATGAAAAATGCTATCTACCACCAGAGTAGGAACTGATGAACTCTGAGAACAGATTGAAGCTTGTTTTATTTTACTTTCTTTATTTTTCTTGCTTTTTTTATTCTACGGCAAATAAGAAATATGTTTTGCATGACTTCACATGTATAACGGATATCATATCACAAATCAATTCCAAATTGTCGTGGATAATCTCCTTGAACCCCAACCTTCTGTGTAGAAGAAGGGGGAACTTTGGTTCCCTCAGCAGAATGATCCCAGAATCTAGACTTCTAAACAGAGGAGGATTTCTTGGGCAGTACAAATCTGACAGGATTGAGAGTAACCCCAAGTTCAAGAGTTTGGGGGAAGCATGTCTATACTTATTTATGATGGGTTTATTTTTCTTCCCTTCCCAATGGGAAGGGGAAGGGGAAGAGAAAGAATTTGGAACTGAAAATAATTTTTTTAAAGAGTTTTGGGGATCAGATCTTTTAGAGAAAGGAGTCATATGTCTTTTAAACAAAAAGGATCCCAGACCTGACTCTTATTACTAGAAGAAGCCATGAAGGGGAAAGAGGTTGGGACCTCTCACCCCCTGCAATTATACTGGGTTATTCAGAGAGTTAAGTTCCCATATATAGGGAGCTGCCTGTTTAACAACTCCAAAGTGTGTTTCCCTTCTGGGGAAGTTCAAGCTCTCTTAGTGGTATCATAAGGTTGAATACATCTCTGGATCTATAAAGAACTCACCAGGCTATCAAGATGTTGCTTAATAGCTGCCCCAAAAGCATGCTTCTAGGAGAAGTCCAAAATACAGAGAGAACTATGACTGTGGGATGGACTGTGCAGGATTCCATGGAAGTACCTACAAATTCACTAAAAATATCAGACTGTTATTCTGCTTGTAAACTTGAGTTCAGTTCTACCCAAGGGAAATTATTTCAACTGCTTTATGTGTTTTCTTTTTGTGGACACTTGTAAGTCTATTGCAACTATCACTCAAATTTGAAATCCAGGCTCGATGTTTTATCTCCTGGGCCACCTAGTTGTTGACAATGCAAAGATGCGACAGTTCTTGTCCTCAAGAAGCTTATATTCTACTGAGTATAAAAGTACAGAGATAAGTAAATACAAAGTAAGAAAAAATAAATACCTATTTTGTTAATTAAAAGAAAAAGAAAAACCAGTGCAAAGTCACACGGATGAGAGATGGAGTGCACTGTGGGAAAAACAAAGAGATGGACATTTTGGCCAAACTACAAATAGCAGAGGAGGGAGTCATATCCAATAGGACTAGAAAGAGAGCTTGGGAATTGGGTGGGAAGGATTTTAAATGCTAAATAAGAGAGTTTATGGTTCCCCATCCCTACCCCAAGGCAATAGGAAGTCAGTGGATTTGATTAAAGAGCTTGATGTGGTCTGATCTGCATTTAAGAAAAATCACTTCGGTAGCAGTGTCTAATTCTGACTGAAGACTTGAAAGCAGGCAGACCAGTTAGGAAGCTGCTGCAGTCATCCAGGTGAGAAGGTAAAAGGGCCTGCCCTGAGAGGGTAGCTGCGTGAGGAGAGAGGAGTCAGATGTGAGAGATGCTAGGGGAAGTAGGAAATGGCAAGGTTTGGCAATTGATTGCCTACATGGAGTGAAGGAGAGTGAGGATTCAAGATTAAAAGGATTAAGAACCTGGGAGACTGGAAGAATGGTAGTAATGGCTTTGGCAGAAAAAGGAAAGTTTGGAAAAGATGAAGGTTGGGAGACGTTCATTAATTCAGTTCCTGCACTAAGCCCCCACCTCAACCCAACCCTACCTAAGCAAAAGTTCCCTCACCTTCCCGTGTCTTTAAGGCTTTCCCAGGATTTAATTGCCTGACAAAAGTAATACAGTATTTATAAGGAAACAACCGAGAAAATCATAAATAAGTACATTACTCACTCATTGAATTAATTAGTATTTAATTACTAGAAATTACCATCAGTTACTACCAATTACTCCTGGAACAAATGCACTATTTCTCCATTACCACGGGTAATTCCCACAATGACTTGTTTGGGAAGGTGCATCTCAATGGTGTTAGGGTAGAAGAAGCCAACCCTCTTGTTCACTCAAGTGCCTCACTCCCCTTGGAGTCCTGCACAGGATGAATTGTGTAGAGATTCTAGCTCAGGTCACTGAGAAGTCACATCGTCTATTCCCCAACTTCATTTACTTCAACTGGAGGAGAACCTCCCTTGCTTGTCACAGATTTCTCCAGCCTTCCCATCAACTGATCAGTTACCAAGCAACAAGTAGTTATAAAGCTCCTACTATTCTCTAGGCACTGTGCTAGGTGCTAGGGATATAAAGAGGGAAATTAGGTAATTCCCACCTTTATTCATTGCATTCTAGTGACAGAGATTCTCTCTCTCTCTCTCTCTCTCTCTCTCTCTCTCTCTCTCTCTCTCTCTCTCTCTCTCTCTCTTTCTCTCTCTCTCTCTCTATATATATTTATATATAATATATGTATATATATCATGTGTGTATATGTATATAAGTATATGCATCAGTATATGTATACTGATGCATATATATACATATATACACATACACCAAATGTATACAAAGGCAGATACAAAATAATACTCAGAGTACTAACAACTCAGGAAACTAAAGAAGGGGGCATTTGGTTTGAGTCTTGAAGGAAACCAATGATTCTAAGAAACAGAAGTGATGAAGGAGTGTATTCTAAAAGGGACAGACAGTGCAAAGGTCCAGAGACAAGAGAAGGAGCACTACGTGTAAAGAATGACAATAAAATCAGTATGATCAGACCATACATAACATGTGTGAAAGGGAGTAAAATCCAAGAAGGCAGGAAAGTTAGGAAGAGGCCGGGTTGTATAAAGTTCTAAATGTCTAACAGAGAAGTTTCAACCTTATGACTTAGCTGATAAGTCTTAGGGAGTCATTTTGTGTCCCAGACTTCTACCAGGTAGGTGGTGCAATGGATATAGGAATAAACTTGGAATCAGGAAGACATGAGTTCAAATCTATCTCAGACATTTGCTAGCTGTGTGGCAGCTAGGTGGCGCAGTGCATAGAGTGCCAGGCTAGTTCAAATCTGGCCTCAGACACTTACTTGCTATGTGACTCAGGGCAAGTCATTTAACCCTATCTGCCTTAATTTCCTCAACTGTAAAATGAGCTGGAGAAGGAAATGGCAAATCACGCCAGTATCTTTGCCAAGAAAATCTCAAATGGGATCATTAAGAGTCAGGCATGACTGAAAAACAACTAAACAATGACCCCAGGCAAGTCTCCTAATCTCTGCCTCAGTTTCCTGTAAAATGAAGATAATAATTGCACTTACTTCCCAGGGTACTTGTGAGGGTAAAAATGAAGCAATATTGGCAAAACTTTTTGTGTAATTTAAAGTGTTATGTAAATGGTAGCTATCATCATCATCATCATCATCACCATTGACCATTGGTGAGCTGACTCACATCTACCCACTCATCAGATCCACGCACATGTACCTGAACCTTCAGAGTTATCTCTGATTCATTTCTATCCTTTGACATGCCAAAACTCACTCATACCAGATCCCAGTGGTTTTTCCTCTTCTTCAGATGTTGCTTCATGTTGGATTAGTCTTTTTAACCTCAGCCACATACGCTCGAAACAACACACCAACAGATCTACCCTCCCCATGATGGTACTGGTGGAAGCTTTATGAAGGACCCAGCTTTTGACCTTGAAACTTACTCAATATCTAAACTTGAAACTGGCAGAAGCTACTTCTTAGGGCAGATTCAAGGGAACTTGACCTTGGCCCAAGGATTTCTCCTTTTACTACTTTTCCTCCCACATTCATTGATCTCTAACCTTCAGCTGGAGGCATCTTGACCTTCTTAGTCTATGGGTCCACTTGATTCCCAGGGTTTAAGAGCCATTGCTGCTGTTGCTTCTCCCTACCAAAGGACCTTTCCTTCTCCTATGGTCATCACCCTAAATCTCCCTGTATGGTGCTAGCACATGCTCCCTCTTTCCCTTTCCCCCCACTGCTGCTAAATCAGCATGTGTTTTCCCAGGTTTATCCACATGAGAAAAGAGTGATATAAAGAAATAATAAGATATTTTGATTGCAGGTAATCATTTTGATTACCTATAAAAGATGAAAGATGCTTTCCAGGCTTGACTTGGAAGTTAAACTAACCTTTAATTAAAGTTTCCCCAGCATCCCCTGCCTCAGTAATAACTGACACATAATACTTTACTTGTTGTTTTTGTTCAGTTGGAGATTTTCTTGGCAAAAAATACTGGAGTGGTTTGCCATTTTCTTCTCATTTTTATATATGAGGAAACTGAGACAAACAGGGTTAAGGGACTTGCTCAGCTAGTAAGAGTCTAAGGTCAGATTTGAACTCAGGAAAAGGAATCTTCCTGACTCCAGGGCCAGTGTTCTATCCACTGTGCCACCTAGCTGCCCAAAATGATTTGCATACATTGTCTCATTATCACAACAACTCTGTGAAGTAGATACTATCATTATTATTCCCACTTTATAGATGGGAAAATTGAGACACAAGTTCAAGTATACATATGTGTGTGTGTGTGTGTGTGCGTGTATTGTATCTACTTCTCTGTAATTATATTTCTATTGAGAACAATATCTACTCAGGCTAGTTTCTCTTATTTTTTTTTTTTGGCCAGACAATTGGTGTTAAATGACTTGCTAAGGTCAAAGATCAGATTTGAACTCCTAACTCCAAGGCTGGTGCTCTATCCACTGTACCACCTAGCTGCCCCTAGATTAGTTTCTCCTTGAAAGGTATTGAAGCCTCCAAAATCCCATTAATAGTATGTACTATCTCCAACCACTCATGTTTTTGAATTTCTTTACTCTTTTTGCTGTTTTTGAAGATTTACATTTGTCTACATCTGAGAAAACCTTCTGTTTCCAAGCCACAAGGCACCTCCAGGGCATACTTGGGATGATCTTTCTCTGTGGGATTCTTGCCTTTGTCTATGGCTCTCTGCGTTCCCCTATTTTACTATATAACCTCCAACTGGAGCCTCTCTATTTCTGGGATTTTTAAGGACATCAGTACTTTGCTGCTGGCAGTTCATCTGCTGGGAGACCAGATCATCTTACTGGGCTGGGTGGTATTTGCCCTCTGTCTGTCTGGGATATCCCTCCACATCACCCTTAAAGCCCTCAATTCCAAAGGTCTAAGTGGTTGCGTCTCCAGCCCTGTAGTAGGTTACTCCTACAGAACAGGGTGTCTGGTGATAAGGAAGATAGGGACAAGGAGGAAGAGTACATTGTGACCAAGGGGCAATGGTGCTCTGCCAGGCTGGCAGTGCCTGAATCACGCCATCCCAGTCTCGCATGCATGTTTCCTTCCTTGTACACCATTTGGTAGCTGAGCTGGTAGGTAGATCCAAGGAGCCTGCCTTAGAAGATGAGCAGCAGTGGATTCTATGATGCCCAGTCTATGATTTAGAAGGCACAAGATTCATCAGTATAGAAAATGGTAGTTGGGATGAAATGACTGTTACCAGATTGCCCTAGGACTAAATGACAGCTGTGGACCATCAGGATAAAATAGCTACATGACAAGGCCCTGAAAAAGTCAAGAAGTGGAAAAGAACATAGGCTGGTTACCCTGGATTGTTTTTCTTAGACCTCAGACCAAAACTTTCCAAAATTTCAGGAGATAATAAAGATTGCTGAGGTAGAAAAATGTGAACTATATGTTATTTCCTAGCTGGGGGAATGTGGAAGGGTTGAGACCTCAGAGCCGCAGAGAAATTTATATATCATTTGGAAATAAATGCTTTATAGTTCTCTGGGGGGAAATTAAAAAAAAAAATGGACCAGCCTACTTGTTGCTTTCCATAGAGCGCATTCCATCTCTCACCTCCATGTCTTTTCACAAACTGTTCCCTATGCCTGGAAGTCTTTCCTTCTTCTCTCAGTCTATTCAAGATTCAGCTCCAGCTCCACTGATTCTTTTCTGATTTCCCCAGTTTCTAGTATTCCCTTCTACTTCCCACCTCCCTTTGTAGGGGGCAATTAGGTGGTTCAGTGGGTAGAGTGTCAGGATTTGAATTTGAATCTGGACTCAGACTCTTACTAGTTGTGTAAGTCACTTACCCCTGTTTGCCTCAGTTTCCTCAACTATAAAATAAGCAAGAAAAGGAAATAGCAAACCACTCTAGTATCTTGCCAAGAAAACCCCAAATGGGTTCATGAAGAGTTAGACATGACTGAAACAACTCAACAATAATATATTATGTATTGATCTGATGTTTACTTATACTCTATCCTCCTTGTAGAATTCCCTTACTGCTTGTCTTTGTCTTGGCATTGAATGCAGAGCCTAGAACATAACAGATTCTTGATTGTTACTTGTTGACTGATTGGGGGGGAGGGTACTGAAGCCAACTTCAAGATTTAATTAATAGTGCTTGTTAGAGGAAGTTAGGCAGCACAGTGGATATGGTGCTGGACCTGGAGTCAGTAAGATCTAAGTTCAAATCCAGCCTCAGACATTTATTAGCTGTATGACCTTGGAACATGCCGCTTAACCTCTTTCTGCCTCAGTTTCCTTACCTATAAAATGGGCATAATAGTAGCATCTACCTCCCAGGATGGTTGTGAGGATAAAATGATATTAAATGTGTAAAACACTCTGCAGACCTCAAAGTACTGCATAAATGCTAGCCATCATCATTATCATCATGCTTACGATAAATGTTTGCCAACTGATTGCTCATGGTAACATATTAGTAATGTCAGAGGCAGAATTCAAAATTCAAATTCAAATACCTAGGTCTTCCTGATTCTAAGTCTAGCATTTTATCTTTTATACCATACTCATATTCCTCATGAGTAACTCTGGGCTGGAAGAAATGTCAGGTTGGCCAATTGCCTTATGTCTCCTGAAGAACTGGGAGCAAATAATTTAAGTAGTGTCTGTGAATGAGAGAAAATTATCTTGGGAAAATAAGAGCCTAAAGATGAAGGGAATGTGGTAAAACAGAAAAAGGAATCTTCTCTAGAGGCAAAGAATCTGGCCTTTGATGTTTATCACCTGTAAATGATTTGGTCAAGTCATTTAAAGTCCTTAAGCCTCAGTTTTCTCATCTGTAAAATGGAAGAGTTGGATTAGGTAACTTCTGAGATCCCTTCCAGATCTGTGAATGAGAAGATTCCAGAACTAGGCAGAACCAAATGACTTTTAAGTTCCTTCTAATTCTACTTTTCCCCTATTCTATTGAGTGGGTTCTGCCTCAGGCTCAGTTATCCCTGGGAGCATCTTTGAGGGCAGTAGAGGTAGGTAGCCTCTCCTTAGGAAAGTTGGACTCCTCCCCAAATCCTGCAGAAGAAAAAAAAATGTAGTTTGAAAGAAACCTTGATCTAGGCTGAGCAAGAGTAATCAAAATGTAATTGAGTTTTTTATATGGCAATATTTACACTCATAATTGTACTGAGAAGACAATAAGACCTGTTAATGAAGACCTGGTCTCTCTCATGCAGGTGGACAGTGACTGAGGAAATCAGAGGTAGGGAGAAATTTGAGTGGCTATTAGGCAAACTGGGTCAGAAAGCATGAAGTGAGTTGGATGAGAAGCTTCTTTGGGAGTCCTAGGTTATGAGCATGGCCATGAAAGGTGAATGCCGGTTAAGGGAAATTGTGTAGATGAAAGATAGAAAAGTTTCTGAGTTAAGGATCTTATAGTTCTACAGGTCTTAAAGCAGTGTTGATATAGAACCAAAGTTGCAAAGGTACAGTGGAAAGAATATACTGTCACTAGAATCAGAGGGCCTGGGTTCAAATCTCATTTTTGACACTTACTACCTATATGACCTTGGGCAAGTCATTCAACCTCTCTATACCTCAATTTCTTCATCTGTAAAATGAGAGGTCTGGACTGGGTGACCTCTAGGATCCCTTCTAGACCTGCCATGCTGTAAAAGTAGGACTTGCAAGAAAAGTTCATGTTTGAATTATAGTTGAACATAAGAGTGATCTACAAAGTAGAAAATCTTAAGAGCCATTTTAAAATCTGAATACAATGTGAACCTGTAAAATAATAAGAAAAATAAACAATAAAAGAACAACAAAATAACAAGACTAAACTTGTAATTACATTTCTAATTCAAGCAACCCCCACAAGACCAACAGATCGAGTGCCTCAAATTTTGTCTTTCCATAGAAGCAATATCTTAAGTGGTTATTAGGTTCCAAGACTAGCCTACATCCTTCTGAATAGATCAGGGCCTGTCACCATCCACAAATCTTTGGTATTTCTCTAATGCACACTTAGAAAATTTCAGACTTTTTTGTTTGGCATTCAAGGCCCTCCAAAATCAAGAGTCACCTTTACCTCTATAGCTGTTTCTCACACTACTCTCCACCATGTGCTAAACACACAAGGCTAGTTTCTTCTTCTTCTTTTTTTTTTTGCACTTAATAGTATTTTATTTTTTGTAATTACATGCAAAGATAGCTTTCAATATTTATTTTTGTAAGACTTTGAACTCCAAATTTTCCCCTCCCCCCAAGACAGCAAACAATCCGATATAGCTTATATAGTCATGTTAAATATATTTCTACGTTAGTCATGTTGAGAAAGCACAACTAGCTCCTGTAGTAAGCCCTGTGCTATCCCACCTCTGCTCACAATGTGCCCTTCTCCTAACTGAGTCTCTGCTGGCTCAACTTCTGCTTACCCTTAAAAAATAATAATAGTAATGATAGCCAACATTTATATAGTGCCTGCCATTTGCCAGACTGTGCTAAGTACTCTTTCCAAATATTATCTCATTTGATCCTCACAACAACCCTAGGCTGGAGGTGCTATTATTATCATATTCATTTTGCAGATTAGGAAACTGAGGCAAAGGGAAGTTAAATGACTTGCCCAGGGCTACACAACTAGTAAGCATCTGAAGTCACATTTGAACTCAGGTCTTCCTAACTGCAAGTCCAACCCTCAAAGTGAACAAAAAATGCTACCTCCACCATTAAGCTTTTCATTTCTTTTAGAGGCATTTGGCATTGTGACTTGTCCAAGGTTACACATCTAGTAAGTGTCTGAGACTATATTTGAACTCAGGTACTCCTGAATCACAGGCTGATATTCTATCCATTGCACCCCTTTGCTGTCCCCCATGAAGTTTTTCTTGATCCCCAGTTAGTAATGAGCTTTCTCACTCCCTCTCTCCAGAAATCAAAAAACACTTTTCTTGCTCTCTCCAGAAGGATCAGGGGTCTTGTCTTATCTAAACTATTCTCTATCCCAGTGCCTAGTATAGTTCTCTGCATGCAGTCGTTGCTTGGTGAGTTTGTTGGATGAATGAATGAATGAATGAATGAATGAGTGAGTAAATGAACCACCAAAAGCAACAGAAAAAAGAATAAAGAGAAAGGAGAACCAGAAGACAGAATAATCAGTGGAGGTCAAGGAAGAAGGATCTTTCCTTTTTTAATGTTTTTTTTTTCTGGGAGGTAAATACGGTCACGAGCAGCAGTGACGTAAGAAATAGAGGTTTCTGCCTAATGGAAGGGATAAAAGTAACATTGTAGGGGGAATGAGGAGATGTCTTCTCTGAACTTGGTATTTCCCCTAGCACCTGCGGATTGTAAGCACTTAGTAAATATTTTATGAAAAAAATGAATGAATCCACTAAAAAAATCTATAATGCAGCTAAACTAGGATGCTAGCAGCAGCAACCCCAATTCTGGATCCCAGGACCCTCCCAGGAGGGTCATACGGTTCGGGGGGAAGCGTGGACAGGGGAAGATGTAGGGCCAGCCTTGGGCAAAATTTGAAAACGGGTGGAAGACTGATTTCATTCTTCTTGCACTTTTCTTTTTTACCTCTCTCCTACTACATCTCCTACTGTCTCCTTTTCCTAGCCCCCAGTGCTCTTATGCTATTATAAGCCCCCTTGAAAACATCTCATATTTTCCTACCTCCTTACCTTTGTTTATGCTGAGCCCTACTCCTGGAATGTCCATCTCTGCTTGTTAACATATAAGGCCCAGCTCAAATGTAACCTCATAGGAGCATAGGTAGAAGGCACCTTAGAAATTTAGAGATTTAGTCTAACTCATTCATTTTACAGATGTGACTTGCCCAAAGTCACATAGATTAGACCCCAGTTCTTCTGACTTCAGATCCAATGCTTTTTCCATTATGACACCTCCTGAGTCAACACTTTCCTGATTCTTACAGCTGGTAGTGATTTCTCTCCCAGCTGGGTTATTGGACTATGTTCTATCAATCATTATAAATCATAAGGGCTTTGAAAATAGGAACCAAGCCTTGCTTAGCTTTGTGTCTTCTCTATGCTTTGCACACAGTAGGTGTTTAACAAATATTTGTTGAATGAACAACAGTGCCCCTTACTTTAGGGAGTGGGACAGGGTGGATTTTATTTTAAAGTAAACATTTTAACACCAAATAAATCTCTAATTGGTGGAAATTCAGGCAGTGTAGCAGAAAGATGTTTTAGGGCCAAGAAGCCAATAATACCTAAGCAATTTGTACCATTCAAGTATAGTGTTCCCTGAGTTAGCTCCTTGCTAGTGTTATCAGCTCTTACAATCCCTTTTCTTCTTTTTCTCCTGAACCCACAGATTTTATGAAAACTTCAAGTTGATTCATATTGTGTCCTATGCTGGGAGAGATGTGGTATTCTGGTGGTCAGTCAATTTGCATTCATTATATTAAATCATATTATATTATATCCCACTGTGTTCTCAGTGATAAGGATTCAGAGAAAAAGCATACACATACACACACACGCACACGCACACGCACACACCCCAGTTTCTGATCTTAGGGAGTCTAACAGGGAGACAACTTTCAAACTGTGTACAAACAAGCTATACGCAGGATAAACTGGAGATAATCAATAGAAAGAAAACTCTAGTATCAAAAGGGATCCAAAAAAGGCTTCTTGTAGAAGGGGGAGTGGTTAGCTGGGACTTGAAGGAACCCAGGGAAGCCAGGAGGCAAAGATGAGGAGGGAGAGAATTCCAGAAATGGGAGACAGTGAAAATGTCCAGAGCCAAGAGACGTGGTGTTTTATATGAGAAATAGCTAGGAGACCAGTGTTACTGAGTTGCAAAGTACCTAGGAATGAGTAAGGTATAAAAAAACTGGAAAGGTAAAAGGGAGTCAAGTCATGAAGGGCTTGAAACACCAAACAGGAGAGTTTGTCTTTGATTAGGGAAGTGATAGAGAGTCACTGAAGTTTATTGAAGAGGGGAGATGACATGGTCAGACCTGTGCTCAGGTTGACAGCTGCGTAGAGGATGAACTGCAATGAGGAGAGATGGTGTAGGGAGATCAATCAGCAGGTTTTTCCAACAGTCCAGGGGTGAGATGACAGCCTGAACCAGAGTGGTAGCAGTGTCAGTAAAGAGATGAGGAGCATACATGAAGGAGGTTGTTGGGGCTTTTTATTCATTTAGTTAGTTCATTAGAAGTTAAGTGACTTGCCCAGGGTCACATAGCTAGTAAGTGTCTGAGGCCCAGCTTTAAATAACGTCCTCTTGACTCCACAGCTGATGTTCTATCCACTGTGCCACCTGGCTGCTACTCTGAGGAATATTGTGAAGGTAAAGTCAGCAGGACTTGGAAACAGATTGGACGGTGGTGAAGAGAGAGTATTCAAAGATGATACCTAAATTTCAATGCCTGATGGTGGAATAAGATAAGATGGGGAGGAGTGTTTTCAAGTATAAATCATTGACATGTCAGGTGTTGAAAGTAGGGGACTGTGCTGGATTTGAAGATTGAAGTTCTGGGTTTGCATCCTAGCACTGCTTACTGTTTGCATGACTTAAACAAGTTACTTACCCTTTCCAGGCCTTTTTACCCATCTGTGAAAGGAGAGGATTGGGGGTGAGGGGGGAGCCAAGATGGCGGAGTAGGAAGATTCACATATGCTAGCTCCGAACCCACAGCCCATAAATTACCTGTAAAAAACAACTCCCAACAAATTCTGGAGCAGCAGAAGCCACAGAACGATGGAGCGCACCAGATTTCTGTTTCAGAGAGCCCTGAAAAACCCAAGTGAAAGGTCCGTCGCGCCCGGACCAGGAGCAGAGCCCAGCCCTGCCTTGGCCGAGCAGCACTGAGGGGAGCAGATCCGAGCAGGCTTCAGGGACAGACTCTCCAGCAGCCATGCAGGTCCCTCCACCCACGGGCTCCGGGGGTGAGTGAGAGAGTCTCTTTGGCTTGCCGAGAGGGGAGCTGGGTGTCTGCATGGCTCAGGGTTCCTCATGAGGCAGTGCACCAGGGTCTCCAGGCAGGCAGGAGCTCGGGTCCATTGTTGAAGGTATCAGCATAAACCCCCTGAGGGAACTAAGCCCCTGTGTGGCAGCCCTGCCCCTACCTGAGCGCCTGAACTTAATGTCACACTGTATAGCAGCCCTGCCCCTGCCCAAAGCCCTGAGGCTGGGAAGCAGCATTTGAATCTCAGACCCCAAGCACTGGCTGGGAGGATCTGGAGGCAAGGTGGGGGTGGAGAGGATACTCAGAAGTCAAGTAACTGGCTGGGAAAATGCCCAGAAAAGGGAAAAAAAATAAGACCATAGAAGGTTACTTTCTTGGTGAACAGATATCTCCTCAGATCCTTTCAGATGAGGAAGAACAATGCTCACCATCAGGGAAAGACATAAACATCAGGGCTTCTGTATCTCAAACATCCAAAATAAATATTCCATGGGCTCAGGCCATGGAAGAGCTCAAAAAGGATTTTGAAAATCAAGTAAGAGAGGTGGAGGAAAAACTGGGAAGAGAAATGAGAGAGATGGAAGAAAAGCATGAAAAGCAGGTCAACACCTTGCTAAAGGAGACCCAAAAAAATGCTGAAGAAAATAACACCTTGAAAAATAGGCTAACTCAATCGGCAAAAGAGGTTCAAAAAGCCAATAAGGAGAAGAATGCTTTAAAAAGCAGAATTAACCAAATGGAAAAGGAGGTTCAAAAGCTCACTGAAGAAAATAGTTCTTTCAAAATTGGAATGGAACAGATGGAGGCTAATGACTTTATGAGAAACCAAGAAATCACAAAACAAAACCAAAAGAATGAAAAAATGGAAGATAATGTGAAATATTTCATTGGAAAAACAACTGACCTGGAAAATAGATCCAGGAGAGACAATTTAAAAATTATGGGACTACCTGAAAGCCATAATCAAAAAAAGAGCCTAGACATCATCTTTCATGAAATTATCAAGGAAAACTGCTCTGAGATTCTAGAACCAGAGGGCAAAATAAGTATTCAAGGAATCCACCGATCACCACCTGAAAGACATCCGAAAAGAGAAACTCCTAGGAACACTGTGGCCAAATTTCAGAGTTCCCAGGTCAAGGAGAAAATATTGCAAGCAGCTAGAAAGAAACAATTCAAGTATTGTGGAAATACAATCAGGATAACACAAGATCTAGCACCCTCTACATTAAGGGATCGAAGGGCAAGGAATAAGATATTCCAGAAGTCAAAGGAACTAGGACTAAAACCAAGAATCACCTACCCAGCAAAACTGAGTATAATACTTCAGGGGAAAAATTGGTCTTTCAATGAAATAGAGGACTTTCAAGCATTCTTGATGAAAAGACCAGAGCTGAAAAGAAAATTTGACTTTCAAACACAAGAATGAAGAGAAGTATGAAAAGGTAAACAGCAAGAGAAGTCATAAGGGACTTACTAAAGTTGAACTGTTTACATTCCTACATGGAAAGACAGTATTTGTAACTCTTGGAACTTTTCAGTATCTGGGCACTGGGTGGGATTACACACACACACACACACACACACACACACACACGCACACACACAGCACAGAGTGAATTGAAGAGGATGGGATCATATCCTAAAAAAATGAAATTGAGCAGTGAGAGAGAAATATATTGGGAGGAGAAAGGGAGAAATGGAATGGGGCAAATTATCTCTCATAAAAGAGGCAAGTAAAAGACTTTTTAGTGGAGGGAAAAAGAAGGAAGGTGAGAGAAAAACATGAAGTTTACTCTCATCACATTCCACTAAAGGAAGGAATAAAATGCACACTCATTTTGGTATGAAAACCTATCTTACAATACAGGAAAGTGGGGGATAAGAGGATAAGCAGGGTGGGGGGGATGATGGAAGGGAGGGCATTGGGAAGAGGGAGCAATTTGAAGTCAACACTCTTGGGGAGGGACAGGATCCAAAGAGAGAATAGAAGCAATTGTGGGGCAGGATAGGATGGAGGGAAATATAGTTAGTCTTACACAACACTACTATTATGGAAGTCATTTGCAAAACTACACAGATATGGCCTATATTGAATTGCTTGCCTTCCCAAAGGGAATGGGTGGGGAGGGAGGGATGAAGAGAAGTTGGAACTCAAAGTTTTAGGACCAACTGTCGAATACTGTTCTTGCTACTAGGAAATAAATACAGGTAATGGGGTATAGAAAGTTATCTGGCCCTAGAGGACAAAAGAAAAGATGGGGACAAGGGAAGGGAGGGATGATAGAAGAAAGGGCAGATTGGTAACAGGGGCAATTAGAATGCTTGGAGTTTTGGGGTGGGGGAGCGGAGAAATGGGGAGAAAATTTGGAACCCAAAATTTTGTGAAAATGAATGTTAAAAGTTAAATTAATTAATTAAAAAAAAAAAGAAATGTGACATTAATCAATCATTAACAGTGGCTGCCCAAGACAGGCAGTATGGGTAGAGGATAGATAAGCTTCGTTCAAGTCCCATTCCACTCTAACACATACTGATTGTGTGACCCTCATCAATACCTCTCATAACCTCTTGGTGCCCTGAAGCTATTCACTGGGACTATAAATTGAAAGAGGAAGCTTCTACACAATTTCCTACCTCAGTGAAACCACAGGGCCAAAACAAAAGCAAAACAAGTAACGGTGGCTACATTTAATAAAAGAACTCATAGAACTTTAACGCTTTAAGTTTTATAAAGCTCTTTCTCACAACAATTCTATGAGATAGATCATGCAAGTATTATCACTCATTTTACAGATGAGGCACAGAAAAATTAAGCAATTTGCCAGAGATTGTACAGCGAATCCATTTCAAAGTGCCGGCTCAAACTCACATCTGGCTCCAAGACCAGCGTTCTCTCCATTTGCAGGACATTGTGTGGTTGAAGAAGAACAGGATGTTAAAGCTGGAAGGGACCTGGGGAAGGGTGTGGATAGCAACCACTGTTCACTATGAGTCTTTCTAGGAGCTGCCTCCTGGTTGCCGGTGGTAATTTTACTGCCCGATCCCAGTCCTAGCCTCACCACCCCCACCCCCACTACAAGACTCGCTACTTCTTTCTGGCTCCTCAGAGAAGGTGACAGGGCTCAGGGCCGCCTGTCCAGCCAGCTTTATTGCCTTCCCTGCTCCGAGCTGTGTAAGCGATGGTTCTGCCGCTGAGCTGGGACAAATGTGATAAATAACCATGGAGGACAAGCTGAAGAAGGTGGTTGGGCAACTATAAGCCATAAGTCTCTGTCCAGCTACGCAGCAGACTCATTACTGAGAACTCTGAGGCTCTGAGCAGGCTGCCAGGCCAGGGCATGAGGAAAGCCCTGGGGCCAGGATCCAGTCACTAATGGATCCTCGGAGGCCCAGGGCTGATGATTGTACATATATATCCACATACACCCATCACCCCTACCCTGGAGGCCAAATCAAGAATACTCAAATCACTGCCTCTCAGATTGCAAATCCCCCTCCCCATCCTCCAAGGAAGCCAGATCAAAGGGCAAAGTATAGAGGGGCTCAGGTCACTCCTTCTCCCAAGGGGCCTGTGGGTCATGAAAAGAGAGATGTCTACAATGACAGAAAGCTGGCTGTGACATGAGTGGGAACTCTACTGATTGATTTGATCAAGAACTCTAACTAGCTACAGAGATGCAGCATAGTACACGAGACTTACAGTAAGCAAGATTTAGGCTCAAATCCTGCCCCAGACATGACCCGAGGCAAGTCACTTAACTTCTCTGTGCCTCAGTTTCCTTATCTGTAAAAAGGAAATAGTTCGATTCAATGGCCTCTAAGGTCCATTCTAAATCTTTGATCCATAGACTGAAAACCTCTCTGCTTGCACACGTACAACAACTTGAGGATGCAAGTTCTTTCTTGTACATACCACACTGCCCTCCCTCCATTCATCAGCCCATCCTCCTGCCTTCAGAGGAGTCAGCTGCCCCAGTCACCAGCTCCACACCTCCATTCCCAGAAACTTCCCACCTTCTTAGGTTTAACTCTGTTTAAGGAACTCTGCTTCCCAATTTAGCTCCACCATGAGACACTGCTACTGCTCCAGCTCCTGGGATGGAGTGATTAATTAATTACAACAAGCACTGCCAGAGGAGAAGGCAGTGAAGCTTGACAGCTTGGGGCTCTTGGCAGGACCAGAAGCTTGATGCCCAGCTCTGTTTGGCAGGTGAGGACTTCATTCCAGAATCACATAGTGGAGACATAGATTTGGGGAAGAAACGGAGGCTAGAGAGAAGACAGGGAAAGAGAGGAGGGCTGGAGCAAAAGAGAAGTGACAAGTTCCGGAGGACCTGTGATGAAGAACATTAGCCGTCTCCTGACACAGAGGTAATGGACACAGTTACAGAGACATACATGATCACCATGTAGATTCATTTTGCTTAACTATCCTTATAAGGGTGTATCCCCCCTTTCTTACTCTTGGTTAACTGGGGGAGATGTCAGGAAAAAAAAGGAAGTTTGGAAATAGTGACGCTAAAAAATAAAAAATAAAAACTATCCATTGGAACATTTTTTAAAGTACACAAACAAGAGTAAAATTGAGACAGAAGCACAGACAATATTGACAACAACGGGCAGAATTTATTTTTTCATTTGTGTATACATATGGCAATCAGGGTTCAGTGCTTGCCCAGGGTTATACAGCTAGTAAGTATCTGAGGTCAAATTTGAAGTCAGACCCTGCTGACTCCAGGGCTGGTACTCTATCCTCTGCACCACCTAGATGCCCTATATTTGTAAAAATTTTAAAAACAAGCAATGTGAAATGGAGATTGATGGTTTCATAAAGAATCTTCTTTATGTTCTGCCATGTGTATGGAAATGATATTTTTTGGTGTTTAAGTACAGAATTATAAAAAATAAAATTTTGAAGAGAGAGAAGAGACAAGGAAAGACATGAGACAATAATTATAATAACTAACAATTAGAGTGCTTTAAGATTTGCAAAGTGCTTTACAAATATGATCTCATTTGATCTTCACAACAATCCTGGAAGGCAGGTGCTATTTTTCTCTCTATTTTTTAAATGAGAAAACTGAGGTAGACAGAGGTAAAATGACTCACCAACGGTCACATGGCCAGTAAGTGTCTGAGGTCACACTTTGAACTCTGGTCTTCCTGAGTTAGGTTTCATACTGGATAGAGCACTGAGTCTGGAATTAGAAAACTCCTCTTTGTGAGTTCAAATCTGACCTCAGATACTTACTAACTATGTGACCCTGGGTAAGTCAATTCACCCTGTTTGCCTCAGTTTCCTCATCATTCAGATCAGCTGGAGAAGGAAATGGCAAAACACTCCAGTATCTTTGCAAAGAAAACTCCAAAAGGGGTCATGAAAAGTCAGACGTAACTAAACAAAAACAATAACAACAAATGTCCTGATTTCAGGTCCAGCTCCATTTACTGTACCACATAGCTACCTCCATCCAAAAAAGGGAAAGAATCAGAGAAACTTGAGTTGAAAATGATCCATGAAAACTGCTAGTTCAACAATGCCTCAACAACCTCTATAATTTCTCCTAGTTTGAAAAAAGAGGGAGAGGGGACAGGGAAGGAGATAAAACAGAAGAGGGACAGAGGACAGGAAAAGGAAGGTGGCAGGCAGTGACTGAGAAAGAGAAGATATTAAAGAGAGAATGACAGCAAAGGGGTTCAGATATATTGCAAAGAGAATCTTGATTTTCTAAGCATATCACCATCTATGACCTCAACAAACAACACTCTAATCCCTGTTATCCAGGCATGTTTGTTCTCAGTTTACAGAGTGGAAAGTCTGGCCTGGAGTGAGGGAGATCTGAGTTCAAATTAAGCCTCAGATGCTCACTAACTATGTGATCCTAAGCAAGTCAATTCACTCTGTTTGCCTCAGTTTTCTCATCTGCCAAATCAGCTGGAGATGGAAATGGCAAACCACTCCAATGTCTTTACCAAGAAAACCCCAAGTAGGGTCACAAAGAGTCAGACGTGACTGAAACAACTCACAAACAAGGGTGAGCTTACATACTGCCCTCAGGATCTTTATAGTTGGAGAAGGACCCAAGGGCTCAGAAAATTCAGGCCAGACTGAGAATTATTCAGTTTTCCACTCTAAAGTATAGCTCCCAGTGATAGGGAGAATGGAGAGATACCTTTAATTCACTGATCCACTATCTCATATCTTCCCTCCAAATTATCCATCCTTGAAACAACCACCAGAGTGACAATCCTATGGTCTGACCTCTTTCTTGAGAGTCTGCCACTCTCCTGGTCATGAATCAACAGTGTCTTCCTCTTGCATCTAGGATAAGATACAAACTCTCTTGTCATTTTAAGTTCTTCACAATGTAGCTCTAGCATTCCAAACTGGCTTGCCCATTATTTCCCTACATAGCATTCTATCTCCTGTATCTATGACTTTGTACATAAGGTCCCCTCCAACTCTAACTCCAAAGCTCAGCTCAGGCTGATTCCCTCAGCTGCTAATGCTTCTCCTACTTGTTTCTTTTATTTACTTTGCAACATTTTGTGTTTACTTATTAAATGTACATGTTCTTCCTTCCCTCCACTTCTATGTAATGTAAACTCCACAAAGGTAAGAAATGGGGTTTTGTGGGGAGGGGTTTGTTTTGTTTTGGTATCCTCGTTGACTAGCATAGCACTTAGAACACAGGTGATGCTCCATAAATGCTTGCTGATTTGCTCAATATGTAACTGAGAGACTCTATTATCTCCCTTCTTTCTCTATTTCAATAGACACATGCACTAAATTTTTCTCTTTCTCTCTCAGATTCTTTTCATCTCTATATCTATCCTTAACCACTTCTCTCTTTAAATGACTGGATTAGACCCTCAACACCTTGCCTTCTCCTGTCTCTGTCCATGGTGCTGGGGAGAGCATCTCACAGTTATGAGGAGACGTGATATAGGAATGAATGACAGAGTTCTATGACTTGCATTGCTTAGGGAGAATGGAGGATATGTGGGAAGAGACTAAGATGGATAAGGCTGACTAGAAGAGAAACATAATCAGCATGGGCACAGAGGTTTTCTCAGGTCACTGGGTGTGGGTATTTCCAGATTTAAGTGCCTTTAAGTGCATATCTCATTAGGTCAGTCTCCAGCAAAAATAATAATGTCATTGCTCAGCTGTATCCAACTCTTTATAGCACTATTTGGGATATTCTTGGCAAAGATATTGGAGTGGTTTTATCATTTCCTTCTCCAACTCATTTTACAAATAAGGAAACTGAGGCAAATAAGGTTAAATGAGTTACCCAAGATCACATAGCTAGTAAGTGTCTGAGCCCAGATTTAAACTCAGACCTTCCTGACTCCAGGCCTAGTGTTCTACGTACTGTGTCACCTAGCTGACCCAATAATAATTAATAATAATAGTTAGAATTGATATAACACCTTAAAATTTACAAATATGAGCTCATTTTATCTTTACAACAACCTTGGAACATAGGTACTCTTATTATCTCTATTTTACATGTGAGGAAACTGAGGCAGGTAGAGGTTGTAACCTGCCCCAGGATCATGCACCTAGTAAGTGTTTGAGGCTGGATTTGAATTCCCGTCTTTCTAACTTGGGTATAGTCACTTGAACTCTAAAGCTGCAGTTTGCTTAGAGAGCCCTGCTTCCTCCTTTCCTGTCAGTGATTCTCTCTCCTCCTCGGGCATCCAAGGTCTCCTACTTTAGAGAGTCATTGAACTCCAAAGTTTTTCTTCTTTCTAGATTTCTATGGCCTGAGGCCCTGCTCTGAGCAGGTAACTCTGGGTGCTAATGAGTGGATTAAATAAACTAATCTCTGCTGACTTGTCAGCTAACAAACCCGGTACTTTCCCTCCCAATTAACTGGTTCCCTTGACAGTTCCAAGGGTTCTGAACATGGAGTCCATAGACTTTTCTTTTTTAATACTTTAATAACTATTTCAATGTCACTTCTTTTTTATTCCTACGTGTTTTGCTTATGCATTTAAATAAAGTGCTCCACTTGGATTCAAGAAGACTAGAGTTCAAATCCTGCCTCAGACACTTAATAGTTAAGTGAGTCTAGACAAGTCACAATCTCTCTGGGCCTCAGTTTTCTTATCAGTAAATTGGGAATAATAATAGCACCTGCCTCTCAGGGTTGTTGTGACAATCACATGAGATTATAGAGGTGAAGGGCATCCCTAAATAAATACTAGTTATTTATTCCTGCTCCAACCACACATAGGACTGGTCTCTCCTCCCTTTGTGTTCTCTCCCACTTCCTCTTTCTCTCTTCTTTCCCTTATACCTTTTCCCCTCTACCTTCTCTACTCACTATTTTTTCTTCCTCTCCACATTCTCCTCTTCCATTTCATCTTTTCATCCCCTTCCTTCCCCTGTCCCCCTTTTCTCCATTCCCCTCTCTTGTCTTCTCCCCCTTTTCCTCCTCCCCCTTCTCCCTCTTTCTCTTCTTTATCTCTCCCCTTCTCTGCTTTCCCTTCCCTCCTCTCCTCTCCCTCTGACCTATTTTAGGCAAAAGAGCAAAGACTGATTAATTTTCCCTACAGCAACCAAGAATCACTTTAATCCTGGGGAGGCACGGGGTATTGTGACAGAGGAGCAGCCCCGTGACCCAGTGTGGAGGGGATAAAGCAGAGGGGGGCTGCTGAGGAAGCTTCTGCACACAAGCAATCTGCACTCAGGCTGCTCCCACAAAGACTTAATTTGTTTCTTAATGGGACTCGACCTCTTTGATAAGAGTCCTAAAGTGCCTTTTTCTTAAAAAATAAAATGAAGTCACTGATTATGCCTACTGCTTCCTGGGGGACAGTAAAAGAAAGGGGAGGGCACCAGGGAGAGTAGAGGGGGAGAGCCAGGAAGAAAAGGAAGAGGGAGGGAACAATGGGGAGGAGGAGGAGGGCAGAAGGGATAAGGGAGAGGGCAAGGAGAGGGTGAGACCAGGAAAGAGGAGGTGAATAAGGAGGTGAGAAGAGAAGGAAGGATAGACAGGAGAGATATGTCAAACTCAGGCTCCCTTTCAAATCCCTTTGCTATAGAAAGGGCCCCCTTGTGGGATAGAAGATGGGGCCCAAATGTGACAGAGAAATCAGGATGTATTTGTATAGGTTTGGGGAGGGGTAGATGGATTTGTTCCACCTGTACCTTCCCTAAGTGTTAGGCAGGGAGCAATGACCTAAACTCCTGACCATTCTACCCCATGGCTTTGCCTCCTGTAGGGAAGAGTTGTTGGAGACATGTGCTCAGGTACTCTGGGAAGGTCATGCTGTCTTAAGGCAGGGATACAAAGAGGAGGAAAGGAACGTGGTTCATTGGCAAAGTGGGAGAGAGAGAAGGTCCTGCCTTCATCCAAATCTGCAACTGTTCCTCATCTGGAAATGCTGAAGTTCTTTTTTCATTTCTCATCTTTCATCAGCCCTTCAGCATCACCCTGAGACCTAGTCAGAAAGAGATAAGCTGATCCAGCAGTGTGAGCTCCTTCTGTGTCACGGACCCTCACCAAGTTCTCCATCCAGGAGAGGAATCATTGTCTGTGCAGTAATGTGCACAAAAAAAGAACTTAATAAGTGTTTGCTGAATAAAATTCCATTTAACATACATCTATTAAGAGTGCAGCCTATGTAGAACCCTGCGCCAGGCAACAGGGAAGACACAGTTCAAACTTTAAAGCATGGCAAAGTAGAGAACACTTTGAATCCCCTGCTTCTTAACTGTGGGACCATGGGGCAAGTCACCATCTCAAGGCCTCAGTTTCCTTGTCTGTAAAGAGAATACTAATCATTAAACTATCAATTTCTAGGGATTATAATAAAGAAAGCACTTTACCAACCTTAAAGCATTGTGGAAATGTTGAGCTAATGTTATTATTATTATTAAATGAAAAGCATTTACGAAGCACTTAGTATGTGCCAAACACTGGAACTCACAGTCCATGTAATAAGGGGCTAGGATTCATATATGAATACCTATAATACCAAAAAAAATGATGCTAATGGCATCAGAGAGGTATAACCCAATCTCTATATCAGGTCTGTGAAGGGAAAGGTCATTACCAGACTCCTAACTCTTTTAGGCAAAAAGTGACTTAACCATATTTTAGAGCCTAATTCAAATTCTGCTTCCTCCATTAAGACTTCCCTAATCCCAGAGTTAAAACGAGGATGGTTCACTAGCTCTTTGCCTATGGTACAATTACCAAAAGAACTAACAAAACCTTTTCCTCATGTGATCCTCCAGTTGAATGGTTCCCTGCAGGCCATGTAGTACAACCACTTCCACTCCTTCAACTGCCCCAGGCCACCGCAGTCAAAGTCCTGTCCCAATGTTGTCCCTTTTTCAGGACTTGCCCACCTTCCCCACTGAATGGACTGTCTCTTCATTCCTGCCTCCAAGTGAATTTACTTTGGGTTCAAGAATTCCTACTATCTGATACTCTAGTCATTAGTATCCTTATTGCCCTTGAACCTCACAAAAGCACTGCTTTGTAACCTCTCTAATTCACTTATCATATATTACTTTATATTATTAAGAGACATCTATAGTGGATATAATGTTAGATCCTGGAAGATCTGAGTTCAAGTGCTGTCTCTGACATTGTGGCTGCATTATCCTGAGCAAGTAATCCAACTTCTCAATCCTCTAACTGCAGATGAAGTGTTGACCTGCACTGGTGGAGGGAGTTTCCTCTTCTGGGAGTCTCCTATACCAATGAAATCATAAGTCCTGTCCTTATTGCTGCTTGATTTTGTACTAAATTTATACCAGTTTTTTTTGTGGTGACAAAGAATTGGAAACTGTGGGGATGCCCATCAATTGGGGAATGGCTGAACAAGTTGTGGTATATGAATGTAATGGAACACTATTGTACTATAAGAAATGAGGAGCAGGTAGATTTCAGAAAAACCTGGAAAGACTTACATAAACTGATGCTGAGTGAAATGAGCAGAACCGGGAGAACGTTGTGCACAGTAACAGCAACATTGTGCAATGATCATCTTTGAGAAACTTGTCTCATCTCAGCAATACAATGATCTAAGACAATTTCAAAAGACTCATGATGGAAAATGTTATCCACATCCAGAGAAAGAACTATGAAGTCTGAATGCACATAGAAGCATACTATTTTCACTTTTTTAAAATTTTTCTTTCTCATAGTTTTTTCCTTTTGTTCTGATTCTTCTTTTATAACATGAATAATGTGGAAATATTTTTAATATGGTTGTACATGTACAGTCTAAATCAGATTGCTTGTCGTCTTGGGGAGGAGGGAGGAGAGAGAGGGAGGAAAAATTTGGAACTCAAAATCTTATAAAAGGGAATGTTGAAAAATATATATATATAAATATAATATATATGAAAAAACTAATAAAGTTATAGCAGGAGTCAAGCAGAGTCAAATAAGCTTCTTCCTTCCCCCCTCCCCAAAGTCTCCTGGACAAAAGTCTCTTTGTCCTGGTCCAAAATGACCCAGTATGAGTCTTAGGTCCCTATTGAGTCAAGTTCACAGCAGTGAGAGCCTCAGTAAAGATCACTGAGCTGCTACTTCAGGAAAAATAGAGTTTAAATACCTGAGCTACCTGACCTTTAAAAAAAGATGACATTGACACAAACTCAAAGACAGATGGTGATACATCCAGAGACACACATCCAGGTACATAAAGAGAACATGAGCTCCATATGCATCCGGAGCAGAGGTGTTGAACACAAGGCCCAAACTAAGTTAAAATGTAATTGGGAAATATTTAACAAAAGAAATAAAAATATAATAAAACCTAGATAAGGTTAACATGAAATTTTCTAAGTCAATATGTAGCCTGCAAGGATCCTTATGTAGGGTTAACAGCCCCACTCCTATTTGAGTTTGACAATATTGATCAAGAGAGTGGCTTTGGCATATTTTGAATCCTCTCCTGTTGTTATGCACACAACATGCTTTTTTTTCTTTCTTTGTATTTAAGTTCCAATATTTAAGTTTATGATATGTGTTTGTTTCTTTTCTCTGTTCTATATTTGTGTTCTGGCCCTTGAGTCTAAAATAAATTTGTTTTTAATTTTTTAAAACAAAGAGTGGCTTCTACAAGGACCCAAATGCATAGAGGAGCTAGTGTGGAAACTGAGCCTCAGTGAAAAAAGGTAGAGGAAGAGACAGAAATATCCAGTTTCACTGTGACCTAGAGGGTCACCTGTAGGCTGAACCAAGACCATGGTGCCAAAGGAGAGGAAGGATCCACACAGTAAGAAATCATATACACTAAGAAATATCTTAGTCCTCTCCCTTCACCAATAAGCCATTTGGATTCTAGCTGTGGTACAGCAGAGCAGAGTATTGCTTGATACCTTTCAGAAAGAGGGAGAGAGGAATCCACAGAACACCGCCTGAAAGAGATCCAAAAAGAGAAACTCCTAGGAACATTGTGGACAAATTCCAGAGTTCCCAGGTCAAGGAGAAAATATTGCAAGCAGCTAGAAAGAAACAATTCAAGTATTGTGGAAATACAATCAGGATAACACAAGATCTAGCACCCTCTACATTAAGGGATCGAAGGGCATGGAATAGGATATTCCAGAAGTCAAAGGAACTAGGACTAAAACCAAGAATCACCTACCCAGCAAAACTGAGTATAGTACTTCAGGGGAAAAATTGGTCTTTCAATGAAATTGAGGACTTTCAAGCATTCTTGATGAAAAGACCAGAGCTGAAAAGAAAATTTGACTTTCAAACACAAGAATGAAGAGAAGCATGAAAAGGTGAACAGCAAAGAGAAGTCATAAAGGACTTACTAAAGTTGAACTGTTTATATTCCTACATGGAAAGACAATATTTGTAACTCTTGAAACTTTTCAGTATCTGGGTACTGGGTGGGATTACACACACACACACACATAGAGTGCACAGAGTGAATTGAAGAGGATGGGATCATATCTTAAAAAAATGAAATCAAGCAGTGAGAGAGAAATATATTGTGAGGAGAAAGGGAGAAATGGAATGGGGCAAATTATCTCATAAAAGAGGCAAGCAAAAGACTTATTAGTGGAGGGATAAAGAGGGGAGGTGAGAGAAAAACATGAAGTTTACTCTCATCACATTCCACTAAAGGAAGGAATAAAATGCACACTCATTTTGGTATGAAAACCTATCTTACAATACAGGAAAGTGGGGGATAAGAGGATAAGCAGGGTGGGGGGGATGATGGAAGGGAGGGCATGGGGAGGAGAGTGCAATTCGAGGTCGACACTCATGGGGAGGGACAGGATCAAAAGAGAATAGAAGTAATGGGGGACAGGATAAGATGGAGGGAAATATAGTTAGTCTTATAAAACACAACTATTATGGAAGTCATTTGCAAAACTACACAGATTTAGCCTATATTGAATTGCTTACCTTCCAAAGGGAAGGGGTGAGGAGGGAGGGAGGTAAAGAAGTTGGAACTCAAAGTGTTAGGAACAACTGTCGAGTAATGTTCTTGCCACTAGGAAATAAGAAATACAGGTAAAGGGGTGTAGAAAGTTATCTGGCCCTACAGGACAAAAGAGAAGATGGAGACAAGGGCAGAGAGGGATGATAGAAGAGAGAGCAGATTGGTCATAGGGGCAATTAGAATGCTTGGTGTTTGGGGGGGGGAGGGATAAAAGGGGAGAAAATTTGGAACCCAAAATTTTGTTAAAATGAATGTCAAATAAATAAATAAATGGAAAAAAAAAAAGAAAGAGGGAGAGAGTTTTCCTGATTCTTGATATGTTTGAGTAAGAATTCATTCTCTATCTTCTGTTGGGTAAAATAACATGTATCATATATTTTATCCTTTAAAAACTTGGGTGCTTGCAGGGAATCAGAAAGCCTTTCAAGTGAAAGAGATAAGTCAGATTTCAATGTTCCCAAAGGAAAATCTGGTTGGGGACAAGAGCAAAAGAGAATTTGTGAGAGACTTTTTCCCCTCAAATCATAACTAGGAAAATTGTCATGAGCGGAAGCCCAAATGATACTTAGGTTATATTTGTGTCACACTCTGCTCCTGAACTGAAGTGTCCATAAGAGCAGAGACTGTGTCTTAATCTAAACGTGCATCTTCCCTACTATCCCCGTGCCTTACTTTAGGTGTTTATTAGGTCTTTGTTGAATTGGAGTGAATGACAAGGAAGATAAGCCCTTTCAGTATTGGGGAGGGAAATAAAAAAGTTAGAAAGATCTTTAAGGAGGCTATTGAATAGTTCAAGTGGGTGTCAATAAGAAACAAATTTGAGAGGTATTTCAGTGGTTGGTAACTGAGTGAGTATGAAAGATGGGGAAAGATCCAAAAGCACCACCATCACTTCCAAAATAAGAGATAAGAATGGAATGGCTCCATCTGCATAGCCACCAGGTGAATTCTAGACAGGAAGAAGCTCACTCTCCTTCACTGAGCAGAGAGATCCCAGATATGAATTACCCATCACCCTCAAATTACTACCAAGAAGATTTCTTAAACTTGGTCTTCAACTACCCATTTTCCCCCTGAAAGAATGAAGCTCCTTTAGGGCAGAGTCTACATCACTTTTGTCTTCATATTGTGCCTCACATGGTACTTAGTACATAGTAGGTGCTTGTTGATTGTCTGATTCTGAGATAGCTCTGAAAGATATGACAGATATCTAGAAGCATTGCTTTTTGAGTAAATAATCGGTTTACCAAATTTTACTGGAATGATTGCCCACTAAGTACCAGGCACCACTACAGATATGAAAACAAAGAATGAAACAATTCCTATTCTCAAGGAATGAGCAATGGTCCCATAGAAAATGAGAACAAGACCTTAGAAAACATCTAGTTCAAACTTGTAATTTTATAGATGAGGAAACAGGCTTAGGAAGACATATAGTGGGTTAATGCCAGGATCCAAAAATAACCCAAAACTCCTAAGATCTGGGTTCTTGTCTGGGAACTTCCACAAACTCACTTTTTTTGTTGTTCAGTCATTTTTCAGTTGTGTCCAACTGGACACAATGGATTTGGTTTTTTTGGCAAATAAACTGGAGTGCCATTTCCTTTGCCATTTCCTTTTCTAGCTCATTTTACAGATGAGGAAACTGAGGCGAACAGGGTAAAGTGACTTGCCCAAGATCACATAGCTAGGAAGTGTCTGAGGCCTGATTTGAACTCAGGAAGATGAATCTTCCTGACTTCAGATCTGACATTCTATCCACTGCATCACCTAGATACCCCAACTCAGTAGTCATTCCTTTTGCCCAACAATATAGGGTATCTCAAAAGTCTCAGTGCAGCTTTATTAAAACTGCACTGAGACTTTTGGAACATACTGTAGATCATTATCATGATCTCGTCATTGATCACCCCTCGGTGGCAGAGACTCCCAGCAAGGCTTGGATCACTTGATAGAGGAAGACCTTGAACCCATAGAAGAGAAAGGGATGGCCTTTATCACCACCTCTCCTCCCTCCACAAGTCCACCCTTTCTAGGCCTGGCTCTTCTCCTTGACCATTGACAAACTAGCCTTGGTGATAAAGATCATCGCCCTCCCTCACCAGGGCCCCGTTGGTTACAATAAAGTAAAATGTAAGCTTCTTGAGGTTTAGCTGTTTCTGTTTCCCTCACTCCTCCTGCCCGTCTCCGGTGTTCAGGCTCTTGCACACTCAGTAATAAATTAATTTAAATGAATCGAATAAAGCTATAATAGAATGTCCTTCTGAACGATGCAAATACATGAAACATGAGACAGCATTGTGCATTTGCAAGAGCCTGATTCCATCAGAGTCAGGAGAAGGGTGAATTTAAATCATGCCTCTCACCCTTACTAGCTATGTACAAGTCTCAACCAACCAGAGCCTCAATTTTCTAATTTCTAAAATAGGTACACCTCTAGCACCTACGTTAAAGGACTCTTGTAAGGATTGTAAAGTACTTTGTGAATCTTAAAGTGCCATGTAAATGTCACCTGTGCCATCATGATGGCATACTACAACAACAATAATAAAATTAATTGTAGCAAGGTGAGAACCCTGTATAATAACTGTACCAAAGTAGGTCTTCTAGTCTGGCTGCCAGGTTTGTTCATGATCTCACTATATAAACCTCAGAACCAGGAGTTTAACCTATGCTATGAAAACTCCATTCCCCATCTCCCTAGCCTGTAGTCCCATACCCAATTCCCTCCAATTCAACCAGCCTCAGGTTTTTTTAATTTTTTTGAAGAAGGGATTAGTAGGGACCTATTTGTCTTAATCTTTCCCAAACTCTTTCCCTATTTTCCCCACCCCCAGGCCCAGGAATTTTTTTTCACAAGTCATCAATCCCAAAGACAACTGCAGCTCTCCACACCCTCCTCTGTCCCTTTGTTCGTTACCATCTCCTCCCTCATCATTGATCACCCCTCTGTGGCAGAGATTCCCAGCAAGGCTTGGATCACTTGATAGAGGATGACCTCGAACTCACAGAAGAGAAAGGGACGGCCTTCATCTCCATATCACCACCTCTCCTTCCTCCACAAGTCCACCATTTCTGGACCTGGCTCTTCTTGACCGAACACAAACTAGCCTTGATGATAAAGATCAGTGTCCTCCCTCACCAGGCAGAGTCCTAGTGCCTTGGGTTGCTGGGGTCCTGGAGAGGTCATCTCTTTAATGCCCCCACTTCCATGCAAGAAGGCTCCTGTTGAAGAGTGGGGGCTCCCTTAAATGTGTGATGGAGGGGAGGGGAGAAAGGCTCCAGGAAACTCAATTCTGCCTTTCCGTAGGCCCCGGGGGGGGGGGGGGGTGAGGCTTCAGCTCATATACACCCGATCCCCACTCAGGGCAGCAGAAATAGCCATCTCCTCTCACCTACCCCACCCCCCCAGAAGTGACAAGGCCTGAGGGGGAAGGGAGTATTGTAAGGGGATACTACTGCTGCCTGAAGGTCATCTGAAGTGAGTGTCTGGGCCTGAGAAGGCAATAGGGAAAGCAGATGCTTTTCCAATGCTTGGAGAAGGGCCCAGAGCTGGTCTGGGGTGGGAGTCTGATTACCAGCCATTAAAGCAATGTCAAATAGGAGAAAGTTTGGGGGAGGGGTGGAGTGGAGTAGAATGGTGGGAGAAAAGAAGCCAAGTCAGCCATGGAGGTGGGAGAGGGACTCAAGGAATGGAGAATGAAGCAGCAAGCAAGTGTCTGACTCTTCATGATCCCATTTGGAGTTTTCTAGGCAAAGATACTGGAGTGATTTGCCATTTTCATCTCCAGTTCACTTTACAGATGAGGAAACTGAGGCAAACAGGGTAAAGTGACTTGCCCAGGGTAATACAGCTAATAAGCATCTGAGGTCAGATTTGAACTCAGGAACATGAGTCTTCAGGCCCAGCCCTCTGTGCACTATGGCACCAACTAGCTCAAAGTGGCAATAATCTGAGTCTATTTACAAAAACCCATAGCCAATAAGTGTGATTTCCTGCTGACACTTCAGCTGCTCTTGTGGAAAAAGAGACAGCAGCATAGCCCAGTAACTCCAGGTAGGCAGGTTTCTTTGCCTAAGGTGTGTCAGAAGGCAGGAGAGTGATAGAAAAATCGTTATAATAGCTAGCATTGATATAATGCTTTAGGGTTTACAAAGCACTTTACAAATATTGTCTCATTTTATCCTTTATTTTATTTATCACAGTCATGAGTCTGAGAAGTATTTGGTGAAAATCTGGGAAGTCCTAGAACATGAAAACCAGCAGTGGCTAATAATAATAATTAAGATTTATGTAGCACCTACTATGTGCTAGACACTGGACTAGACACTTGACAAATATTATCTCACTTGATCCTCTCAAAACCAGGGAGGTGGGTGCTATTATAATCCCCATTTTGCAGTTGAGGAGGACAGCCAGATGGCTTAGTGGATAGAATACTGGGTCTGGAGTTGGGAGGATCTGAGTTCAAATTTGGCCTCAGACACAGACTAGCTGTGTGACCTTGGGCAAGTCAATTAACCTCTCTTTGCCTTTAATCCACTGAAGAAGGAAATGGCAAATCTTTGCCAAGAAAATCCCATTGACGGTTTGGTCCATGAAGTCAGGAAGAGTTGGACACAACTGAATGAATGGACAACGACACAACTGGGAAAACTGAGACAGACAGAGGTTAAGTGACTTGCCAAGGGTAACATTGCTGATAAATGTCTGAGTTCAGATTTAGAACTCTGTATTCTTGATTCTAGGCCCAGCAATTTATCCACAGCATCCTGAAACAGCAAGTTGTTTGTTTAAAGGTTTTGTTTTAAGCCAAAGTAGTTAACTTGTTCTTCACATTTATACAGTGAGCTTTACAGTTCCCAAAGCACTTTCACATCCATTTTCTCATCTGATTCTTACCCTGGGAGGTAGGCAAGGCAGAGAATATTTTCCTCATTTTTTAGAGGAAGAAACTAAATCTCAGGAAAAAAAGTGACTTGCCTAAGGTCATACAGCTTGTTAACATCAGAGCTAGAATGAGGGTCTAGGCTCCTACAATTTCTGGTCTAGAATTATTCATCCTCATAAGGATTACCTTTCCAAGACGTCGCTTTAAGTTACTAGATGCGTATTTTTTCCTTTAAAAAAAATTGTCCTTAGCTTTCCTTTTCACCCTCAGCTCATGTTAAACTTTAAGACCCCAAACATTATTGCTTTTTCTTCTTAATATTTATTGGTATCTTCTATGTTTATATCACCTTTATTTCCCCTCTCCTCTTACTCATTCAGAAAACCGTCTTTTATTTTAAAAAGACAATAAAAGGAAGGAAGGAGGGAAAAAATAGTTCTACAAAATTAACTAATACACGTTATCTAGTCCAAGAATCCAGTATTCCATATTCTTGGGCCCCCATCTGTTCAAAAGAGGGAAAGAGGTGCATTTTCATCTCTGTTAAGTCGAGTTAGTTCATTCTATTTACACAGAATTGTTTCAATTGTTGTTACTGTTACAGTTCTTTCACTTTACATTGATATGATCAGTGTATGTGTGTGTGTGTGTGCATGTGTGTGTGTGCGCGCACATGCGCCCAAGCCCATGAGTTTGCATTTTCTTCCTGGCCTTCTTTATTTCACTTCACACCAGTTCACATCCTCATAACTCCCAGACTAGAGAAAGTAACTCCACTATCTCTCTTCAGATCCCAGAGATAGCTCAGGACCTGAGCTCAAGGGCCTTGGGGACAGCGCTAATCCGGCTTCTAGCATGGATCCTCTGGTCATCAGTGAAGGAAACAATCCTTGTTGAGAAAGAAGGACCCCCTACCTTCCTCAACCCCCACCACTGACCAATTGCCACTGAAGGGCAGATAAGCCCCAAAACCCTAAGAATGATAATGCCCTACTCCATACACTTGCTGGTCCTGTTTCCAGCCCAGCCCCCATAGCCATCATCTCAGGCTAATAGAAAGATTTGCCCAGGTGACTTCTGTAGAGTCTGAAGCTTCCTCAATAACCACAGCTATTTAAAAACCCAAAATAAGAAAGTCCTCAATGCCACAGTCCTTGGCAGTCTCAAACGATTCATCATCAAAAACTCTTGAGATTTTCTCAATGAAAATGATATAAAAGAAGAGACATTATCATCTGCTGTGTTGCTACACCCCAAGCACCCATGAAGTTTTTCCATTTGACTTGCGAAAACTCCTTTCTGTGTTATCTCTTCCATTAGGTGAGTTTCTTGAGGGAAAGGACTGTCCCTCACTTTCTATTTGTAGCCCCATTGCTTTTTTTTTTTTAACATAGTAAGGACTAATAGATGCTTTTTCCATTTGTTCATCCATTATATTCATCATGCCTTATAGGGTAGTAGTAATCTATCACATTTACAACACCACTACTATTCGTTTAATCATTCCCCAATTGATGGGGATTTACTTGTTTCCAGTTCTTCTTCACCATAAAAAGTACTGTTATAAGAATTTGAGACCTTTTTCTGTCTTTGTCTTCCTTGGGGTATAAAGACCAAACCAGCTAAGACTTAACTTGTAGCAGGAAAGATACAGGAACTTTTCAGGTTTGAGGTGCTAGTCTGGGACATCTCCAGGAGGTTCTAGAGCCTTCTTCTACAGAGATTGTGCATTATGGAAAGGAGAAACCTCTAACTGACTACTTGTGTTCATCGGATATGGGGCCAAATAATATCCTTTTGAATAACAACAGGAAAAACTGACTTTTCCTTAGCTGTTTAGGGCTTTTGTGTAACTATGGCTGTATATTTAATGTCCATGGAGTATTATCAGCTCCATTTATGAGCTATGGAGTTGTGAGAATAAGGACATGGATACAGTCTTGCCAAAGCAGAGGAGTGATGGTGACCAGAAGCCCTCACCCAGCCAGAGATTGTCAGGAGGTTATCAGGAAGGCCAGGAGCTTTTAAATGGAAGGGGAACTGGGGTGGAGGCTGGGCTGAGATAAGGATGGAAAAAAGAAATAAGGAGAGGGAAGGGAATGAAGAGAGAAGAGAGGGAAGGAAGGGGGATGGTCAGGGGAAGGAATAGGGCAAGAGGAGGGGAGGGAAGAGGAAGAGAAGGGAATAGAGGAGTAGCAGAGAATCTTAGGAAAATTCCAGTTCAGGAAAATCTGATTTTCCAGGTTGTCTTGTGGGTGTGCCCTCTGTGGCCAAGTCCTGTGCAAAGTTCAAGCACAGGGTCAAGGGTGGGGCTGGATGCTTTTAAAATGAGAGTGAGGATTTATTTTCATCCCTCAGCTAAATGAGTCCCCAGACATTCTGCCAAGTGACCTGGCATGTAGGAAGATGCCCAACCAGTTTGGGGTGTGCCCACCTGGCTCCTTGGGTGGAAGAGTTGGCCATGCCCATATATGTGATGCTGATAGAGGTGGGAGGACCCTAGTTCTTCTTCTTCCCATGGCACTTCTGTCTGACCTTCCCCTCGGACTTGGGTCAGGCGGGAGGGGAAGAGGAAAAAAGGGGGAAAGGGAGGAGGGGAAGTACAGGAGAAAGAAGGAGGGAGAGGGAGAGGGAAGTAACTCTCCTATTCCTGAGAGGACCAATCAGCAATGTAGGAGCAGAATTATTGACTTATTATCAAAATGACCCAAGCTGTTGACCCAAAGCTAATGATTAATGACTTGTATATTTTGCATATCATTTGTATGCTACTCGTTTTATGTTCAGTCTGCTGAAATCTCCCCCCAGTGGCCCTCCTCTTCTCCCCCAATAATCCCCCCAGCTCCTTTCTTTTTTCCCCAGTGGTCGCTCCTTCCCCACATCACTTTTTCTCAGTTCCTGTCCTTGTGTTCCCTGGCCTCCATCCATCTCCCCCAGAATCCACCACCCCCTTTCCTCCCTCTCAATTTCTTCCTACCTCTCCCCAGTATTCTCTAGCACCCTCTCTTCTTCCTCAAGTGCTCCCCCAAACTCCAAATCTCTCCTCTAGTGTCCTCTAGCCTCTGTCCTCTTTCCTAAGCCTCCTCCCCACCTCAATTCAAAACTCCTCCCTTCTCTCCCCAATCCTTCCTCCTTATGCTTACCCTACAACCTCTTCTAGTGATCTTCCTCTCCCTCTGTCTCACAACTTCCTCTCTCCAGTTTGCCCCCAGAATCCTCTACTTTGTCCCTATGACCTTCCCCAAAACCTGAGTGTATCAGATAGGGTCAGCTGTAGACCTGCCTGGAAAATCTGAGTTGGGCTCTTCCTTCCCCATCTCTTCTTTAAATAAGCAGAACCTCTCAACCCCTTATTTATCTACTGGGCAAAAGATGCCCTGTCTACAGGTCTCATCAGTGCCCTTCTCTGACCCATAGTTTCTGTCCCCTGACTTTGCCATCCTTGAAGCCAAATTCCTACTTCTAACACTACTCATTCTGTCTCAGCTCCCTCATTTCTGTGTGCGTGCTGGTTTAGCCAGAGAGTCAGAGCTACCCCATGCTGAGAGACCTGAGGTGAGGGGAGAGTAGGGAATCTGCTTGGTAATTAATCCCGGTGCTAATGGAGCCTTCATTGCCTATCAGGGACTTTTAAGCTGCCTCTAGGAAACCCTTCAACACCATTAGAGACCCTTCCAAGGTCCTTAGTGGGTTCATTAGCATTTTCATTCCAGTAATTAAAGCTCACTAGTTGGGGAGAGGGGGGGAGTGGTAAAGGGATTGGTTAGGGGGCTGGGGAAGTGAGTTAGGTTAAAGGCCTCCCACTCTGTACTGCTCCCCAGATGGGATTGCTAAATAAGTATTTCTCCCCTCCCCAACTCCACCCCAAATGTTCGATTCAATATAAGGGAGGTAAATCAGAGCTCTGTCTTGGAATGTGTTAGCGTTTGCTTCTTGTACATGAGAAGGGAATGGTGAAGTACAGGTTTAAGATCACTCCCTCAGCTTTCCAGATGAGAAAACTGGAATCCAGAGAAGGAAAGTTAAAAAGTCAGACAAAGCTAAGACTAGAAACCAGGCCAGCACTCTTTCTACTTTACTGCATGTGTCCCCTTACCCCATCCCCAATATTTTCCCTCATTTCTACCTTCATTTTTCATTCTGGTCTCAGTTGCCCTTCCTGGGGATAGATTAGGGAGTCTCTCCCTTTCTCTGGGTACCTTTTAAAATGATCCTTATTCAGAACCAGAAAAGCAACTTACCACTGTTTACAAGATGACCAAAATTATGCAAAGGAAAAAAATTTTGAAAGGTTTTAGAACTCTGATTCATGCAATGACCAATCAGGGCTCCAGAAGACTGAAGTTGAAATGTGCCTCCCTTCTCTTGGTGGAGACTTGATGGGCTAGAAGTGTAGAATGAGACAGATTTTCAGACATGGTCACTGTGTTGATTTGTGTCACTTGACTTTATTTGTTATAAGGAGATACTTGGGGTGGGTGGGGGAAAAGGCAAGTTAGTGAGTCAAGATAAAAATTTTAAAAAGAAAAAAGAAAAGATCATAAAAAAATAAAAAATACACAGAGGAAAAAAAGCCAAAAGGGAACAAAAAGCAGGCAGTTTTGGTACCACTTCATTAAAGTCTTTGTACACTTTAAAAACTTGTACATATGTTCATGGTTCAACCATCTTCATTTCATTTTGTAAATGGAAATGGGAGTGTTTGGTTGTTGGCTGTTAAGTTTATAATAAAAAAGAAAAATGTTTTTTTTTTTTTTAAAAGATTCTCATCTTGGACTAGATTAGCCTAGGAGGTAGATCCAGGGAAAAGTCGGAGAGATATGTGCTCAAGGCTTCAAAACTGGAGTACAAAGTCAACAAGTCATTTTATGTTTTCCTTCTTCCTACTATTTTCTGATCCTAATATTACAAATTCCTTATATTCTCTACTAAGAAGATAGAGGAAGACCCTCTTGACTGAGGTAAAGGACTACCAGGAACTAGACTGCATAGATCACAACATTCAAACATAAGCAACATCACAAAAATATAGAATATTTTTTTGTCTACTGGTTTTGTTCATTACAAGGGAAGATTCAATTCATGTTAGGCAATGGGGAAAAATTTGTTTGCAAGACAGGACTGATGTAAAAGCAAAAGAAAAATTCTTTTTTATTTAACAAAAAAATAAATCAAGGAAGGTGAGGAATGATACATTCCATAGTAAGGATTAACCCTGAGTCAATTCCTCTTCTTTGGCATCAATTTTCCCATCTGTGTAACGAGCACCATTCATTCTTTCCAGGGATGCTGTTGTTGTGGTCGTCCTTCATTGCCGAAGGAGACTATACTATC
Source organism: Notamacropus eugenii (assembly GCF_028372415.1). Lineage (NCBI taxonomy): Eukaryota > Metazoa > Chordata > Mammalia > Diprotodontia > Macropodidae > Notamacropus > Notamacropus eugenii. Next base: position 95,755,402 of record NC_092873.1, read on the forward strand.
AGAGAAATGATGACATGACTTGCACCTGACTGTTTTGAGTGAGGGAGGGCTGTGCAGGTCACCAACCTCACTTCTCCTCCAGAGTCATCTGAATCCAGTGACCAGATATTCATCAGGATGACTGGAGATGACCCAGGATGCAATAGGAGACCTGGACCCCTCCAGGAAGAACTAGAGTTAAATAACACTTACTATGTGCCAATAACTGCACTAAGTACGAGGGCAAAAAGAGGCAAAAGACTATCTCTGCCCTATAGGAGTTCACAATCTGATGGGGAGACAATAAGCAAATAAACACATACAAGTGAGTTATATAAAGGATAAATAGGAAGTAATTAAGAGAGGGGAAGAGGCTTTCTGAAGAAAATGGGATATTAGCTGGGATGGAAAGGAAACCAGGGAAGCCAGGTCACAGAGATGAGGAGGGAGAGCGTTTGAAGCGTGAGGACAGCCAGAGAAAATATCCAGAGCCAAATGATGGAGCATCTTGTTGGGGAACCTCAAAGAAGTCAGCCATTGGATAGAAGAGTGTGTAGCAAAGGTAAGATGTAAGAAGACTGGAAAGGTAAGAGAGGGTTCCATTAAATACAGTTGATGTTTAGTACTGAAGGAGGAACTAAAGAAGGGATTATAGTTCTCAGTGCCAAAACACTCTAAGGGGAAGAAAATTTCCTGCACTCAGAATCCCATATAGTAGAATAATAATCAAATGGAGTTAATCATGGGGCAGCTAGGTGGTGCAGAGGATAGAGTGCTGGACCTGGAGTCTGGAAGACCTAATTCAAACCTAGCCTCAGACACTTACTAGCTGTGAGACCCTGGGCAAGTCACTTAACCTCTGTCCACCTCAGTTTCTTCAACTGTAAAATGGGGATAATAATAATATCAAGATCAAATGAAATCATATTTGTAAAGTGCTTATTAAGGCTCTTAGCGCTAAATAGATACTCGCTTCCTCCCTTCCTCTTCCAGGTTTCTGGTCCCTTCCATTGATGAGTGTCATGGACTTTACCCATAGTAATGATGATAACAGCAAGAAGAAGAAGAAGAAGAAGAAGAAGAAGAAGAAGAAGCTGGCATTTTTTGATATTTCATTATGAGTTGCAAAATGTTTTACATACATGATTTTATTTGTTTTTCACAACTCTGTGAAATAGGTGTTCCATTTTACAGATGAGGAAACTGAGACCTAGAAGTATTAATTGACTTAGGGAAGCCAGGAGAGTAGGAGTGGGAAGGTGGAAGCAATTGCCCTATTTGCCTTAGTTATCCACTCTCCAGGGAATAAATAATAGAAGCCTGAGCCTCTAGGTACTCCGTCCTGTGACCTGGCCTTTGGGGGGGAGGTGGAACCTGAGGTATGACAAGTCATAACCAGAGAATATCAGAGCTAGAAGAAACTTTAGAGATTATCTAGTTCAGTGGTTCTCAAAATGCCATCTGAGAATCCCTGAGATACTTTCAGGAAGTTTTTGAGGTCAAAACCATTTTCATAAGAATACCAAAACACTTTAATTTCTCATATGACAAATATTAATAGACATAACTTTTATAAACAGAAAATTGTGGGAGTCCTCAATAATTTTTAAGGGTATAAAGGAGTCCTGAGCCTAAAATAATGATAATAGGTAGCATTTATATAGTGCCTATTACGTGCCAGGTACTGGGTTGAGTGTATTATAAATATTATCTCATTTGTACCTCACAACAGCCCTGGAAGGTAGGTGCTATTATCCGCATTTTACAGTTGAGGAAACTGCAGCAGACGGTGGTTGAGTGACTTGCCCAGGGTTACATATCTAGGAAGTATCTGAGGCCAGATTTGAACTCAGGTCTTCCTGACTCCAAACTCAGTACTCAATCGATTGCACCATTTACCTGCTTCCCAAAAGTTTGAGAACCCCTTATCTAGTTCATTCTTGATTTTATAGCTGAGAAGACTGAGGTCCAGGGAGAGGAACTGGCTTAATAGGAATGTCGGATCCAAGACTAAAACTTCTTTCTGTATCCATCCCTCTTACAAACCTGACTTGGGCCATGCCCTGCCCCCAATTGCTCCAGATATTAAAGGTATTAAATGTGCGTAGATCCTGGGGTCCTACAGGGCAGGGAAAGGACCAGTGTTAATGCTAGAGCCAGGGTATGCTGCAAATCTAGCCTATCCCCTTATGTGAAAGGAGAGGAAAGAAAACAGGAAGGGAGAAAAAGAGAGGATGATGGAAAAAAGGAGAAGGGAGGAGGAGGAAAAGGAAAATAGGAGAAAGAGGAAAGAAAGAAGAAAAAGGGATAAAAGAAGAAATAGAACAAGAAAGAATAGTCATAAGAAGGAAAACCGATTAGAAGGATGAACACAGGAAGGAGGAGGCCAACGAAAGGACTGGGGCAGGAGTAATAGCTGTATTCTTAGGAACATTTGAAGCATATCTAGGCCAGCCCCATTCTCCTGGGGCCCTGACAGAAATGGGGGGAAAGAGAAAAGAGCTGGCAGTATGGCCTTGGGGTTTTTTTTCCTCTCATCTTCAGGAGAGAAAAGAGGAAAAGGGTGCTGCTAAGAGAGAAAGACAGTTCAGAAAGGAAAACTGGAAGATAATTTCTTCTTATTTTAATATGTAATGAATCACATCAGAGATAGTGGAGAATAGTAAAGAAAAAGCCAGCTTATCAACAATCAATAATCATGGGGCAGCTAAGTTGTGCAGCAGATAGAGTACCAGCCCTGGAGTCAGAAGGACCTGAGTTCAAATTTGGCTTCAAACACTTGCTTAGATCCTGGGCGAGTCACTTAACCCTGTTTGCTTCAAAAAAAATCAACAATCATTTATTACATGTTTACTCTTGTATCAGGCACCATGTTAGGTGCTAAGGAATGGAACAAGCCCCACTTTCAGAGACCTTACATTCTAACAGGGAAGACAAGTAGGTATACATAAAATGTTAAGAACTGAATAAATGCAAGTTAGACCCAGGTTTCAACTCTAGGATACCTTGCATGATACTGGTTAGGTGTGATTCTGGATCAGTGGAGAGAATTAATGACTCAAGCCTGGATGAAGGAGGCAGATATGATGTAAGAGATTTGGAGAGGAAAGGAATCTTTCATTCTAACTTTAAGAAAGAGATACATTTAGTTCCCATCTCTTTTTAAGACCAAATCCTGGAAGGAGAAAGAATCTCTTACAAAAGTATAGGGGAAGCCAGCTCATCCATAAGTCCTTGATTCCCAACTTCTCTCCCTAGAGGCTTATGGGAATTCTCCTACCTCTCTCCATTGGGATTTCAGCTTGCTCTAAAAAGTCCATTCACCCCTGTGCATTGTCTGATATATTCAAATCTGTGGAATTATTCTGATTTGTTTTTGCTATCTGCTTAGACAAATGGCTTTACATGTTATTCACTATTTGTCTTGGTTTTTTGTATAACAAACATTTAGTGAGCTACGAACCAGGGAAGCTGGTGGTTTTGTAACTTTGGAAACAAAAAAAAATGCCCCTAGACCAGCAATATTTGGGGACCAGTGAGCAAATAGAGATGATTCTCACCTGGATAGATATAAAACAAATAAAAATCTCATTTTCTCAGAAAACAAAGTACCCAGCCTTGTGGCCTTTTCTCTTGCTCCCCTCTAGGCAAGAACTTAAGTTTTCCTTGTAGAATGAGGTAAAATTTGAGTAAAATTCCAGAGATATCCATCCATGCCTCCTAGAAAGTAGCATTTAGATAACTCAGGTCAACATACATATCTTACATGGGCAGCACGCAAACACCATACAAACGGTAGTTCAATACAAGGTAGTTTGGAAGAGAGACCATTAGCAGTTGGGGAGATCAAGAGAAGGTTTCATAAAGAGAGTGGTGCTTGAACTTCTTCTTGAAGGAAGAGAGGGTTCCTAGGAGGTGCAGGTAAGAAGAACGCACCTTCCAAGTACGGGGCACCACTAACGCAAAAGCATGAGGACAGGAACAGAAAAGCTAGTTTGGTTGGATCACAGAGTGCTGGGAAGGGAGTAAAGTATAATAAGGTCGAAAAGAGGGCTTGGGGCCAAGTTATAAATATCTTTTCAGGTAAACAGAGGAATTTATATTTTCTCCTAAAGATAAGAAGGAACCTCTCAAACTTGAGTAGGGAAGTGATATGACCATTTGGGGGGATATGTGGAGGATGGTTTGAAATGGCTAAAGACTTGAGATAGGACCACCAACAAGGAGACCATTTCAATAGTGTGCGTGAGAGGTAAGGAGAGCCTGAACTAAGATGAACTATCTGAGCAGGGAAAGGGGATTGGAAGAATGATATTATGGACAGAGAAACAGCAAAATTTCACAACTGACTGGATTTCTGGGTTAGGGGGAATGAGAAGTCAAGGCTAATACTGAGATTATAAATAGGGAGACTGTGAAATGGTAGTGATTTGGACAAAAATAGAAAAATTTGGAAGATGAATGGGTTTGGGAGGAGAAGTGGGAAAGATAATGAGGCCTGTTTTGGACATGCCAGTTTGACATCCAGTTTGAAATGTCCAGTAAGAAGTTGGTAATGGGGGACTGAAACTCAGAGGAGCTGAGTTGGATATATAAATATGTGAGGAGTCTGTATAATGGTGTTAATTAAACCCATGGGAGTTGGTGAGATCACTGGGAAAGGCAAAGGGAGGGCAGAGTCACATTTTTTCCAACAATCTTATAGTTCCAAGTAGAGGGATGAGAAGGATGATTCCCCTCCTTCTTCCCTCGCCTCTCTCGTTCCAAAGCTAGGTGAGTTTTAAGGCCATAAGTAGACATAGATCATGGGAGAGATAGAGAAAGGACCAGTGTTAGTGTTGGTCCCAGAGAGTGCAGAGAGGTAGGTGGCCCAACCACACCACAGTCCAAGACTCCCCCACACACACACTAAAGGGACCCCTTTCTGCCTTACCACACACCACTCAGGGTCCCTCTATTAATCTACAGGAAAGTCTTTCAGTCTCTGTATAATCTCTGCCTTTCTCTCTGCCTCCTATGTATGTTAATTATCTTCTAATCTACTCTGGTTTGATCTATCTCTCTTAGTTTTTCTCTAATTCTAGGTGTCTGTCTGTTTGTTTCTCTCCCCTAGTATTTTTTTCTCTTTCATCTTTCCAGGTTTTCTCCATCTTCCTTTCTGTCTCTCTCTTTTCTTCTGCATGGCTCTCTTCCTCCCACCCTCCCCCACCTTTGACATGTGTGTGGTTGCTCTCCAGCCCAATATAAATAATAGAAATTAATTTGTCAGCTTGAACATAGAGGCCCAGCCGACATGAGAGTGTGCTGCGGAAAAAAGCTGGTTGAAATAATTATTCTTGACTTAAGAAATCGTTCTTTTTATTTCTGAAAGCTAATGGAGTGAGATAAGCATCTGGCCAGGCCAGTGCTAATGATGGTGTAGGATGGGATGCGGGTGGAGAAGGAAGGTGGCGCCTTCTGTTCCCAATATAATAAGCACAGTGTTTCCCCCCTCCACCAATCCTTCTCCATATTTGAGAGGCAAATGGAGCATTCAAAGGAACTCTCTGGATTAATGGAGCCACAAATAAGGTTTCAGGATCACAATTTCTTTCACCTTTCTCAAACCCACAATTACCTCATCACTCCCCACCTTGGTCTCTGCAAAGGAACACTGCCAACAGACCTTGTAGACAAGATTCACCATACTGATCAATAGGGATGAGCAAGATGTAGGTGGCAGGAAGTATAGGCCCCACCTAAAAAGAAGCATGTCATAGAGGAAAGAGCCCTGGATTTAGGGTCCAGAGGATCCAGGCTTCAATCTTGAGTCAGTTTAATACAACCTGAATGGCCCTGGGCAAGTCATTTTATAGTCTGGGTCTCAGAGGTTTCCCCATCTGTAAAATGAGGTATTTGGACCAAATGTTCTTTAAGGTCCCTCCTAGCTCTAAATCCCATGAATTTAGAGATAAATTCAAAATCTCCTACTCCATGAGGTTGGAAGAAAAGATGGAAGTAGGAGTGGGGTAGAACGGGGTTCAGGCAGGCCACTGTAACTTTTCTAGGCAGGTCCAGTGGAAGATTGTTGACCCTAGGAGAAAGAAAGGGACAAGCTTGCTCTGAAGAGATATGATGAATGAGAGATAGACTTTGCTCTCAGGAAATTTCACTCTAATTTAGAGACAGGAAACATATGAACTGGATGAACCATGGGTGTCTCAAACTCAATATGTTCAAAACAGAATTCATCATCTTTCTCCCCCTCAAATCTCCCTGCTTCCAAATTTTCCTATTGCTATCTAAGACACCATCATCCTCCCAGTTACTCAGGATTGAAAACAGTGTCATCCTCAATTCCTCACTCTCATTCATCCCACATATCCAATCTGTTACCAAAATTTATCATTTCTACCTTTACCCTATCTCTTATTTATGTTTTCTTCTTTCTACTCACACAGCCCCCACCATAGTTCAGTCTCTCATTGTTTCTGCCCTGGAGTATTGCAATAGGCTTGTAATAAGTCATGCCTCAAGCATCATCCCCCTACAAACTATGCTCCTCTAAATTGCCAAGATGATTTTAAAAAAAATAAGCCTGACCAGGTTATTTCTTTAATTAGTAATGTCCGGTGGTTCCCTGTTACTCTACTTTCTCTCTGCCATATCATTCATTTCATCCCTCAAAAGGTAGAGGATGGGAGTTGTGGGTAATGTCTATGCAGTTACAACTCTCTCAGAGTCCTATGGATAACACTGGTGTGAGAGAAGTATACCTCTATACTTAAGGCTGTAGCTCTTGAGCCCCTAGTGGTATGTTTTCTATTTATACAAATTAGCAACAATTATATCATTGACTCTTAAACATGACGTATTTATTAAGTGACCAGAGAAAAATAAAAGTGGCCATAATAAAACATTTACTCAATAAAAGTGGAAAAAAGGAATAATCAAAACATAACACTCCACCCATTAATCTAGCTCAAACTCTCACCCTTGGACCCAGTGTCCCTATGGGAAGATATGAGAGGAAATCACTTTGAAAGCTATATGGAGGATATATATATATGGATATATGGAAACATACTTACAAAAATCTAGCAATTAAACATATAAGTATGGAAATCCGTGTACCATGGGTCTCATGAAACAACCTGCAGCACTATTCCTTTTCTGAACTCTCTTGTTGGATAATGCCACTTCTCTGCTACTCTCAGGCCATGGAAATTAATATTAAGCTATTTTCTCTCTTTCATTAAAACAGCAGACCTAAGCTGAGAGTCTCTGCTTTCCTGAGTTGTTTCCTTGGCTAGACTCGGAAAAAGTGTTAAGCTATTTCAGTAATAAGCAGTTTAAAACTACTTTAACTTCACTCAGTGGAAAGGAAAATAAAGAATAGTCCAAATAACCATTTTCCTTTAACATATGTCTCAAACGTTCCCACCAATAGACCCAGTATCCACATGGGTAAGGGTAGAGGAGGCAGCAAAAGAGGTGGGCCATGAACCAGGGAGAACGTGGTGGATGCTGGTTAACCTTTCTATGTGACAGATATGGAGACTCTCTCAGCCATTAAACTTCCCCCCAGGCCGCTGCCCACAGTCAAACAATCACAGAATGTCAGAAATGGGAGGAATATTAGATATCACCTAGTTTTACCCTATCATCTTACATCTAAGGAAAATAAGTCCAGAAGAGGAGAACCAACTTCCACAAGGTCACACAGCCTTAAACTGAAGAGCTTCCAAACTCCTCAGATCTGCTTTTTTGGACTCTGAGAAATTTTTCCTTAAGACAGAGAGGACAATTAGAGGCAATGAAAAGTCCCTTGAAGAGTTTCCCCCCTCTTAAGCAGTAACAGGTATGACAGTGCCAAGCTAACATACCCAAACAACTCGTCACACAACAGGATTAGGCTTTCTCCAGCAAGCTCTCAGAAGCTGCAAGAGCTCTCCTCCAATCAAAACAGCTCCCAACAGATCAGCAACTGATCTGTCCTCTCTCAAGCTCCACGTGGCACCAAAAAGCAGTAGAGTTAAGTCCAGGTAGTTGTTCACACATTAGGAAGATTCAGCTTTCTCCAGTAATCTTCTGGCAGCTACAAAACCCTCTTTTGATTTGTTACTGGCTGTTTGGCATCAGTCAATTCTCTCAGTGGACTCAGCTCAAAACAATGATTCTTCTGAGTCTTCTCTACTCTTTCGGAGACTGCAAGATGGGGCAGTCTCTACTCTGCTTCTATCTTTTTAATCAACTCCTCTTTAAGCAGTTGTTCTATCTTCACATTTCTTCTAATCTTTTTTCATATAGTGTTTCATCCCCTCTTTTCCTCTGGCTTTTAATGCTTCAAATCAGGAGTTTTTCCACAGTTCAATCAAGGATGATACAAGTAGTTATTACACCATTTCCCCCAGTTCTTTGATTTCTAGTTTCTCATCTATAGCTTTTAAAACCCTGAAAACACCCATACAAAAAAAACTGATGGACACCAATTCACTGTAGTCAGTTTTGCCTCCGTGCTCTTTTCTCTGAGCTGCTTTCCAACAGGTCCTCTAAGTAAATTTGTCTGAGGAGTTATTTATTTATTTATTTATTTGCTCAGGTCCTCAGAACTATCTCAGTTCTGCTTTTCTTACTTAAATGTCTCTCTTCCATCCTTTTCATCAAGCCAAATGCCCATATACAAAAGGGAAACTTTACATTTATATCACCCTTTCTGCTTATGAATGAGCCCTGGAACAACAAAAATAACTGACATCCTAATAGCATGTTACATACATGATCAACATAACAATTTGAGCTATTATCCTCATTTTGCAGAGGAGAAACGTGAAGCTCCAAGAGGTTGATGGATTTGCCCAAGGTCATACACATAGTAAAGGTCAGTTTGAATATAGGTCTTCCTGACTGTGAGTCCAGAACTTTATCCACCACCAAGCTCTCAACACACCTTTGGAATATGTGGCAGCAGAGGAAATGAGACAAAATTGGAGAGAGTATTAGAGCAAAGCAACACAATACGCTGGCAGTATTAGGAGGAGGGATGGGGAGGTCATCAGTAGTTAAGCAGGGAAGATTTCTGAATTCCTGGAGCCATTCTGCCTCTGAATGACCAAGAGGGTCAGTGATTCAGTATCCTGAGTCAGAGGTTAGAGATTAGACATTAATCCAGGAAGAAATCTTGGGCAAGAGTCCAATGAACTACTTCTGAGAAAGAGATGTTGCTTTGAGAAATTGAAATGTCTGCGCATAGGTATTTTTTATATAGCTAACTAGGAGAAGAAAGGATGGGTGGTTGTGAGGGGAGACAGGTCCACCTAGGCCAACCAGGAATTAAATAAATTCATAAATTGAATTAAATTTAATAAATTTAAATTAAATAAATTTATCTGGGGTCAGTAGTTCATTGGTACCCTGTTCCGCTAATCCTTTGTTTGCTCTTCAGCCCCACTGAGGAGGAAAAGAGCTAAAACTATAGCATGAAGCATCAGTAATAGATTATCAGAAAGAACCTCCTAGAAAGAGGAGCAAGAGACCCATCATTTGATCTAGTCATCATCCTGATAGCCATTGGGTATGTGATAAGAATAGGTAAGGGTATGCTCTTAAATGTTTAACAACTGGCTTTCCAGGAAAACTCCGTGTGTGTACAACCCCCTTTCATGTTTAATTTGCATTGTTAACATTTTCTCCATCAATTTCTTAAGTCTAGACAATCAACAGCATAAGAAATCAAGCTGAGATTTGTAGCATTAGCCAGTTTCTGACATGTAAATGCTCACATTGAAAATTTAACAATTGGTTTTACATTCCCTTGGGGCAGGGCACCAACAGAAATCCAGGATATGGCAGCTAGGTGGCACAATAGATAGAATAGTGGACCTGGAGCCAGGAAGACATCTTCCTGAGTTTGAATCTCCCTTGAGAAACTTAATAGTTGTGTGACCCTGAGCATGTCACTTCATTTTGTTTGCCTCAGTTTCTTCATCTATAAAATGAACTAAAAAAGGAAATGGCAAATCACTCCAGTATCTTTGCCAAGAACACTCCAAATACAGTCACAAAGAGTCAGACATCTAAGAATGAAAAATGACTGAACCACGACAATCCAGTACATCCTTGTGTTACCGTTCAATTCCTGAATTGATGGCATGTACTTTGTCTTTGCTTCTTTGATACTATAAAAAGTGCCACTGTACATGTTTTGGTATATAAGGGACTGTTTGTTTGTCCTTCTTCGGGTACTATGCCTATCGGTTCACGTTTGGGTCATATAGTCCCAGGATAAATTTTTGAAACCTCCAAGATTATTCAATAACACAATTACAAAATTTAAAGTACGTAGGAAAATAAAAATTTTATTTTAGAAAATTTAACAATTGGTTCTGCCTAGCCCATTCAAACTGGTTCCAGCACAGCCCTGGGTAGAGTTCAGTTTGTAGGCAGTTGGTTGGGGCAAGATATTCTTCAAAGAACTCCAACCCTGTGAATAAGTGACGATGAAAACTGTTCCCATCCATACACTCACTTTTCCACAAGAAACCTCCCGCCTTCTACTCCAATATCCCTAGAATATCCTGAGGCATCTCCTCCTCTACTCAATGAGACACCTTCTACCTATATACTTAGTCTAGTGCCTGTAATCTCATTCATTCCTTGTACATATAGGCACAGCCTCCTGACAACTGTAGCTACACTGAGAAACCCTCTTAAACCAGAAAATAAAAAAAATCACAAGTCATAATGAAAATGTTCATCATAGCCCAAGACTCCAGATGTGGTTACAGGGGTGAAGGTGGGGAACAGGGTGGAGCAGGCAGCAAAAGGGGTGGGTTATGAACAAGGGAGAATATGGAGAATGTTGGCTGAGTTTCCTGTGTTGCAGATCCCAGAGACTCCCTAAGGGCTGTCACCCTTTCCCACAACCTCCTGCTCACACAATTAAAGAATCACATAATGTCAGAGCTGGAAGGAATCTAAGAGATCATCTAGTTTCACTCCATCCTCTTACATCTGGGGAAACCAAGTTCAGGAGAGGAGAAAATTACTTCCTCCAGGTCATACAACTCCTGGGCAGCAGAGCTGGGACTCAAACCTCAGCCTTCTGATTTCAAGTTCAGTGTTCTTAATATGTGTCCATCTCCTCTGTCCTCATTCACAAGAATCTTCAAGGTCAGGATGTTCAATCTAATCCAATCCAATCCAACAAACATTTATTATGTGCCAGCAATGTATAATGCATTGTGCCTAGGCGTTGGGGATACAAACAAAAATAATGGAAAAAACTCCCAGTCTTCAAGGAGCCAATATTCTACTGAGGAGATTCAGTATGCAAACAGATAAATCTTAATGTAGCAGCTCACTGAGTAATCCCCATTAACTCATACTCACAGATTGGGTTCCCCAGGGGAAACTGCTCCAGATTCAAAGACCCCATCTATGGCCAAGATCCTAACTCATAAACTTCCACTGGTATGTTTACCTTGTCTCTAGGCAGCCAGAGGACATAATTAGCTCAAAGAAGAGGTATTTATTCAAATAGCACAATAAGAACAGTATTGGGCTGGGCTCTTCCACAAATACAAACAGAGTCAATGGGAAGTTCATATATGAAGAAGCACATATCTAGAGTTCCCATGTGACCGAGAATAGCAACTTGCATTACCAAGTTGCAGGGCTATCCTTTCCCTATTCCTGCCAACCTTAGTTTCAAAATCTCCATCACATTCAAATGAATGCCACTTCACTGGTTATAGTCACCACCATTTCCTGTGTTGGTTCATCTGATCTCCTTCGAAAATAACTGGAAACTGTCCCACAATATCAGGAACAATCTTGGTTGCTGGGTCCTCTACCTAGCAAACTCAGCTCCCTAGTTGGACTCCACTCCACAGGTCGTTGCCATATACTTCTTCAGCAAGATACCAGTACTGAGGGGACATGGGAGAAATCCTGTTCCTCTCTTTGTTTTACTCTCCAAGGGGTCATAAGAGAAAAGGTGAAAAATCAAATCTCAAGAGCTTCTTTAAACTGATCTCTTATTTCTCTCCTCCCAAACTGAATAACTCCAAAGTTAGCTCCACTATTTTTAAATTCTCAGTGCCTTCTGCTCACCCATATCAGTTCTGAGTGGGTAGGGAAAGGGCACCTGGAGAGACCCATTGTCTTTTCCAGTCCTCCACTGAGCTTTTTAACACTTTCATGGGTGACAAATGGGTCACTCAAGATTTGCAAAGGAGCAATCTTACGACTTGTAAATATGACCATTTGAAGTCTAAAAGGGGACCACCTTCACATATCATTATCCCTATTACCTGCCCCTTAATCCTGCAATTTCATCAAGGGAATTGGAGGGATTCAATTGATCACAAATTCCCTGATCAATCAACTTTCTGCTACACATGTACATGATAACTTGAAGAAGGAGAAAATACCATTTGGAAGGAGAAGATTAGTTTTGAAGGAAGCTAGAGATTCTAAAATATGAAGGTGGGGACAGACTGCATTCCAGGCAGAGGGAACAGTCTGTGAAGTCACGGAGACAGGGAACGGAAAAACCATTTAACCACCAAGTGGCGCTGTTATTCCCTAAGTTGATTCTACTCAACAGGAAAGATGAAGGACTGAGAATTTCATGCCCACTCTGACAATTATGGATCTTCATTATGACAGGCAAAAGTGTTGAGGAAGAGCCAAGCTCTATGGTTTTCAGAGAAAGGATGATCCAGCCCTGCCTCCCTTTGTATGGATGCCCTGATTTGATAGTCTAGGGGCCAAAGATTAGTGTGAATTTTTACCTATCCTATTGGCAAAACCACCTTTTCCTGAACTTGTTTCAATTTTACTGAGCCCTAGGCATAGCATCTTGGCACAATAGAATCCCTCAAATAGAATATGTTCAGTTGGACACAATGTTTTCTTCTTGTTACAAGAACAACAAAGCATTAAACAATAAATCATAAAATAGCAGCACACCCACAGCCTTTCCAAGACCCAGATATAGACAGCAAATAAGCTAATTTTTCTGGAACATAAGAGTAGAAAAAGGGAGAGTGTGGTGAAGTGAGATAGGAAAGGTATTCTAGAGAAAGATTTTAAAGGACTTTTACAGTCCAGGCTGAGAAGTTTGTATTTTATTTAAGAAGAAATAGTCAGCAAGCATTTATTAAGTAACTAACATGTGCCAGGAACTGTGCTAAATGCTAGGGATACAAAGAAAAAGGGGGTGGGGGGACTTGAGAGCCCCTGCTATCACAGTATATAATGGAGGAGACATCATGCAGACAATTATGTACAAGCAAGTTCTATGTAAGATAAATTCAAGATAATCAGTAGAGAGAAGACTAACATTTAGGTAGATCATGTAGAAGGTTGGATTTTACCTGGACCATGAAGGAAACCAAGGAGGCCAGGAAACAGAGATGAGAAGGAAAAGAATTCTAGGCATAGAATTCCAGTCAGTAAAAATGCCTAGAATAAGGGGATGAAATATTTTGTGTCAAGAATAGCCAGAAGGTCAGTGTCACTGAAAGATAGGAAGCCACAGAAGGTTTTTGATCAGGGCAGTAGTATAGTCAGATCTATGCTTTAGGATGAGTATTTGTAGGGGGGATATATTAGAGAAGGGAAAGACAGGAAGCAGGGAGACTAATCAGGAAGCTATTGTAGTAATCAAGGTGACAGGTGATGAGGGTTTGATCTCCATTCCCTTCTCTGTAAAACCCTGGAAGAATCCTTCCCTCTCTGCTACGCTGACCTTGGTTAGCAAAGGTCCTTCCCCATTGTCTTTAAAAATCCTCTCGTCTATAAAACTGTTCATACCCTTTGATCCAGCAATACCACTGCCAGGTCGGTATCCTCAAGAGAGGATTTAAAAATCAAGAGATTTTTAAAAAGGGGTGGGGAGGAAGACCTACTTGTACAAAAATATTTATAGTAGCTCTTTTGGTGGTAACTAAGAATTGAAAATTGAAGGGGTGCCCATTAATTGGGGAATGGTTGAACAAGTTGTGGTATATGAATGTAACGGAATACTATTGTTCCATAAGAAATGATGAGCAGGCAGATTTCAGAAAAACCTGAAAAGATTTGAATAAATTGATACAAAGAGAAAATGAGTAGAACCAGGAGAATGTTGTACACGGTAATAACAATATTTTTGTATGATGAAGAATTGTAAATGACTTAGCTGTTCTTAGCAATACAATGATCCAAGACAACCCCAAAGGACTCATAATAAAAAATGCTATCCACTTCCAGAGAAAGAACTGATGTTGTCTGAATACAGACTGAAGCATACTATTTTTCTCTCTTTCTGTCTCTTTTCTTTTCCTTTCTTTTTCTTTCTTTCTTCCTTCCTTCCTTCCTTCCTTCCTTCCTTCCTTCCTTTCTTATTTTTTGGTGTTGTTCAAGTCCTTGCACAAAATTACTAATGTGGAAATATTTTACGATTGCACATGTATAACCTGTGTCAGATTGCTTACCATTATGGGAGGGGAGGGGAGGGGGAATGGATAAAATTTGGAGCACAAAACTTCAAAAAAAAAACCCTAAATGCTACAACTTTTTATATGTCATTGGGGAAAAAATTTAATATTACTGAAGAAAAAAATCTTTTCTTGTAGTGGAGATACAATAGTTACAGCCCTTAAGGAATAGTTGGGGAGGAGGGAGGTAGGTTGTGAAGATAAGTAATGTATCTTAATTAATTTAAAGACAGATCTGAGAACCTGCACAGTAAGTTCTCATCACTATTACTTTCAGGTTGGAAAAGGAACTGGATCCTGCTTCCCTAAGGGGAAGATGATTAGGGGCAATTAATAGTTAGAATAGGGGTTCTTGAAGTATAGTCTGGGAACTACTAATGGTCCCCTAGACCCTTTCAGATAGTCCACAAAGTCAAAACTATTTTCCTAATCATACCAAGCCATTATTTGCCTTTCTCACTTCCATTCTCTCACAAGGATACAGTGAAGTTTACTAGAGCCTGCAAGATCTGTGAATTAAAGATTTAGCCGTAAACATGAAGATTGAGTTAATCTCTCATCTGCAGAACTGAACTTTTTCTTTACAAGTGGACATATCTCCAGCAAGTCTGCACTTGCTCTTTTTCTTGTACTCAACCAGAATCAGTACCAACTAATCATCAAAAAGATCTTCTTTTGTGTGAATGCTTGACAACCAACATAAGAGGTGTTAAATCATCAACTTTTTTGAACCTTATGGTTTATCCTGGAACATCATTTGCCCTGATGGTGCAAAAGCAATTTGCAATATTTTATTTGGAAAAATATTTAAAACAATGCCCTTCTCACTCATTTTTTTGGAAAATATACTTGCTTTTCATAAAAATATGCTCTTTATATTAGTATGCAATGCATTCATCATTGTTATTTTAAATGAATTGATAAACATTTTAATTTATAATATGGTAAATGTCAATAGATATGACTCAAACTAAAGCTCTTTCTCTTCCTAAAAGGAGTGAGTTAGTTAGTTAATTAGCCAATAAACACATATTAAGCACCTACTTATACTTCAATAATTTTTAAGAGCGTAAAGGGATCCTGAGACAAAAAAGATTGGGAACTACTGGGGTAGAGGAAAGAACCTTCCTGGGGTAAGAAGCTGTTGCTCAAGTTGTGATCTGGGAGGATTTGGGACTATGATTTCTTGAAACTGTAGTCCAAAGTGACTCTAAAAGAAAGCATATTGGGATTGTGAAAATGGATACCTTGATTTGCTTAAGCCACCCAATTATCCAGATAACCAGAATAACCATATGAGGACTGGCTGTACCCACCTGACATACCAACAGTCCTTTGCAGTGACAGAGAGTAAACCAAGGTGGATGAATAGAAAATCAGCAATTCTCAAGCTAATTAAACTCATGCCAGCTTTCAAGCAGAAGCTGAGTCATTTGGTGATTATGGATCTTCAAGAGACATCCTTATCTTTAAATATTTAATGGGTTTTGGAGACTACCTTATCTCCAGACTCCCCTAACTTTGGTTAGGGGGCTCTCAGAATTATCCTGTTTTTGAAGACATCTTCTTATCAAGCCTTTATGGACTACTTATTTGATTTGTGTATCAAAGAGCCACTGCCTTACACCTGGAATTCTTCACTCCCCCCTTCTTGGGGATGAGGATCATTGACTCATTCTTTTCTAAGCCCATCTTTCCCCCAAAATTCCTAACCTTCCTTTGGTCAAAAGATACATAAGCTTACCCATCCATTACTATATGCATATTTTACTCCCTTGCTTGAAAAAAAAAAAACAACCTTTCTTTAATTTCACAGGTATCATCTTCCTTTGGTTTTCTTCCCTTTAGAGAAAAGAGGGATTTAAATCTTGACAACCAGCCTTTGCATTCTCCAGTGTCTTCTTCTTTGGGGGGAAGAGAGATCTAAATTCCCTCAAGAGGCATTGGTTTACAGGATAGTGAGGAATAAACTGAGTGGGGCACATTTAAGGGGCCCTTTGCCAGGAGAGCTAATAAATGACCAGCTGTTGATCCATCAGAAGAATAATTTCTTAACCTAGGAAATTATCAGCCTAGGGATGAGATTGCTCTCTGCTCAGTTCAGAGAGCTGACAGAATGGAACTGGAGAGAGGAAAGAGCTATTCTAGAGAGAGAAAAATGAAAAGATTATCGATGCTACCCCCGGGCAGCATTCTTGCTTGGTTGGGAGAAGCCTGATGAAGCAGAGAAGATATTACTCTGCACTGAGAAGAATGCTGGACTGTAAGTCCAAAGTCTCTAAGTTCTAGTACTGGTTATGTCATTAAGTTCTTGTGTAACTTGGAAACTTGAAATCTTAGAGTCTCAAGGGATCCCAAAAGCTGGCTAATCCAACCTCTTGATGACATTAAATACCCTTGACATCAAGTCAGTTTGCTTCCATGGACCTACGTTTCTCTTATCAAAAGAGGGGATTAGGTTAGTCAATCAGTCAATCATTGAATAAGCATCTGTTAAGCACCTACTGTATACCAAGCACTGTGCTAATCACTGAAGATAGAAAAAGAGGCAAAAGATAGCTCCTTTAAGGAGCTCATCACCTAAGTGAGGGGACAACAAGCAAATAAATAGGAATAAATTAGCTATATACAGGATAAATATTGTTGTTGAGTAATTTCACTAGTGTCCAACTCTTTGTGAACCATTTGGGGTTTTCCTAGAAACAAAGATACTGGAATGGTTTGCCATTTCCTTCTCCAGCCCATTTTATAGATGAGAAACTGGGGCAAACAGGTCATACAGCTAAGTAAGTGTCTGAGGATGAATTTGAACTCATGAAGATAAGTCTTCCTGATTTGAAGCTCAGTGCTCTATCCACTGTGCCACCTAGTTGCCCATACAGGATAAATAGGAAATAATTAAGAGAAGAAAGTCACTAGAATTAAGAAGGGTTGTGAAAGGATTCCTGAAGATGGGGAGATTTTAATACGAACTTAAAGGAAGTCAGGGAAGCCAGGAAGTGAAGATGAGACAAAGCATTCCAGGGAAAATGCCTGGAGAGGAGAAATGGAGTAAGACTGGACTAAGTTAGAGTAGTAACTCTCAAAGTACTGCTCTCAGGACCCCTGTGCACTTTTTTAAAGTTTTTTATTTGTTTATTTATTTTTAACATTCATTTTAAAAAATTTTGAGTTCCAAATTCCCTCCCCACCTTTAGCCCTTCCCTCATCCATTGAGGAGGCTTGTAATATATCTATTATGCATGTTTTCATGAGTAGAATATGACAAAGGTAAACTGAGATATGATTTCTCTAAGCAAGATAACAATTTATTAATAGTAATGTGAATAACTGTAACCAAGACCCAATCGGAACCACCCAGTTAGTTGTCCCTTGGAGAAGAGCAAACCCCACTTAATTTCATAAAGTGAGATTGGGGCAGAAGAATTCCAAAAGTCCCACAGGCTAGTTGAAAGGGTACTACTCCCTTCCAACCACACCTTTAAACTAATTTGTTCTGGGAGAGACTACATTTTTTAGCTTAACTGAGAAATGGGACTTGACAAAATGGGGAATAGGTTCAATTACAGAGTGGAATCAATTATTAAATGATACAGCGTAATTTTAATTTTCTCAATGTGAAGTCATGCACAACATATTTCCATATTAGCTATATTAAAAAGGAAAAAAATAAGGAAAGTGAAAAAAAGTATGCTTTAATCTGCAGAGTTCATCAGTTCTCTCTGTGGAGGTGGATATAATTTTTCATTATGAGTCTTTTGGAATTGTCTTGGATTATTGTATTGATCAGAGTAGCTAAGTCTTACACAGTTGATTATCATTACAACATTTGCTGTTCCTTGTACAATGTTGTCCAGATTTTACTCACTTCACTTTGCATGATCACTTCATATGTCTTTTTAGGTTTTTCTGAAACCATCCTGCTTTGTCATTTCTTATAGCACATTAGTCTCCATCACAGTCATATAGCACAACTTATTCAGCCATTCCACAATTAACGGTCATCCCCTCAGTTTCCAATTCTTTGAGACTGCCATAAGAGCTACTATAAATATTTTTGTACATTTATCCTTTCCCCTTTTTTTGTGATCTCTCTGGAATATAGACCTAGTAGTGGTATTGCTGGGTCAAAGTATATGCATATTTTATAGTCCTTTGAGTATAGTTCCAATTTGTTCTCTAGAATGGTTGGACCAGTTCACAACTCCACCAACAGTGCATTAGTGTCTCTATTTTTCCCTCTGGCATTTGTCATTTTCCTTTTCTATCATGTTGGCCAATTTGATGGAGGCCATTCCCAGTAATCCTGATCTATATCATGCCACTGAACCCAGATGGCTCTGGGAGAGTTAGGCTGGTGACTTTGCACAGCCCTCCCTCATTTAAATTCAATTCACTTGCAAGTCATGGCATCCTCTTCTTGATGTCATGATCCTCTGCAAGAATGAAGGACAAACAACAAGTCAATCTGATAGGTGTGAGGTGGGACTGCAGCAGTGTTGTTTTAATTTGCATTTCTCTAACCAACAGTGATTTAGAGCATTTTTATGTGACTATTAATAGCTTTGATTTCTTCTTCTAAAAACTGACTTTTCATATCTTTTGACCATTTGTCAATTGGAGAATGGTTCTTTATTTATAAATTTAGCTCAAATCCCTGTATATTTGAGAAATGAGGTCCTTATCAGAGAAACTTGCTATAAATTCTTTTCTCCCAGTCTCCTGCTTTCCTTATAATTTTTTGGTTGGTTTTTTGTTTGGTTTTGTTTGTGCAAAAAGTTTCGATTTTATGTAATTAAAATTATCCATTTTATTTCCCATGATTCTCTCTGTTTCTTGTTTGGTCACAAACTTTTCCTTTATTCATAGATCTGAGAGGTAAAAATTCCTAATTTATTTGCTTAAATCATGTACCCATCTTGAAATATTTTGGTATGTGGTGTAAGATGTTAGTCTATACTTAATTTCTGCCAGACTTTATTTCAGTTTTCCCAGCAAGTTTTCTCAAATAGTGAATTCTTGTCCCAAAAGTTTGGAACTTGCAGTTTATGAAACACTAGATTGCTGTGGGCACTTGCTACTGTGTGTAGCAATCTATTGCTACATAATTGCTACATAATCTATTCCACTGATCCACCAATCTATTTCGTAGCCAGTAATAGATTGTTTTGCCTATTACCACTTTGTAATACAGTTTGAGATCTGGTACTGCCAGGCCATCTTTCTTCACATTCTTTTTCATAGATTCCCTTGGTATTCTTAACCTTTTGTTCTTCCAGATGAATTATTATTTTTTCTAGATCTATAAAATAATTCTTCAATAGTTTGATCAGTATGGCACTGAATAAGTATTTAATTTAGATAGAATTGCTGTAATCTTCTTGGTAGTATTTTATTTAAATATTTTTCATCAGTATT
The DNA here is from genome assembly GCF_028372415.1 of Notamacropus eugenii. Lineage (NCBI taxonomy): Eukaryota > Metazoa > Chordata > Mammalia > Diprotodontia > Macropodidae > Notamacropus > Notamacropus eugenii. The sequence goes on from NC_092873.1 coordinate 95,775,264, forward strand.
CATTAGGGAAATTAGCCTAGATTTTTTTTCCTTTGTTTTTTGCTCTACCTGGTTTAAGTAACCCCTATGCACTCTTAAAAATTATTGAGGACTCCAAAGAGCTTTTGTTTATGTGTGTTATATCCCCAGTGGTATGCTGGAAAATGTTTAACAAATGGCTCTCCAGGAGAAAATGTACACGTGACACACTTTTAAAGTTTAAGTTTATTTAAAGTTTAAGTTTTAAAGTTAACATTATTAACATTTTCTTCATCACTTTCTTAAGTCCAGATAATCAGCAAAACAATAAATCAAACCCTGATTTGTAGCATTTACTAGTTTTCAAGGTTAATGCTCAAACTGAAAATTTAACAATTTGCTCTTATCAGCTAGTATGATCTAGATCCAACACACTCATGGTTATATCTATTGATATTTACTAAATTAGAAATTAAAATTGGTAAAGTCTTGCAAACAACCTTTACCTCTACAACCTATAAAATAAAGGGTACAGGTGGAGAGAGGATTCTATGTCCTCATTCATTCATATTTTCTATTTATCCCTGAGGATTATTGCTTACCCACTTTTGAGCTCCTCCCTTTGTCCGTATTTTAGACAATCATCTAAAATGCATCAGGGACCACTCAGTCTCTCCAATACTATGAATATAAAAACATGGAGCAAGACCTGAACTTTTGAGCTGACCAGAATGTTAAACAAAGACCAGGAATTTTGTTGCTGGCAGATACATATGACAAAGGCCAGAATGTAAACAAAGGCTCTAAAGGACGTGGTCAAAAGCCCTGCTTCACCTAACCCTTCAGTGCTTGTCCCCAGATTCATTTTTATGACTCCTGGCAGCATTATGGGGGACTTCAGAAGATGGAAGGGAGTCAAATCCCTAGTGGATTTTTTGAATGGAGTTCCCAAAGTGGTTTGAGGAAATAACAAAAAGCTCTATTAACACATTTGATCTCTACAACAACACTTTGGGGTATGCACTGTTATTACCCCCAGTTTTACATATGAGGAAACTGAGTCACAAAGAAGTTAAGTGACTTGCCCAGAGTCACACAGCTAGTAAGCATCTGAAGGAAGGCTTTGAACTCAGTTCTAACCAATGTGTCACCCACTTGCCACAATGCAGGGTAAGAATCAACAATCTGACAAGACTTAAAATAATCTTTCTTTAATCAGATAATTGACTGAGCCAAGGGAAAGGATCAGTCAGAAGAACAGCCTTAATCCTGGCTTGAGGGCTTTTCAGCTGGCTGTATAACTCTATAAGGTTCTCATAGCCTTAGGCAAGACTCTGATGGGGGACTCTGGGCTTGGAGGAATGGCCAAAGTTAATTGATTATTTTCTAGTACAACTCTGAGACAATACCCTCTTTTCAAGGAAAACAAAGTTCAAATCAATCAAGAAAAGAGAAACTAGGCAAATTAGCTCCAACAGTGAATGCAGTGATTGTTTAATACATCATTGCAAAAAAGGTCCAATGAGATGTCTTCCAAAGTGAAGGGCTGTGCTGTGGTGGCTGACTGTGGCTGAGGGGCAGAGTGCATGCAGCAGAAGTGACTAATTCCATTATCTCCTCCTTGCAATCACCATCCATTAGTGACAGAGAAGTCTTACATGGGCTTGCTTTTGAATGTGAACCATTCAGGAAGCTCACAGGATCATATATTTAAATCATGAAGAGACCATTGAGGCCAAGGAGTACAACTCCCTTTATTGATAAGGAAACCGAGGAATAGAGGGCTAAAAGTGACCTTCCCAGGGTCACAGAGAAAGCTGGAAAGTGTCTGAGATAGATTTTCAACCTAGTTCTTCAAGGCCAAGTTCCGTGTTCTAGCCAATACTCCACACTGCCTCCTTAAACAATCTTTGTATAGAAGTCGAAAGTGCCAAAATATGTTATATTTTTTCCAGTACCATTCATTTTGGCAAGTATGATATAATCAGCTGGTTCCTTTTAAAATGCTCATTTTGTTTTTATGTTTAAGGTTTGTTTATATGTTACCTTAAAAATTGTACTATATTTTAAATTTTATTTGGACAAAATACAAGTTAAAAGTATTTCTATAGATTACTTTATGAAAAATATGGGTAGACATGGCAATTTTTTTTTCTAAAAGGACAGCAGTGCTATATTAAGTTTCGAAAGCACTGCCTTAGGCTGTGTAGACCAAAAGAGCTTTAGTCTTCCCTAGTAAGGGAAAGGTTTACCAGCAGATGTGTTCCAGTAGATGTTAGCAGAGAGCAGCAAATGGCCCAAAGGGACTAAAAACCAGTAGATGGTAGCAAAGGGTAGCTCATCAAATATGCAGTTACAGACCAGCAGAAATACCTAAAAATAACTGTGACTTGCCACATAATTGTCACAGATTTTATGCCAAATTTTTTTTTTTTGCAAAACAGTGGGGGTACAACATTATGGGAAGCTATTAAAAATTAAAAATAAAAATTATTACTTAAAATCATTTATTACTATTATTGGTGCAAGATTGAGTCACGGAATAGCTCATGAATATACATTAAAATTGAATAATGACAATGTTGCATGTGCTGAGAACTCTAGGCTCTTGGTTTGCAATTTAAGAGAGATTAAGGCTACCCATATGCCATTGCTGCTCTGTTTACCCTTTAAAAGTCCTGATGAACAGAATTATACCATGCGATGATTACCTGATGAAAGATTATAAATATTTAGACTGGAAAAACCAGGATGAGACTATTATGTAGTGAAACGCAGTAGTCAAAGTCCAGAGAGAGCAGTGACATAATATACAGCCGAAGGTGTCAGAGGCCAACCTAATGTTATCACCAAACACTGGCAGTTTTATAGCATCAAAGATGTAGGTGCCCCAACCGCAAATGTTCCCTGCCCACACATGTCCCTCTGCAGGCATGTGTCTTGGCCCCACACATTCTGTAGGTGAGTGTATGTGTGTGGGTGTGTCTCCCTTGTGGCAGTATGGGAATCTAGGAAAGGTTGTACCTCCAAGGACATGAGGAAAAAATGTTCTTTTTTCACTTAATTTACTATACTATTTGACTGAATGTCTTTTGCTTGGCAGACTTCAGAAAAACCTGGAAAGATTTATATGAACTGATGCTGAGTGAGGCCGGGAGAACATTGTACACAGTTACAGCCACATTGTGAGATGACTAATTTTGATAGACTTGACTCTTCTCAGCAACGTAAGGTTCTAAGACAACTCCAAAAGGCTCATGATGAAAAATGCCATCCACTTTCAGGGGAAGAATTACAGTCTGAATGCAGATCAAAGCATACTATTTGTTCTCTCTTTTTTGTTTTGTTTCTTCTTTCTTGTGGTTCATTACGTTGGTTATAATTCTTTTGTGCAACATGACTAATTTGAAAATATGTTTAATGTGAATGTATATGTACAGCCTATATCAGACTGCATGCAGTCTTAGAGAGGGGGGAGGAAAGGGAGAAGGAGAAAATTTGGAATTCAAAAGCTCATGGAACTAAATGATGTAAACTAAAAATAAATAAATATTTTTTTTTTAAAATGTCATATCACATCTGATTAGCTTGATAAAAGCAAATACATCAGTAAGGGCTCAAGTGTTATGGTAGGTGCTAGTGTTTCCCATGAGAGGGCCCTGTGTGCTATACTATATACATACTGCAGAAGTATCAACGGTCAGTTTCCTGAGGGAGAAGATGTGCCAGTAAATGTTGAGTTTATCTGTAAGATGTTATAATGTAAACCTTACACTGCAAAGAATATTCACACTAAGTCCTTACTGCCAGTTATGCCACTAACTAGCTATTTTACCTTGATCAAGTCACTTCACCTTTATAAACCTCAGTTTCCCTGTCTGTAAAATTAGGATTTACAATTTCTGCCCTGCCTACCTCACAAGACTGTTGGGAGAATCAAAGGACATAATGGATATGAAAGGGCTTTGAGAAATAAAAGGTGCTGTACAAATATAGGATAGTATTAGGTGGATTTGTGGCTAAATTCTGGTAAGCCAGAGGAGGCTTCCCAGAGGAAATGAGCTTTGAGCTGTCTTAAAAGCCAGGGAGGATGAAGCAGGGTGAATGGAAGGCTTACAGGCGACTTCACTCATCCAGACTGCTGCCTGAAAATCTTTCTTTGACTTTGAAGCTTTATCAGGTACAAGTGCGAATTATTCTGGGAGACCATCACCTGATGTTCCTCTTCAGCTACTTACACCCCAGTCTAAATGAGTTTATCAGATTCTTTCCTGAGAGCAAGAGTTGTTGGGAGGAGGGAGAGTGAAAGGGAAATAAAGGAGTACTATTAGGAGAAATTAGTGGATAGAGCACTGGGTCTGGAGTCAGGAAGACTCATCTTCCTGAGTTCATATCTGACCTCAGACACTTATTAGCTGTGTGATCCTGAGCAAGTTGCTTAACCTTGTTTGCCTCAGTTTCCTCATATGTAAAATAAGCTGGAGAAGGAAATGGCAAATCACTTCACTGTGTTTGCCAAGAGAACCCCAAAGGAGATCACAAAGGGTCAGACACAACTGAACAACAAAAACATTAGGGAAGAGAGGTATTCCTACTATTCAGAGAAAGTCAAGAACATCTTTAACTTTATTCTGGGTAGGGTCGGCCCTGATCCTAAACTTTTGACCTTTGATTTCTCCTCTTCTTCCCCTCCACCTTTAACCTAAATTCCCAAGCTTCACTTCCATTCATGACACCCCCATCCTTTCCTTCCCCCTCAGATCCAGCAACTTGCTCCTTGCATGGTCAGTAAATTAGGATGAGAAGCTCCCTTGCTCCTCCTGCAGTATGGAGGCTGACTATCTCCCACCCTCTCTCCCAACCACCCCAGAAGAGGATTTAAGGATTTCTGCCCCCTCAGTCAGAAAGCTGTTCCCCAGAGAACTGTGTCCAATCCAAAAGGGAGCTTAAGGCTCTGAGTCTTTAAATGGGAAATGATTGAGTCTTAATCTTACAGAGTAAAATTCAACTGTTTTCTATTAATAGTTGACAATCCTTTTGTACTCCCCAGCTCCCAGGGAATTTTCCCCTCTCCTGCTGCTCTGTGTTGGTGACATGCACACCACTTTGGAGAGTTGGCTTGATGGCTTTCCCCTATCAACACAAGAAACACACTTCTTGGGTCAGTACTGAATGCTACTTTCTCCAGAAGTCAGGATTAGAAATGGGGGTAGAACGTGTTCATCCTTCGTTGCCGAAGAAGACCATGCCATCAGAGAAATAATGATGTGACTTGCACTTTGTTTTGAATGAGGGAGGTCTGTGCAAGGTCACCAGCCTCACTTCTCCCCAGAGCCATCTGAATCCAGTGACCAGATATGCATCTCAGACCCAGGATGAGGCAGTTGGGGTTAGGTGACTTGCCCAAGGTCACACAGCTAGTGAGTGTCAAGTGTCTGAGGTGAGATTTGAACCCAGGTCCTCCTGACTCTTGCACTGGTGCTCTATCCACTGCAACACCTAGCTGCCCTTAGGGTGTAAAATAGAATTCTGTAGAGTTCCACCTCCTAGCCCCACCCTATGATGACATCACAGAGAAATTTACTAACTTTCCAAAGCTCTGTCTCCTAAGAATTCTGTGTCTCCTTTCTCTCTGGAGTCTTAATTCCTAAGAAATTCCCATCTGAAGGACTATCATCCTACTCCCTCTCCACCTCAGCCTAGATTTTCCAAAATGCCCTTCTTCTTCCATATTCTTTTTAAGTGACTTTGTCTTTTTACCACTAATTTAGCAATCATCAACAAATACAGACATTCCTAGAATGAGAGAATATGGGTGTGTGTATAAAATATAAGAAACTATGAACTGGTTAATTCACAGTTAACAAGTATTAATTCTGCTGTGCACAACATGCTTTTTTTCTTATTTTTCATTTCAGTTTATAGTATTTTTCTTTTCTTATCATGCACTTAAGTTTTTGTATTTAAGTCTAAAATTTACAAACAAATATTAAGTACTCACTATATGCCAGTCACCGCACTAAACAAGGGTTGGAAATGAAAAGGAAAAAAACATACTCTTCTCCGCAAGAAGTTCACATTCTTTTTTTTTTTTTTTTTTGAGGGTGGAGGGACTGGTTCTTTATTTCAAAAGACATTTTGTCGATTTTCAGTATCAAAACTTTTGCACTATTGGTTCCTCTTTCTCCAGATTGGCTCCCAAATAGACCACACCAAAGGAGAGTACATTTAAGCCAGTAAGCTGCACGATGCAAACCTAACACAGACCTCACAGAAACCTCGCCAAAAAAAAAAAAAAAAATTTAAAAGATCAGCACACTGTCAGCCCATGGACTGCAGAGAGCACTCACAGCCAGATGAGGGTGGAGGTGGGGTGGGGGTGGTCCTGGTGCTACCCACCTGACAGAAATAAAGCATCAAAAACAATATATATAAAATTTTTAAAAAAAAAGTCTTGTACACAAGCTATTCAAGATTTTTCCAGCACTGAGTGATACAAAGCACAATGAGATGGCACTTTTAGAGGCAGCAGCTTCAGACCCAGGAATGGGTAATGAGAAGAAGTTCACATTCTAACAGGGGAAAATCATGTAGATAGAACTGACATACAAGATGTATGTAATGTAGATGGAAAGTCATCTCAGAGGGAATGTGCTAGAGGAGGTAGAGATTGCAATAGGCCTCTTGCAGAAGCAGGGATATGAGCTAAGTCTTGAAGAATGCCAGGGAAGCTAGGAATGGGAGACCAGGACAGATTGGCCCCATCCCAGATCCTCTTCTCTCTCAGTGACATCACCAGCTCTCATGGGTTTAATTATCGTCTCCGTGCAGATGACTTCCAGTCACAGAAACAGTCAATGTAAATGCATGGAGAAGGGAAATGGCCTATTCTGTCTGAGGAACTTCAAACAGGCCAACGTGGCTGGATTCCAGAAGCCATGAAGGAGAGTTAGTTGTAAGACAACTGGAAAGGTTGGAAGGGAGCTGGTTTTAAAGGGCTTTAAAAGGGCTTAAGGGTATTCTATATTTGATCCTGGAAGTAATAGGGAGTAGGAATCAGGTGGGATGGGGTAGGGAAAATAAACAGGATGGAGGAAATGCAACAGGGTCAAATTTATATTTTAGGGAAAAATATTTTGGCAGCTGAGTAGAAAATGGATTAGGGTGAGTCGAGATGAAGCAGGGAGATCAATTAGAAGGAAGGAGAAAGGGGCACCTAGGATAGAGCACCAGGCTTGGAGTCAGGAGGACCTGAGTTCAAATCTGGCCTCAGACACTCACTAACCCTGAGCAAATTCACATAATCCTGCTTGCCTCCAGAAAAAAAAAAAGGAGAGAAAGACAAGGAGACAGTAGCAGACAATAATATAATACAGGCATACCTCAGAGATATTGCAGGCTCAGTTTCAGACCTCTACAATAAAGCAAATATCTCAATAAAGTGAGTCACACAATTTTTTTGGTTTCCCAGCACATATTAAAGTTATATTTATACTATGCTCTAGTCTGTTAAGTGTGCAATAGCATTATGTCTAAAAAATGTACATACCCTAATTAAAAATACTTTATTGCTAAAAATGCTAACCATTGTCTGAGCCTTCAATTAGGTACCATTTTTTGCAGGTAGGAGGTCTTCTCTTCATGCTGATGGTTGCCAATTGATCAGGGTGGTGACTGCTGAAGGTTGGGGTGACTGTGGCAATTTCTTAAAATAAGACAATGAAGTTTGCTGCATCAATTGACTTCCTTTCACTTGAACACTTAGAGGCTACTGTAGGGTTATTAATTGACCTAATTTCAATATGGTTGCATTTCAGGGAATAAGGAAGGACTGAGGAGAGCGAGAGAGAGGGGGAACAGCCAGGTGGTGGAGCATCAGAACACATACAACAGTTACAGTAGTAAACTCAAAGATCACTGATCGCAGATCACCATAACAGATGTAATAATGATGAAAAAGTTTGAAATATTGCAAGAAAACTGAAATGTGGCGCAGAGACATGATGTGAGCACAAGCTTTTGGAAAAATAGTGCAGAAAGACTTGCTGACGCAGTATTGCCATAAACCTTCAATTTGTAAAAAAACGCAATACCTATGAAGCACAGCAAGGCAAAGCACAATAAAACAAGGTATGGCTGTAATAATTTTGCAGGGAAACCTCACAGTTTATAATACTATTTCACACACATAATCTCATTTGATTTTTCACAACAATTCTGTGAATTAGATATGAAAATATTATTACCCCCGTTTGACAGATGGAGAAATTGTTCTCCATTTTACAGGAGGGAAAAATGACTTACCCAACGTGAAAGAATTAATTAGTGACAAATTAAGGATCAGAACCCAGTTCTCCTTACTCCCAGTCCTGCCTCTGAATCTTTCCATATCTAGAATCGCAATCCTTCCTGCTCATAAATATCAATTTCCTTCAAACAAACAAAAACAAATAAACCCAAGGTGGCAGAGTAGATAGAGCACCCACCCTGGAGTCAGGAGGACCTGAGTTCAAATCCAGTCTCAGACACTTACTGGATGTGTTGTTCTGGACAAGTTACTTTAACCTCTATTGCCTCAAAAAAAAAATCCTAAAAAGCCTTTTTTACCAACCCCTTTGTCATAACCATCACCCACACTTTTAAGAATAGGTTGACTGAGGCAACTGGGTCACAACCTACAAGCCCCCTTTACAGCAGCCAGGAACCCCAAACCCTCACTAAACCCCTCTATCCCCTCAAGATACCATACTATACTTTTTTCTTTCTTTCTTCACCAAACTGCTAGAAAATGCTGTCTATATTTTATGCCTCTATTTCCTTTCCTCTCACTCAATGCTTTGCAATTCAACTGAACTCAACTGAAATTGCTCTGCCCAAAATTACCAATAAGCTCCAAATTGCTAAAGTTGACGGATCTTCTCTGAGTCCTTATTCTTCTCGATGGGCAGCTACAGTGGTGCAGCAGATAGAATGCCAGGCCCAGAGTCAGGAAGACTCAGCTTTATGAGTTCATATCCAGCCTCAGACACTTACTTGGTTGCTGTCTTTCTTCTCAAAGAGGACCAAAATGACATCACTATGATAAAGTAAAGTTTTGATGTGTCCAACTATGGCTGATCAGAGCAATACGAGTTCAGAATGTTCTACTGCAGATTGGGCACAGATAGGCTGTGTGACCCTGGTCAAGTTACTTTGGACTGTTTACCTCAGTTCCCTCATCTGTAAAATGAACTGGAGAAGGAAATGACAAACTAACATCTCATCCAAGAAACAGCAAATCCAGTATCTTTGCCAAGAAAAATCCCAAATAGGTCACAAAGACTGAAAAATAAATGAAGAACATTCTTCTTGACTCCTCTTCTGCATTTAACACTGTGAATAACTCTCCTCTCTTCTGCTTTCTAGGTTTTCACAATACCTCCTCTCCTGATTCTTCTACCTGTTTTGTCATATTCTTCTCAGTTTTCTTTGCTGGCTCATCATGCATATCACACAAACCCCCAACCATGAGTGTATACCAGGGCCCTGTCCCAGGCCCTCTTCTCTCTCTACCCTCTCTTTTCAGTGACATCCACAGCTACTATGGGTTTAACTATCATCTGCATGCAGGTGATTCCCAGAACTATATATAATTGGCCCTTCTCTCTATAAAATACAGTTTTACCTTCTATTGAACATTTGAAACTGGTTATCCCAAAGGCATATCCAACTCAAAATGTCCAAAACTAAACTTATTATTCACTCCCTTTAAAAAAACCCTCTCCTCTTCCAAACCTTACTGTAGTGTAAATACTGCCATTATCCCAGTATCTTGGTATATAAATTTTGTTGTCCTCAACTCCTCTTTCCCTAACCCCGTCTGCCCAATCAGTTGCCTAAGCTATTTCTATCTCCACAATATCTCTTTTAGCTTAATCACCTCCCTATTTCTGTAGCCACAACCTTCCTCCAGACCCTCACTAGAGCAACAGTGTCCTAACTGGTCATTGGCATAATTGGTCCTTGGCCTCAAGCCTTTTCCCATTCCAATCCATCCTCCATTCAGCTGTTAAAGTGATAAAATATAAACTCAATTTGGCTTTCAAAGCATTTCACAACTTGCATCAAACCTATCTTTGTAAATTATTATAAATTATTCATTATTAATTACTCCCCTCTCTGAATTTAACAGTCCAAACAAATTGGGCTTCTCTCTGTCCCTCACACAAGGCTAATCCGTTTACAGACCCCAAGTCTTTGTATTGGCTGTCCCTCATGCCTGACACTCACTCCCTCCTCATATCTATATTATAGATTCCCTTACTTCCTCCAATACTCACCCTCCACACCACTTTCTATAAGACTTTCCTGATTCACCCAACTAGTCATGCTCTTCCTACCAAACTCCCTTGTATTTGCTCTGCATCTACTTCTATATTCAGTGGGGAGCTGAGAGGCATAAAGGATACTTTACCTGGAGTCAGAAAGACCTGAGTTCAAATCTTGCCTCAGATGCGTGCTTGCTGTGTGACCTTGGGCAAGTCACTTCAGTTTCCTCAACTGTAAAATGGAGAAAAATAATAGTCATGCCTCCCTCCTAGGGTAGTGGTGAGGATCAAATAAAATAATTTGTAAAGTGTTCTACACAGTGCCTGGTACATAGTACTATTAGATTCCAGTTATTGTTAGTATTATCATTATTAGGATGAAAACATCATCTCTCCTGATAGGCAGTTAGGAAAGAGTACAGACATTTATCACATAGTTACTATGTGCCAGATACTGATAGAATAAAAACTCCCTGAGCACAGAGAACTAAATCATTTTTGTCTTTGTACCCCCAGAGTCTAGCAAAGTGTCTGGTTCATACTAGAAGTTTAAGAAATGTGTGTTAATTGGTTATTTGATTAACTGAGCCAATCTAAACTCCTAGAATGACCTCTATCAGGATAAACATTTACTTGTGACTCCCTGAGCCCACTCTACCTGGGGCTAAGCATTTACTCTTAACTAGATATTAGGGACCCTTTAGGATAAAAAAGGACAAGAAGAAATGTGATGCAGCAGAAAGAATAATGAACTTAAAGTCAAAAGGTCTAGGTTCACATTCCAGCTCTGAAGCTTTCTAGTTGGGTCACTTCCTCTGGCTGAGCCTCAGTTTCCTTATTTCTAAAATCGGTCATAACACTTACACTACTTACCTCATGGTATAACTGTGGGGTAAGTGCTTTGTAAACCAAGGTCAAATAAAAGTGACACAGAATGAAGGAAAATAATAGAATGCTACTAGGTGATATCTATATAGTGTTTTTTGTTTTTGTTGAATGGGGTTATGTGACTTGCCCAAGGTCACACAGATAGTAAGTATCAAGTATCTGAAGCCAAATTTGAACTCAGTTCCACCTGATTCCAGGGCCTGTGCTCTAGTCACTGTGCCCTTGCATGTCTATATAGTGTTTTAAAGTTCTAGTTACATACATTAGTCATTTAGTGCCACAAAAGCCTACTATAGGGTAGGTACAACAATGTTATTATCCCCATTTTACAGATGAGGAAGCTAAGACTGCGAGAGGTTAAGGTGCCCAGGTTCGCACAGTAAGTGTTGCAGGTGAGATTTGAACCCATCTTTGTGATACTGAAACCAGTGCTTATTTTAGTAGGATACCTCATGCCTCAGAACTTATTCAGGGCCTACTGTGATAAAATGGAAAGGGTGCTGAGTTTGAGATTGGAGGCTCTGGGTTTGAATTCTGGCTCTGCTATTTACTAACTGTATTGCTGTTCAGTAGTTTTCAGTCACGTCTGAATCTTCATGACCATTGGAATTTTCTTGACAAAGACACTGGAGTGGTTTGCCATTTCCTACTCCAGCTCATGTTATAGATGACGAAACTGAGGCAAACAGAATTAAGTAACTTGCCCAGTGTCACCCAGATAGTAAGTGTCTAAGGCTAGATTTGAACTCTGTGATATGAGCCTTCCTGACTCCAAGTCCTGTACTTTATATCTACTGCACCACCTAGCTGCCCACTACCTATGTGACCCTGTGCAAATCATTTAACCTTTCCAGCCCCTAGTTTCCTCTAAATCTATGATTCTATGAAATTTCTACCATCCTGACCCTAATGATGAGCCATCTGTCTTCCTATATTAAAAACCTAACCTCAGGGTTGCTCTCCTCCTTTCTCCTCCTACCTGGGAATTACAATTTTCCCTTCCTTTTATCTTTCTAGAATAAGACAACAGAATATTAATGACCTCTTTCCTCATGGCCAAGAGTCCCAGCTCAATGGCCTCCCACCCATCCTGGTTAGGGTGATAACCTAAATATGGTCACAACTCTATAAACAAAGGCTGGAACTCCCAATCCATGCACAACCTGGACAGGGAACCAGGCTCCATTTATTACTTACTTGAAACTTTAGTATTTCAACATCTTGATGATGTTAATGATCAATAATTGGTAGCTTGTCCTTATGCAACGACACATTCTCAATCTAAAAATCTTTCTATTTGACTTTAATCAACAAACCTTTATTAAAGCCTGCTCTGTGCTGGCCATTATACTAGATACTGAGGTACAAATATAATGAATGAAACAATTATTAATGAAAAACAGCTTACATTCTAAGAGGAAGGATAGCAAGGGCATATGTAAGTACGTACAGAATAAATGCAAAAATAGTTAAATATAAGGTAATTTGAAAGAGGAGGCAACTAGATGTCTCAGTGGAAAAAGTGTGAGTTTGGCGTTAGCAAGAGCTGTGTTCAGATTTAGCAGTAGATACTCAATAGCTGTGTGATCCTGGGCAAGTCACTTAACCTTTGTTCACCAATTCACTAGAGAAGGAGATGGTAAAACCACTCCAGCATCTTTGCCAAGAAAATCCCACAGGGGGGTCACGAAGAGTCAGATACAATTGAACTATTGGGTAACAATGGTTTGGAAGGATGGGTACTAGGAAGGACTTCATTTAGAAGGTGGTATTTGAGCTGCATCTTAAAGGAATTGAGGATTCTACTAGGGGGCAAAGAAGGAGCACATTCTAGGCATGGGAAACCACCAGGAAAAAAGGCATAGTGACAGGAGGTGGGGAATCATGTGGAAAGAACAGAAAGAAAGCTAATTTGGCTTGATGGAAGAATACATCAGGGGGAGTAATGTTTAATGAGGCTAGAAAGATAGGCTGGGGCCAGGTTGTGAAGGGCTTTAAAAGTTAAACACAGTTTATATTTTATCCTAGAGGCAACTGGGAACTGCTGGAGTTGATTGAGTAGGGGAATCATAAAGTCAGGTCTCTATTTAAGGAAAATTACTTTGACAGCAATGGATCGGATGGACTTGAGTGAAGAGAGAGCTGAGAGAGGGAGACTAATTAGGGAGCTGTTGTAATAATTCAGATGAGAGGTGATGAGGGCCTGAATAGAGGCTGCAACTGTTCAAGTAGAAAAGGGTCAGAATTCAAGTGATGTTATGGAGGTAAAAATGGTAAGATTTGACAGCTGATTGGACAGAGAGAGAATCTGAATATCATACTAAGATTATGCATCTGGGAGACTAGAAGGATGGTGATAACTTCAACAAAAAATGGGAAGTTTGTAAGAAAATTTGGTGGGGGTGAGGAGCTCCAGGGAGGGGCAAGTCCTAAATTCACTTTTGGACATGTTGAGTTTGAGACGTCTCTAGAGCATCTAGTCTGATGACTAATATGGATATATGTTTTATATGGTTGCATATATATAACCTATATCAAATTGTTACCATCTTAGGGACAGGGAAGGGGAAGGAGGGAGGGAGAAAAGTGGGAACTTAAAATTTTATATAAGAAAATGAATCTTAAGACAAAACAAAAAAGAACATCTAGGCAATTTGTAATATGGGAATTAAGCTCAGGGAAGGTATTAGGGATAAATATAGACATACATATATTTGTATATCTGTGAGTCATCTGCATAGATGAGATAGTTAAACCCATGAGAGCTCATTATGTTATCAAGAGAGAATATAGAGAGAAGAGAGCCTGAGACTGAAAAGAACATGATATGAATGATGAGACAGCAAAAAAAAAAAAGACAAGAAAAGAAAAGAAAAGAAAAATGGAGATGGAGGAGTTAAACAAGTAGGAGAACCACGAGAGTATCAACATGAAAACCAAAAGAGGAGAAAGCATGTAGAAAGAAAAGGTGGCCAACAGTGTCAAATGCAGCATATAGAAACAGAAGGGCTGAGAAAAGACCACAATATTGGCAATTAAGAGATCACTGGTGACTTTGAAAAGAGCATTTTCAGTTGAAGGTTGAAGGTCTTTGTGACATTAAGAGATTGGAGGGGCCTTAGAGAATAACTGGTCCAATTTGTTCATTTTTCAAATGAAGAATCAAGGACCAGAAAGGACAGGTGGCTCACTTAGGTCACTCAGAGTTATATAAGGTGTAACTTTGACAAGATAGGATTCAAATTCAGGTCCTCTGACTTCAAATGTAAGACTCTTTCCTTATTAGAGTCACCATTATCTTCCTAAAAAGAGTTCTTGACCATTCCCCAATTGATAAATGGTCAAAGGATATGAACAGGAAGTTCTCAGATGAAGAAATCAAAGCTATATATCACATGAAGAAATGTTCTAAACCACTTTTGATTAGAGAAATGCAAATTAAAACAACTCTGAGGTACCATCTCATACCTATCAGATTGACTAATATCACAGAAAAGGAAAATGATATATTTTCTAGAGGGTGTGAGAAAATTAGGACACTGATGCATTGTTAGTGGAGTTGTGAACTGATTCAAACATTCTGGAGAGCAATTTGGAATGATGCCCAAAGGGCTATCAAACTATGCATATATTTTGACCCAGTAATACCACTACTAGGTCTGAACCTCCAAAAGATCATAAAAGGGGGAAAAGGACTGATATACACAAAAATATTTATAGCAGTTCTTTTTGTGGTGACAAAAGATTGGAAATTGAAGGGATGCTCATCAATTGGGGAATGGCTGAACAAACTGTGGTATATGTGTGATATATGAGTGTAATGGAATAATATTATACTTTAAGAAATAATGTTCACAAGAAGAAATTAAAGCTATCTATGGTCATATAAAAATGCTCTAAATCACTGTTGATTAGAGAGATGCAAATCAAAACAACTCTGAGGTACCACATCACACCTATCAGATTGGCAAACATGACAAAACAGGAAAATGATAAATGTTGGAGAAGATGTGGGAAAGTTGGAACATTAATTCATTGTTGGTAGAGCAGTAAGATGATCCAGCCATTCTGGAGAGCAATTTGAAACTATGCCCAAAGGGTTACAAAGATGTGCATGCCCTTTGACCCAGCAATATCACTTCTAGGGCTGTATCCCAAAGAGATCATAAAAATGGAAAAGGGTCCGACGTGTACAAAAATATTTATAGCAGTTCTCTTTGTGGGGGCCAAAAACTGGAAACTGAGGGGATGTCCATCAATTGAGGAATGGCTGAACAAGTTGTGGTATGTGAATGTAATGGAATATTATTGTGCTATAAGAAATTATGAACAGGCAGACATCAGAAAAACCTAGATTTATATGAATTGATGCTGAGTGGAATGAGCAGAGCCAGGAGAACATTGTACATAGTAATAGCCATAGTGCTTAAGGACTGATTTCGATAGACTTAGCCCTTCTCAGCAATCCGAGGACGTAAAACAATTCTAAACTTCCTGCTGACTCCAGGTCCAGCTTTCTATCTGCTGTGTAACCTAACTGCCCCATAGCGGTAGATACAGGGACAAAGGCAATTAGCTAACATTTATATCTCACCTAGAGAAGCTAGGTGGCAAACTATTCAGGAAGCCCTGAGTTCGAATATGGCCTCCTACAGTTACTAATTGTATGACTCTGGGCAAGTCCCTTAACCCTGTTTGCCTCAGTTTCCTCATCTGTAAAATGAGCTGGAGAAAGAAATGGCAAACCACTTTTCCAAGAAAACCTCATATAGGGTCTCAAAGAGTCAGATACAACTTGTACAACAATAACAACAAAATCTATCCCCGGAGCCCAACTGTACCTGACACACAGTAGGTGCTCGACAAATTACGACTGATCAGACTGACAAATGACTTTGTACTGTGATTCTGTTTACGTTCTAATATTTGGGAATTCTGCTAGGAGCAGAATTTTGCAAGGGAAAAAAACATAAAGCAAAAAAAACAAGATGTGTCCCATTATGATGAAATTCAAGAGGAGGTGTGCTCTAGTTCTTTTACTGTAATGAATCCTGAAGGAGATGGGGAAACCCCCAGGGTCTCTGGCTAACGTTCCAGTTTGGTCTTTGTCCTGTGATAATAATCCATTTTTTTGTATTTACTCTGTGTAAATGGCAATGCTCTGGCCAAGCTGTGAGCAGGGGAAAAAAGGAAAAAGACCTCATAAAAGCTTTGAGAGATTTATAAATAGAGTTAAAATGACAGGCTTGTTTTCCCACAGTTTGGTTTCATAAATTTAGGTGGGGGAAGCAGGAAGGAGACTTGCCCTAGGCATGAAAATCTCTAGTCATGCCTCAGTCACCACCTGCGTTACATATCCCTCTGCTGCCTAGTTGATGACTGTTAAGTCATATGCCTGCTCCTTCCCCTCCCTCCTCCAGGCTCTAATAGCAACCACCATCAATGTTAGACTGTAAGGATGCCTATCTTAGCTCTGACCCTGAGAGAACCCAAGCCATCTCAGGCAATTATCTTATCCACGAGCAGAAACAAGAGCCAGGCCCCCAGGGGTCCTGAGGCAGCTGAACCCTAGATAGTGTGATGGAGGGATCACAGGATTGTAGACTTAAAGATGGAAGGGACCTTAGAGGTTATCTCAACCAACCTTC
The DNA here is from genome assembly GCF_028372415.1 of Notamacropus eugenii. Classification (NCBI taxonomy): domain Eukaryota; kingdom Metazoa; phylum Chordata; class Mammalia; order Diprotodontia; family Macropodidae; genus Notamacropus; species Notamacropus eugenii. The sequence continues at coordinate 95,792,065 of NC_092873.1, forward strand.
TTATTTTCTAGATGAGGAAACTGAAACCCAGAGATGTTAAATGTCTTATCTCATAGGATCACAGATGTAGATAGAACTGGAAATGTTCCAACCCTCTCATTTTGCAGATGAAGGAACTGAGACCTAAGGAGGTTAAAAGACTTGCCCAAAGTCCCACAGATAAGTATCAGAGGTAGGATTTGAACCCAGGTTCTCTGTTTCCAGAGTAAATATTTTTCTCTTTCTCTTTGGAGATATGTCCATCCCATTGAGGGATCTCCTCCAAATAGGCAGACCTCCTCCCATTCAAGGACCCTCTCCTATTGAGAGAACTATCTTTGCACAGGGGATTTGGGAATACAGCAATTTGAGAGGCAGAAGGCCTATAGGTATATTCTAGAAGAGATGAGGTAGGATCCTGGTGCCTGTAATTGTGAGAAGTCAGAGGCAGATCAGGATATCAAGTGAAACAGGTTTTCCCCTGACTTCATGGGAAAGGAGAATAAGAGGTAGGTAGACAGGTGGGAAAAGGGGTGGAAAAACTATTTACTTCATTCAAGGTTAAACTTACAAGAAAAGAGAGGGTCCTCTCCACTGACCTCATTATATTATAGCCTTTAGGCCTGTAAGGGACCTTAGATAAGGGGTTCCTAACAATATTTTGTGTCATAGACCCCATTGGCAGTCTGGTGAAGCTGATGAACCCCTACTCAAAATGTTTTTTAAAAGCATAAAATTAAATATATAGTAGTACAAAAGGAACAAATAGTATTGAACGAAAAGTGTAGTTTTTCCCCTAAGTTCACAGACTCCTTAAAATCTATCCAATAGACCTTTTGTGGTAGGAGTCTGGGGTCCTGCTTACTAAGACCTGCTGACTTAGATGGACCCAGAGAAGCATTATAGAATAGTAGAAAGAGCACTGAACTTGGAGTCAGGAAAGCTTGGTTTTAACTCCCACTTCTGATATTTACTAGCTATATGACTTTGGGCAAGTCACTTAACCTGAGACTTAGTTTCCCCACCTGTGAAATGTAGAAGCTAATGACTTCTAAGGTATTTTCCATCTCCAATAACAATATCTTCCAATAGCAGCCCTTACTTCTCAGGTCTCTATTTTGGGGGTGGTCCCAGGCAGGTCATTCATCATTCCCCTGCTGACTATGCTTCTGACTGTCCAGACAGCCTCCATAAACTCTCTGGAGTATGTTCTCTCCTTAACCCCCTTTTCAGATCCTTTTTATGTATTGTCTTCCCTCCTTTAGAATATTAACTCCTTGAGGGCAGGAATTGTCTTTATTTTGGTTTGTCTCCAACACAGGAAACCCTTAATAAATATTTGTTGTACACCAGTCTTGTTGCCCACCCCACTCCCATCTCCCTCACAGAAAGTCTTGGAGATTCTGGCCCATTTGTAATCCTTAGGGGAGGAAATGGCAGCTAGGTGCCAGGCCTGGATTCAGAAGAGCCTGAGTTCAAATCGAGCCTCAGACACTTACTAGCTAGCTGAATGACTCTGGGCAAGTAAAGAAAGGAAGGAAGGAAGGAAGGAAGGAAGGAAGGAAGGAAGGAAGGAAGGAAGGAAGGAAGGAAGGATGCGCATGGGGTGAGTGTATCATGTTCTACTTTGCTCAAAGTGTCAGATTTATGTATATAACAGGGTTGGGAGTGAGATGGGAATGAAGCTAGAGATGCAGTGAGTAATGAGTGTTGCATAGTTACAACCATATGGTCAAAAATGAATCTTGTCCTTGGGGAGAGGTGGAGAAGGACAAGGGCATGAGGCCAGGGAAGCCCTGGGATAGTGTGGGAGTAGACTGAGGTTCCCTGAGAACATCCACTCAGTTATGTTGCTTCTGGGAGCAAATGAATACTGAGTCCAAGAGATTTGAACCTTCCCTGAAGGAGGAGGACCAGAAGAAGTAAAGATTTGGAAAGTGAGCAAAGCTAACACAGGTGGGGAGGGTGAAGGAAGCAGGGGAACCAAGTCAGGGCACCAGAGAGGGGGAGGGGACAAGGAGGCTTACCCAGGCTTCATTGCCAAAACTCACCCCTCCCAGCTCTCTAAGGCAGCATTACTTCAGTCCTATTATGTCTCTAACTGGAGACAAATATAGTACCATTAATTTAATTTTATTTGCATTTCAGAGTCATTTCAAAGGAATAAATTGAGGAAAAGTTGATTGAGAGTGTCCTGGAGGAAGGGACCTAAACTCCCTCAAACTATGAGGGCTTTTATGAATTCTGGCAGCAGTTACCTCACAAAGGACACCTTTGGGCGCTGACCTCCAAACAACACTTGAAAGCTAACAGTTGTTGGTTTGGGGTGCCAGAAGGAGACGAGGGCTTAGTTAGGTGCATGATGCAAATGCTTTATTTGATCACATAAGAGCCCTTCTCTCACACACCAGTCTCTAATGCAATTCCCCCAGCACATTTCTAATAATAGAACACAGGACCATAGATGGAAGAGGCCTCAGAGGTCATTTAATCCAGAGGTTCTCAAAATTATTAGTCCTACCATCCCATTTAAAAAAAATTACTCAGCACTCCCCTGGAAATCTACCTTCTTTAACTCTTTAATGGTGTTTTTTAAAATTTGCATCATTTCAAACCTCCCCCACCCTGGACCATTCCAGCATCCTCCAGGAGGCACTATCACCCACTTTGAGAACCTATGAATTTTTCCAGTCCAGAAAGTTCTTTCTTTTTACAGGTAAAGAAACTGAGGCTCAGGGAGATTAAGTTCACATAGGCAGTAGGTGCCAGAGGTGGGATTTGAACTCAGCTCCTCTAATTTTAAAGACAATGCTTTAGCTGCCATCTTCCACTATGATAATAATAGTAGTTATTAATAGTAGTTACCAACCAACCAACTTTGTGCCATGCACTGTGTGCTTTACAATTATTTTCTCATTTTGACCTTCTCAATAATCCTGGGAGATTGGTGCTTTTATTGTCCCCCATTTTACAGTTGAGGAAACTGAGGCAGGGAGAGGTTATGTGACTTGCCCAGGCTTACATTGTCAGTAAGTGTCTGAGGCTGGGTAATGACGATAATAATAATATAATTAATAACATTTATATATCATTTATTATGTTCTACACACTGCACTACATACTTTACAATAATTACCTCATTTGATCCTTACAACAACCCTGGGAGGGAGGTGCTCTTATTATCCCCATATTACAGATGAGGAAATTCAGGCCCAGTTCTATTCACTGCACCACATGATTAACTCCACCTAATTATTAGTAGCTATCCAATCCTCCTGCACTTATGCATGTATGGAATCCTGAAATATTGGGACCGGAAGGACCCTCAGAGTAATAACAGCCAACATTTATGTGTGCAAAATGCTTTACATGAAGACATTATTTCACTGGAGCCTCAAAACAGATGCTGTGAGGAGGTACATTAAGCATTAGTATCCTCGTTTTAGGGCATCTAGGTGACACAGAGGATAGAGTGCTGGGTCTGAAGTCAGGAAGACCTGAGTTCAAATCTGACCTCAGACACTTACTAGTTGTGTGATTCTGGGTACCCTTTTTGCCTCTGTTTGCTCCTCTGTAAAATCAGCTGGAGAAGGAAATGGAAAACCACTCCAGCGTCTTTGCCAAGAAAACCCCAAGGAGGGTCATGAAGTCAGGCAGAAACAAAAAACAACCACAAACACTCTCATTTTACAGCTGAGATAATTCAGGATCAGAGAGATTAGGTGACTTCCTCATCATCACGTAACTACTGAGTTTTAAAGTTAGGTCTCAAACCTGGGTCTTTTCTGTCTCCACGTACAGATCTGTCTCTACTACACTGTGGGACTTTTACATTTCAAAGAAATATATGAAGTGCCGCATTGAGGGCCAGCGGTTGGCAGTTGGTAACTTGCCAGCTGCATGCACATTATGAAACTCTTTTAGCCAAAATAAATGAATGAGTCCATATCTGTGTATCAATTTGCTATATTACTTTTCAAACTATGAATGGCTGCTCATTTACTACATAACCCTTCTTTTTGGCTCAGGTAGCCTTCTTTAAGCCTTGAGAGAGAAAATTACCATGTTAATTATCCAACACAAAGGTTTCATTAGCTGAGTGCAAGGTTAGAAGCAGCCAGGGAGCCTGGGGTGGATGGAGCACTGGACTTGGAGGCAGAAAGATCTGAATTTGATTCTTGCTGAAGAAGACTTTTGCCAACCGGGTGGGTAATTACTTAACTTCTGCTGCCTCATCTGTAAAATGACGGAGCTGGACTCAATGGTCTCTAAGGCCTCTTCCACCCAGTAGCGTTCTGTAGTTGGCTCATACTGGCTCCAGGAACCAATGAGCATTTTCACTTACGAAATCAGCAAATGCTACAGATCAGGGCTTGATCTGCTATTTTGTTGGTTTGTTTAGACTTAAGAAAGTGCTGGAGAAAATGTTAATAATGTAGACTACACCATTTTAAGCTTTTATTTAGAATTTCATTTTTCCCCAGTTACATGTAAAAACAATTCATCTTTAAAAGTTTCTGTTCCAAATTCTCTCCCTCCCTTCCTCCCCAAACCTTTCCCATTGAAAAGGCAAGCAATTCCTTATAGGTTATACATGTGTAGTCATACAAAACATATTCATAACAGTCATGTTGTGAAAGAAAATGTAAACAAAAGAAAAAACTCAAGAAAAATAAAATAAAAAAGCATACTTGAATCTATATTCAGACATCAACAGTTCTTTCTCTGGGAATGGACAGCACATTTCATCCCAAGTCCTTCAGAGTTATCTTGGATCATTGCATTGCCGAGAATAACCAAATCATCCATGGCTGATCATCTCACAATATTGCTGTTACTTTGTACGCAGTGCACTTCACTTTGCATCAACCCATGCAAGTCTTTCCAGGTTTTTCTGAGAGCATCCTGCTCATCATTTCTTATAGTATAATAATATTCTATCATAATTACATACCATAACTTATTCAGCCATTCCCCAACTGACGGGCATCCCCTCAACTTCTAATTCTTTACCCACAGAAAAGAGCTGCTATAAATATTTTTCTACATATGGACCCTTTTCCTTTTTCTTTTTTATCTCTTTTGGGATACAGACTGAGTAGTGGTATTGCTAGATCAAAGGGTATGCATGATTTTAAGGCCCTTCCAAAATAATTCCGATTTCACTTAAAAGTGTGCTCTCTATACATAAATTTTTCCTTTGGGGTACTGGTTCTTAAACATTTCTGCTCCCAGTTCTAAATCCATGATTTTTTTTTTTTTGAATGTCTGAATTCGTCACCCAGTTACTACCCACTAACTGGAGAGCCGGCTAATTCATAGCAATATAGCAATTCATAGCTAATTCATAGCTGTTGGTCAGTCATTTTTCAGTCATGTCTGACTCTTCATGAACCCCTTTTGGATTTTCTTGGCAGAGATACTGGAGTGGTTTGCCATTTCCTTTGGCCACTCATTTTACAGGTGAAAAACTGAGGCAAACAGAGTTAAGTGACTTGCCCAGGGTCACCTAGCTAGTAAGTATCTGAGTCAGGATTTGAACTCAAGAAGATGAGTCTTCCTGACTCCAGGCCTGCCACTTTATTTACTGTGCCGCCACCTAGCTGCCCAATTCACAGCAATAGCTACTTTCTAATGAGTTGCAATTTCCTTGTGGCCATTAGGGGGATGCTGAGCATGCAAAAGTTTTAGCTGTTTCTCCCTAACCTGGTAGCCACACAGAAAAATAAACAGTTTTAGTTAACTGTTTGATGATCAAGTTTCAGTTTAATGTAGGGGATAGCATGGAATGTTACTCAAAATATTAAAATGTGAAATCTACTATTCATACTTAACTCTCAGCCCCCACCCTGCATGAGTTCTTCATTCTCTCAGATCATTTCCTACTGCATTCATAAGTTCTGACACCTATGCATGTTATCATTGAATCATTTTTAATGAGATGGAATTAAATACAAAAGAAATATATAAAACCTCTTGATAGGATCTCTCTCCACCTTACCCTAGGGTGGTAGAAGGCTTTCCACCCGTGCACACCTGCAGCTTGTAGAAAATAGGACTGAGGGGGTGAGTTCATTCATTTTCTCTCTTTCCACTCATGGATTAACCAGGTAAGTATGGAAATGGAAGCTGCTCATGGCTTTCTGGCAGTGCCTTGGCAATAGGTGAGTCATTGCGACTAGTGTCTTGACCTTTTGGAGATTAAGTCTTCATGGCAGAGGGAGGAGAGAGTGAAAAGAATATCAGAGAAAAGAGAGAAATGGACAAAAGTGGGGGGGCGGGGTGCCATGTACTGATACTGCAGCTTTTAACCTGCTTCCTTTCTTTGAGAACAACCATTCATCTTTGGAGCTCTCAATGACTGCACGTTACCACTTCTGAGCAAACTAGACTCTACTTCACTTTCACATCCTATCCAGGTTATCTTACAGTCTTCTTGCCATTTCTTGCATGATTACTCCTTCTCTGCCTCCAATCCTTACCTTTATTTCTTGCTGGGGAAAGGGGGGGTATTTATCAAACGGGTTATGTCATTGTTGTTCAGTTATGTCCGACTCTTCCTGACCCCTTTTGACGCTTTCTTGGTAAAGATACTGGAGTGGTTTGCCATTTCCTTCTCCAGATGAGGAAACTGAAGCAAACCCGGTTAAGTGACTTGCCTAGGGTCACTCAACTAGGAAGTGTCTGAGGCTGGATTTGAACTCAGATTTTCCTGACTCTGGGGGCAGAGTTCATTCAAATGTGGCCTCCTATGCTTACTAACTGTGTGACCCTGGACAAATCACTTAATCCTATTTGCCTCAGTTTCTTTATCTGTAAAATGAACTAGAAAAGGAAATCGCAAACCACTTCAGCCTCTTTGCCAAGAAAACCCCAAAGGCAGTCACAAAGAGTTAGACATGACTGAAATGACTGAACAACAACTTCCTGACTCCAGGCCTGGTGCTCTATCCACTGTGCCACCTAGCTGCCCATGAAGAGACAATAAAAATTTACTATTTAATATTTTGTGTGAGGAAGCCAGATGGTTCAGTGTACAGAACCCTGGTCCTGGAGTAGGGATGAAATGAATTCAAATCCTGGCTCAATCATGTCCTGGGCAAGTTACTAAACCTCTGTCTGTTTCCCTATATGTAAAATGGGTATAATAATAGCATTTACCTCCCAGGATTGTTGTGAGGATAGAATGAGGCAATCATTATAAAACTCTTTACAAACCTTAAATGCTAGCTCTAAGGCAGCTAAGTGGCACAGTGCAAGTCCTGCCTTAGGCAGGCAAGTCATTGGACAAGTCATTTAACCTCTCTATACCTTAAGTTTACTTCTTTGTGAAATGCAGGTAATAATAGCACCTATGTCCCAGTGTCACTGTGAAGAGCAAATGAAATAATATATATAAAGTGCTTTGCACATCTTTAAATATTCTATAAAGTTAGTTTTTTGTTGTTGTTGTCCTAATGCACATGAATAAAATAAAATGACTAGTGTATAAAAAATACATAAAGTTAGGGGCGGAGCCAAGATGGCAGAGTAGAAAGACACATATACACTAGCTCCGAACCCACAGCCCATAAAATATCTGTAAAAAAGAACTCCAAAAAAATTCTGGAGCAGGAGAAGCCACAGAACAATGGAGTGGACAAGATTTCTATTCCAGAGAGCCTGAAAACCTCTCACAAAAGGTCCTTTGTACTTCGGACCCGGAGCCCAGCGCTGCCTTGGCCGCGTGGTGCCGAGAGGAGCGGATCCGAGCAGGCTCCAGGGACAGAATCTCCAGTGGCCAGGCGGGTCCCTCCACCCACAGGTGACAAGGGTCGGTGAGAGGGTCTCTTTGGCGGGTCGAGAGGGGAGTGGGGTACCCCCATAACTCAGGCCCCCTCAGGAGGCAGCAGTGCAGGCGGCAGCAGACCTGGGCTCCCCAAGCAGGCAGAAGCCCAGATCCATTGTTGAAGGTCTCTGCATAAACCCCCTGAGGGAACTGAGCCCCAAGTGGCAGCCCTGCCCCCACCTGAGCAGCTGAACTTGATCTCACACTGAATAGCAGCCCCGCCCCCACCCAAAGCCCTGAGGCTGGGAAGCAGCATTTGAATCTCAGACCCCAAGCACTGGCTGGGCAGATCTGGAGGCCAAGTGGGTGTGAAGAGAATACTCAGAAGTCAAGTCACTGGCTGGGAAAATGCCCAGAAAAGGGGAAAAAAAATAAGACTATAGAAGGTTACTTGGTGAACAGGTATTTCCTCCCTTCCTTTCTGATGAGGAAGAACAATGCTTACCATCAGGGAAAGACACAGAAGTCAAGGCTTCTGTATCCCAGCCCACTCAATGGGCTCAGGCCATGGAAGAGCTCAAAAAGGATTTTGAAAATCAAGTTAGAGAGGTGGAGGAAAAACTGGGAAGAGCAATGAGAGACATGCAAGCAAAGCATGAAAAACAAGTAAACACCCTGCTAAAGGAGACCCAAAAAAATGCTGAAGAAAATAACACCTTGAAAAATAGGCTAACTCAATTGGCAAAAGAGGTTCAAAAAGCCAATGAGGAGAAGAATGCTTTCAAAAGCAGAATTAGCCAAATGGAACAGGAGATTCAAAAGCTCACTGAAGAAAATAGTTCTTTCAAAATTAGAATGGAACAGATGGAGGCTAATGACTTTATGAGAAACCAAGAAATCACAAAACAAAACCAAAAGAATGAAAAAATGGAAGATCATGTGAAATATCTCACTGGAAACACAACTGACCTGGGAAATAGATCCAGGAGAGACAATTTAAAAATTATGGGACTACCTGAAAGTCATGATCAAAAAAAGAGCCTAGACATCATCTTTCATGAAATTATCAAGGAAAACTGCCCTGAGATTCTAGAACCAGAGGGCAAAATAAGCATTCAAGGAATCCACCGATCATCTCCTGAAAGAGATCCAAAAAGAGAAACTGCTAGGAACATTGTGGCCAAACCCCAGAGTTCCCAGGTCAAGGAGAAAATATTGCAAGCAGCTAGAAAGAAACAATTCAAGTACTGTGGAAATACAATCAGGATAACACAAGATCTAGCAGCTTCTACATTAAGGGATCGAAGGGCATGGAATAGGATATTCCAGAAGTCAAAGGAACTAGGACTAAAACCAAGAATCACCTACCCAGCAAAACTGAGTATAATACTTCAGGGGAAAAAATGGTCTTTCAATGAAATAAAGGACTTTCAAGCATTCCTGATGAAAAGACCAGAGCTGAAAAGAAAATTTGACTTTCAAACACAAGAATGAAGAGAAGTATGAAAAGGTAAACAGCAAAGACAAGTCATAAGGGACTTACTAAAGTTGAAGTGTTTACATTCCTACATGGAAAGACAGTATTTGTAACTCTTGAAATTTTTCAGTATCTGGATAGTGGGTGGGATTACACACACACACACACACACACACACACACACACACACACACACACAGCACAGTGAATGGAATAGGATGGGATCATATCTTAAAAAAATGAAATCAAGCAGTGAGAGAGAAATATATTGGGAGGAGAAAGGGAGAAACTGAATGGGGCAAATTATCTCTCATAAAAGAGGCAAGCAAAAGACTTATTAGTGGAGGGATAAAGAGGGGAGGTGAGAGAAAAACATGAAGCTTACTCTCGTCACATTCCACTAAAGGAAGGAATAAAATGCATACTCATTTTGGTGTGAAAACCTATCTTACAATACAGGAAAGTGGGGGAGAATGGGATAAGCAGGGTGGGGGGGATGATGGAAGGGAGGGTATGGGGAGGAGGGAGCAATCTGAGGTCAACATTCATGGGGAGGGACAGGATCAAAAAAGAGAATAGAAGTAATGGGGGACAGGATAGGATGGAGGGAAATATAGTTAGTCTGATACAACACGACTATTATGGAAGTCATTTGCAAAACTACACAGATTTGGCCTGTATTGAATTGCTTGCCTTCCAAAGGGAAGAGGTGGGGAGGGAGGGAGGTAAAGAAGATGGAACTCAAAGTTTTAGGAACAACTGTCGAGTACTGTTCTTGCTACTAGGAAATAAGAAATACAGGTAATGGGGTATAGAAAGTTATCTGGCCCTACAGGACAAAAGAGAAGATGGGGACAAGGGAAGGGAGGAATGATAGAAGAGAGGGCAGATTGGTGATAGGGGTAATTAGAATGCTCGGTGTTTTGGGGTGGGGGAAGGGGATAAAAGGGGAGAAAATTTGGAACCCAAAATTTTGTGAAAATGAATGTTAAAAGTTAAGTAAATAAATAAATTAAAAAAAATACATAAAGTTAGTGTAACATCTTTCTGCATGACTTGCAAAATACATATATATGTAATATGAATTCATATAGGTGTGCATATGTATGTACGTGTGTATTACATTGGCAGAATGCAACTCTTCAAAAATCTGTTCTAAGAATATTACCAAAATAATTGCTTTGCTCTCTTGAAAAGTGGCTACTTCTCACTCATCTTCTAGATGAGATAATTACAGAGGTTGAAATTAATTGATTTACCTAGGGTTGTACACTGTTAATTGCTGGGCAGTGGAAAGAACTAAGATTTTCTTTCTGTCCTGAGCCATTTTTTTTCCTTGACTTTCTACTCTTACTCTTAGCTATTCTATAAATTGGATTGGGTCTTGATATCATCTCTACCCAGATAATAATAATGATTATTCTTATTATAGGTAGCATTTATATTTCACCTGGGGAAGCTAGGTGGCAAAGTGTATAGAGCTCAGGGCCTGGAATCAGGAAGCCCTGAGCTCAAATGTGTCCTCAGACACTTACTAGCTGTGTAACCCTGGGCAAGTCATTTAACTGTGTTTGCCTCAGTTTCCTCATATGTAAAACAAGCTGGAGAAGGAAATGACAAATCATACTAGTATCTTTGCCAAGAAAACTCCAAATGGGGTCACAAAGAGTCCAACAGGACTGAACAACAAAAAAGGCATCTCATCTCCAAGAAGCCTAAAACAGAATTCATTATCTCTTTCCTTAAGACTAACTTTCCTCCAAGCTTCCTTTCCTTGTTCTATTTAGGGCAACCCCATTCTTTCAGACATTCAGGCTTTCAGTCTTGGAGTCAACCTCTTTCTTTTTTTTTTTTTTTACTCCCCTATCTTTAAACTTCAAAATTTAAATATTTCTAAATGTATAGCACTTATAAGGGGCTATGGGAAAGGAAATCTAGGGAAAATTATTTTTTTAAATTTTAATTTAATTTTAATTTCAATTAGTTGCCAGGTCTTCTTGATTCTACCTGTAACTTGAAGCATATTGTCTAGCACACAGTAGTTACTTAATACATGCTTGTTGATACCACAACATCTTTGACATCTGTTTATACAATGATAAATATTGCAAAGAAAAATAACTTTGAAAGATTCAAGAACTTTAATTATAGTAATGAATAGTTATAAGTCCAGAGGGCCTATGATGGTTTTAGTCCTTCATTTTGGAAGAGGGCTGAGGACATCACTGGTGATGTCTTGACTTGCACGTGAAGTGGATTTAAGTAAGGCAGAGTTACACAAAGTCACCAGCCTCACTCTCTCTTCCTGAGTCATCAAAGTCCAGAGGCAGAACAAAAGTCAGGAGAACTGACCGGGGATGTAATGGAGTACATTACATCCATTACATCTGTCCAAGCTCTAAGTGCTCCACAGTGCCTACTTTAGCCACCTTTGTGAATGCTGGAACCAATTGTTCTCATTCACCTACTCTGTCAGGGAAAGTCTTCACCCCCCTTAGCAGATACTAGACCCTAGACATTCACCTAACTCATTGACAGCTTTGAGGCCTCCTGGTTGCCCTTAACCTGGTTTAGCCTGTCAGCCAAGACCATTTACCAGGGTGTGGCCAATGCTGCACGTGCTACAGCTTCTTGGAGCCACATGTGAGAGTTGGGTGAAGGCGGACACTAAAGGTAGATGAGCAACCCTGAAAAAGACTTGGCAGACATCCAGAGATGCTACTAAAGGTGCCTCCCTGCACACCCCATTGATCCTGCTACCATACTACTTTACAGATCCCTTTTATGTACTGTCTTGCTTCATTTGGGCAGGCATTATCTTTCTTTTTACTTGTATTTGTATACCCAGCATTTAGTACAATGCCTGTCACGCAGTGAAAGCTTAATAAATGTTGTTGCCTGTCTTACCCTTAAATATACAGTGATCACAAGAAGATGCGTCCAGACTTCAAAGACAGTCTTGTAAGTTTGAGAGGCTGGGAGATCCTGTGTCACTCAATCAGAGTTTCTACATCAGAGAGGATGAGTCCAGACTTCCAGAAGACATGGACCTAGAGAGAATTGTTTGAAAAGTGCAGAAATGAAATATAAAATTTTTAATTAGCAGTCCCATAAACTACATCATCGTCATATGTACACATTTATTTGCTTCACTAGATTATAAGCTCCTTGAGGGTCTCTTTTTGTATCTTCAGCACTTAGCACAGTGCCTAGCACATAGATAAATAATAAATGCTTATTGACTGACTGATTAGGTCTTGATGTTTTAGGTCATAATATCTGAAAGAGCACAACCACAGTTATGTTACTAATGCTGTTTTCTTTTAAAACTTTCTCCATCAAGATGAACTTGTAAATCATTTGTGTTTAACCTTTATTTTGTCCCAAGTAAAAAGAAAAATAGATGTCCTATACCTGATCTACATTGTACATCGAATCACCCTCCCCCCACTTTGGGGGAAGGGCAGTTTCCTCATTTGTAAAATGGGGATAATAATAGCACCTATCTCCCAAGTTGTTGTGTGGAGGACAAAAGTGAAACAATATTTGTAAAGTGCTTTGGAAGGCTTAAGGCATTATATAAATGCTGGCTATTTTTAGCTATTATTATTGTTATATTTAATGAATGAAAAACATTTATTAAATGTTGATGTGGTTTATTGTTGTTGTTTACTTGTGTCCAATCCCTTTGGTTCCATTTTGGGTTTTCTTGGCAAAGATACTGGAGTGGTTTGCCACTTCCTTCTCCAGCTCATTTTACAGATGAGGAAACTGAGGCAAATCAGGTTAAGTGACTTGCCAGGGTCACACAGCTAGTAAGTGTCTGAGGCCACATTTGAACTAAAGTCTTCTTGACTCCCAGCCCCAAACTTTATTCTTTGTGCCACCTAGTTGCTAGAGATGACCTCTAAAGGGCTCTATTTTCCCAAGGATTTATGCTAACAAAGGTGATAGAGCAAAGATAGCCTGAGCTCAGTAGCCATATCCCTCTCCTCTCTCTCCCTTGGAGCTCAATTTTCTTCCCTGTAAAACAGGGACAAACGCTCCAATCTTATTTTATACTGGGAGGACAGCAGGATGACAGCTCTGCTTTGAGAAGGCTTTTAGGTCTTTGGAATTAGAGTTAAAATATTTACCAGGGCTCATTTGCTAATATGATCTGAGAGTTGGCAGTGAGAGGATTGATCAAGTGAGGGAAGTGGGGGAAGGGGCCAAAAGGTGGAGAAGACAGAAATATATTCACATGTATATGCATGCATATGCTCACAATGCATTCATATAATCTCACATTCATACCCAAATGTATGAGGAAAAATGCACACAGTCATATTTTATATTTCCCTGTATATATATGTATATACACATATTTATATTTATCCATGTATATACATAAACCAAGCTTCTTGCCAATCCAAAAAGAATGAGGCCTTTTTTATTCCAGTCATTCATCCAAAAAAAAAAATCCACAAACCAGATGGAATTGGGTCTGGTACATGGCTGAGCAGCCCCCACATCAGAAAGTCATATCATTGACTCCATCATGGGTAGGGACACGAGAGAGGGCGTACCTCCTTATTCTGCCTAATGGACTGTAGCAGAATCCTTTCTCCCTTAGAGCAGGGAGCAGATATGGACCGGGGGCTGTGCCAAGAAAACAAATGGAGGCTCTACTCCCAAGTTCATTGGATCCCATGGTTCCCTATCCCTGCCCCTCATACCCTGATCTCTGAACCTTACCTTTAATCCTTTAATCCTGCTCCACTAACCTGTCTTTATACTCCTATTCTCCAAACTTTACTCCCAGTTGTAATCTTTCCCCCATCTCTAGCACCTTCAAAATCCACTCTACTCCTCACCCTGGCAACTTTTAACCCTGGCCCATTTAATTTCCAAGCTTAAATCTCTAATCCTGCCCCTTCATCCTAACTTCCATGGATTATCCCATAAATCTAATCCTCAAATCCTTCCCCCCAAATCTATAGGATCATAAATATAGAGTTGGAAAAGACCTTAGAGGTCAGTTAGCCCCAACCTCCTCATTTTACAGATGAGAAAATTTAGACACAGAGGGATTAATTCTAATCCTTTAACTTTGAATATTAATTCCCTCTACCCTAAAAATCTGCAAATTTAACCTCCTAAATCTATACTAAAATCAAGGAATCATAGGTTTAAACAGCAAGGGACCCAACCACCTCATGTTAAAGATGGATAAACTGGGGCCACTGGAAGTTAAGTAACTGTCCAAGATCCAGTATCAAATCTAGACCTTCTCACTTCAAATAAACACCCTTTCCCTTGTAACGCATTGTCTCTATAACTGTTGCTATAAATCAACAAATATTGCTCTTCTCAACTCTAGCTCCCAATTCAACAACAAATGAAACAAACACTTATTAAGTGCCTACTGTGTGCATGGTGCTATGCTAGGTCTTGGAAGAGATTTAAAGTTTAGTTCTTTCTTGATTCTCCTTCTACCTAACTGACCATTCCTTCTCTGACTCCTTTGTTGGATCATCATCTATATCATATCTCTTGATTGTGCATGTACCCCAAACCTCTGTCCTGGGCCATCTTCTCTTTACCTTCTACATTATGTTATGACTTTACCAGCTCCCATGGGCTCAATCATGTTTCATGAACTTCATTCCAACATCACCAGTTGCCTATTGGACACTTCCAAGTAGATGTTCTTACACTCGGTGTTACAAAACAGAATTCATTATCTTGTCTCCCTACCCATATCAATTTTTTTCTTTCTGTTGAGAAAAACACCATTCTTCTCATTATTGTGTTTGAAACCTTGGTGAGTGTTTGATTCCTCCCTCTTTCACTGTACTTATCCTCTCAGTTGCCAAGGATTATCTTTTTTACCTCAACAACATTGTTCAAAGTTGTCTCTTCTCCACTTACATATAGCTACCACCCTAGTTCAAGTCCCAATCACCTATCACTTAGACTATTACAATATTGCCTTCTGGTTTGTCTCCCCAACTCAAATTTCTCCCCTCTCCATTTCTCCTCCACAAGACAAAGTGATTTTCCCAATTTCCTAACTAATCCTAAAATTACTAAATTTTCCCAATATGTCATTACCATATTAAATACGCTCCAGTGGCTCCCTGTTATCTCTAAGATCAAATATAAAATCATCTGCTGGGCATTTAAAACCTTCACAACTTAACTCCTACCTGCCTTTTCAATCTTATTACATGTTTCTCTCTGGCACAAATTCTGTATTGCTGCCAACATGGTCTTCTTACTATTCTACACATTCCACATTCCATGTCTAATTTCTATCCCTTTGCACCAAAATCCTCTTCCTCATGCCTGAAATGCACCCCTTTCTTACCCCTGTATCTTAGATTCCATTTCCTTCAAGGCTCAGCTTAAGTGCCATGTTCTACATGAAGCCTTTCCGGATCCCCCAGTGGCTAGTGCCTTAATTATTCAGATTGTCTTGCATCTATTTTGTGTCTGCCTATGCTACCAGTATTCATTCTGTGTTCCATCTATATTATAAACTCCTCCAGGGCAGGCACGATTTCAATTTTGATTTTGTATTTCCCAGCACAAGCTCAGTGACTAGAGATGTTATATTTGTGTTAAGAAATCATTGAGCCTTGCAATTCAAAAATTGGGGAATGACCAGTTTAAGAATTAAACCCAGCTATGAAATGAATCTTCCAGGCTCTAATATTAAGTGACATTACTTTGAGCAAGTCACATAACCTAATCTATGAGATACATAAGATAGTCAATGTTACTTGGTTGGGTGATTAAATAAGAGCAGTCCCTGATTTCATGGACTTTGCAATCTAGTAGGAGGGTGAGCCACAAACACAGAAAACTATAATACACAATATTATACAATTAAGTGTTTATTATTTTCTTTACACTTAGTGCTTTAGAGAGTTGCAAAACAAAGTGCTCTATGAGAATTAAAAAGTTCCAAAGTTGCCTTTAATTATGTTGATCTAATCCTAACATCCAAACCATCTCTCTACTAATTTTCCCATTCAATTTTATTGTTTTTGTTTAGTCAAGTTCAATTTTTTGTGACCTCATTTGGGGTTTCCTTGGCAAAGATAGTGAAGTGGCTTACCATTTCTTTCTCTCTGATTTCACAGATGAGGAAACTGAGGCAAACAGGGTTAAGTGACTTGCCCACAGTCACACAGCTAGTAAGTATCTGAGACCATATTTGAGCTCAGGTCTTCCTGACTCCAGGTCCTGCACTCTATCCACTATATCATCTAGATGCCCAATTTTAGTTCTCCTCAAATTCTAAATCCTTAATGTTGATTGTATCCTTCTACCCCTAGATTTAACTTCAATACCCTAAACCCCTAAATCTTAGACTCCTAATTCTGAATCTTTAGCACCTATTCCCTAAACTCCTAATACTAACCCTGACCCTCATGAATCAGCACCTAGGGAAAGACTTGATACCCTCTCTTGACAGTCTGTTATACATGCCCAATTCCAGGCAGTAGCAGCTGCTATGATGTGACAGCAAGTAACTTATGATGGTAATCCTGGGAACTGACCCAGTCCTGGAAGTTAATCAGAGTGGGGGTAGAGAAGTTAGCTACAGTTGGCTTCTTCTCCATCCGTAGTCAGGGAACCACAGCTGGGACATCCTGTCCTAGATGTGTAACCCCTGAGGATTTAAGGGAGGATACTAGGTTAGGAAGATCAAGGCTGATTATCTGGAGGGCTTGGGAATCTGCCCTAGAACAGAGTGACCATGTTGGCTTGCCAGGGATAGGAGCTGAAACTCTGGGAGGGTTACAGAACTGGGCTAGGGTCAAAAGAAATTCGTTTCAGATACTTCTGTTTCTGTGCCTGTCTCTCTCTTTTCCTCTTCTCTATGCTATAGTTCTTAGAGTCTTCTGATAACAAATGCTCAGGCTGATAACTCAAACTTTCAAGAGCAGTTTGTATATTGTTTTGTATGGACTTTGCATGTTATTCACTTAATATCAAATACATAGAAATCACCTCTCCCCAGTTCTGTCAGTACCTCAAGTCCTTTCCATTTTTCCTTCAGCCTCTTTTACTAGTGTCTTCCTTCCTTCTCCCCACTAAAGCTTTTGCAAAAGGACAATAATTAAATTGTATTCTTCTGGTTAAAGTTTATTTCCCTTAGCCTAGGGAGTTTGCACCTTTATGTGTCTTGGACTCCTTTGGCAGTTTGGTGACACCTACGGACATCTCAGAGTAATTTTTTAAATAACTGAAGATACTGCTAAATTTCAGTGAGAGGCCATTGAAATAAAGATTTAACGTTTTTCCTTATGCAAGTTTATAGAATCTCTGAAATGACCCCAGGTTAATGACCCCTACCTTATAAGTTTCTCTGACAGAGTTCTCATTTCCAAGATACAAAAGGAACTAATTCAGATTTATAGGAATAAGAACCATTACCCAATTGATAAATGGTTAAAGGATGTAAATAAGCAGGTTTCTAATGAAGAAATCTAAGCTGTATGAAAAAATGCTCCAAATCACTTTTAATTAGACAAATGAAAATCAGAGGGACTCTGAAGTTCCCCCTCACACCCATGAGACAGGCAAAGTTGACAAAAAAAGGAAAATGAGAAAAGCTGGAGTAGCTTCAGGAAAAGATACATTATTAATACACTGTTGGTGGAGCTATGAGCTATGTTTGAGCCATTCTGGAAGACAATTTGGAATTATGCTCAAAAGGCTATCAAATCATAAATATCCTTTGACCCAGCAATATAGTTACTAGGTCTATGCCCCAAAGAGATCAAAAATACAAAAATTTATAATAACAGCAAAGAACTGGAAACTAAAGAGGTACCCATCAATCTGCAGTGACAAACTATATGAATGTAATGGAATATATATTATGATATAAGAAATGATGATGTGAATGGTTTCAGAGAAACAAAGGAAGACTTATATAAGCTGATAGAGTGCCATGAGCAGAACCAGAACTTTGAAAGATTTAAGAACTCTGATCATGATGATAAACTATAATTTTATAGGACCCAGGAGGAAGTGTGTTACTCACTTTCTTCAACAAAAGAAGCTCCTTCTTCAACTTGTAATTTCACCAACAGTGTATTAATGTATGTTTTCCCAAAGCTCCTTAAACATTTATCATTTTCCTTTTTTTGTCAACTTTGCCAAAAGTGAGGGACTCAAGGTACAGACTGAGACCTATATGTTTTGGACGTGGCCAGTGCAGAAAGTGGTTTTGCTTTACTATGCATATTAGTTACAGGGATTTTCTTTTTCTACTAGGGGAGGGAGGTGCAGGAAAGAGAAAAAAAATGTTCATTCATAGAAAAAAATAAATTAAATTGAAAGAGAAAAAAAGGTAGGAGCTTCCTTTGTTGGCCAAAAAAACCAAAACAAAACCAAAAACCAAAACCCAACCTGAATTAGACTTTGATATAATGGTTAGCCAACTGGAAAGCTTCTAGAATCACAGGCCTAAAGTTCATAGCTCTTCTTTGTCCCAGAACTTACTTGCCTTTCCCTAACCCCAGGAGAGGAAGGATCTTTAACACTAGCCTCATTGGAAAGCCCCATCTTAAGTCTAAGTATTAAAAGGAGCATTGGAATCCTTTGGTTCATGGGAAGATGAGTATGACCAGAAGGGAGATGAGACATTACATCCTTTATATAAGATGCAAAAGGAACTGACCCTGGAATTCTTCTCCCTTCTTCCTCAGCTTCCCTGCTCTTTTTCTTTTCTGGTTAATTCTTAAGGGAGGCAGGGGAGGGAAATTCTTCCAGTTGCTGCCTTCTTCTTCTCCCTCATGTTCTAAAAGGAACCTTCTGCAAGAACCAAAGGAAGCCACTAAACAACCAGACTTCACATCATTCAGCTTTGGAGCTGGGAGGAATGTTGAAGTTCATCTAGTACAGCTGCTTCCTTTTACAAACAAGAAAAGGGAAGGGATGTTTTCATAATCAAATAGAGAGTTAGAAGCAGAACTAGGTCTTCTAGGTCTTCTAACTCTCGGTCCAATAAAAATACTTTTTTTTTTTTTTTTTTTACAATATGTCTTATTCATTTGACACACACTTGGTGGTAGAACACATGGACCTTTTTCAATTGAAGTAAATTGAATTTTCCTGTTAGCAACAAAATCCTGCTCTCCCAACACATTCATTAAGTACCTAACCCGAACAGAGTTTAAATAAGACAGGATCTCTGGACTGAAGAAATTGTAAATCTATTGGGGTGAGAAGACGCAAAAACAGATAATTAGAAAACACAATATTATGTGTTAAGCATCTTAGAGAGGCACCATAAAGGGGCCTGCCTGATGTGGGAAGGTTATGATTGGAAGATTCCTCTGCCTGTACAAGTGAATTTGCTCAGCTCTGTTCTCGAACCGTATTTTCTGACCAAATGCTAAGCTAAGTAATAACCACTGACTGCCCTCTCTGGGAAGGTCTCTGCTACTTAAGTAGGTTGCATTGATCTCATCTCTTTTTCCCCTGAGAACTTAGATGTCACAGATAATTTTCTCTTTTTGACACTGCTTCCCTTTCCTGATTAGAGCCCCAGAGCACGTAGAGCTGAAGGGTCCTTTATTTTCCAGACTATGCCAGGGTCAAAGAAGGAAAGTGGTAGGTACAGAGAAAAGCAAGCAATAAAGAAAGATGTGCATATGGTTAAAGGTTTGGTTAATGATGACGGTTGTGGTGGAGTTGGCAGTAGATGTGGCATTAAGGTGGGTACAATAATTTGTATTACGTAATTCTATGCATCATTTATTGAGTACCACTATGCATAGTTAATCAATGGACATTTATTAAGTGCTTATTGTGTGCCAGTCACTGTGTTGGCAAAAGGCAAAAAGAAAAGGGTCCTTGCTCTCATGGACTTCACATTTTAATACAGGTAGAAATATGCAAACAGCTACGTATATAAAAGATATATACAGTGTGAATATAGAGGGTAATTTCAAAGGAAAGAGACTGGGGGAAGTGGGAGACTGGGAAAGTCCTCCTGCAGAAGGTGAGATTTGAGTAAGCCAGGGAAGCCAAGAGCCAGAGAGCAGGAGGCAGAGCATGCCAGGGATGAGGGACAGGCAGCTTAAAGGCATGGAGACAGGAGATGGAGTGTTCTGGCTGAGAAATTGCAAGTAGGCCAGAAAATCTGTTGTAGATCAGTGTAGCAAACACAAATAAAAGTGGGCCACTAATCCAGGGTGGCATGGGTCCCCTGTTTGACCACTGTTGTAGAATGAGTGAAGGAGAAAGACTGGAAAGGTGGAGATGGGTCAGATTGTGAAGGTCTTTGAAAAAAGCAAAGCATAAGGGAAAAACTAGGCTCAGGATCCTGGTAAGTCAGGGATAAGATTAAGTTTTTATAATATAATATAAACTGATTGTTTTACCCTGGGCAAGTAATATGATCTCTGTCAGTCTCAGTTTCCTCATTTTGTGAAATGGGGATAATAATAGCACCTTATTTAGGATCGGGGCAGCTAGGTGGCACCTTGCTGGATAAAGTACCAGGCCTGGAGTCAGGAAGACTCATTTTACTAAGTTCAAATCTGGCCTCAGACACTTGCCAGCTGTGTGACCCTGGACAAGTCACTTGACCCTGTTTGCCTCAGTTTCATCATCTGTAAAATGAGCTGGAGAAGGAAATGGCAAACCACTCCAGGATCTTTGCCAAGAAAACCCCAAATAGGATCACAAAGAACTGGACACGACTGAAAAATGACTAAACAGTAACAGCCTGGAGAATCAAATGAGAATATCTGTAATGCATTTTGCAAACCTTTACGTGCTATATAAATGTTAGCTACTAGTAGATTAACATATACACATAAATACGTGCATACATGCATATATTATATATCTGTGTGTGTGTGTGGAGATACACACAGTCATATGGATGGATTTAGAATTGCGTGGATAGCCAGACTCTAATGGTTCAATTGCAGCAAGGCAGGAAATCCCCAGCGGATTGTCCCAGTGATCGGAGCAGCTCTCTATCTGCTCCTGGAGTCAGGACGAACTAAGCTCAAATTGCGCCTCAGGGGCAGCTAGGTGGTGCGGTGAATAGACTCAGGAACATCTAAGTCCAAATCCATCCTCAGACATTTACGACCTCTGTGACTCTGGCAAGTCACTTAGCCCTGATTGCCTAAAACAAACAACCCCAGGCCCCCTGCAAATCAGGCTTTTATTAGCTGTGTGTCCCTGGACAAGTCACCTGAGTTTCCTCAACAGTAAAATGGAGATAATAACTGCATCTACCTTTCAGGGATGCTGTGAAGATCACATGAGATATTTATGAAGTGCTATGCTAAGGCATAGTGCCTGACACATAGTAATTTCTAAACAAATATTAGATCTTATTTCTTATCTGTGTTCGGTCATGTGTAATAATACCATGGTATATTCATAAAATTTGCAGATGCCTAAACTGGGATGACAGTCAGGACCCAAAAATATGTGGACAGATTTAGAACATTGGGCTGAATTTTTTTTGAAAATTTTATTTTTTTCCCCCAATGACAGGTAGAAACAATTTTTAACATTTGTTTTTAAAAATTTTGAATTCCAAATTCTCTTTCACACCCTGGGATGGTAAGTAATTTTATATGTTATATGGGTGCAATCATATACAACATATTTGCATATTAGTCATATTGTAAAGAGAAAACACAGACAAAAAAACACCACAAAAAAAGTAAAAAATAGTATGCTTTGCTCTGCATTCAGATTCTATCTGGCAATGGTCAGACTCCCCCCCCTTTTTTTTTTAAATTTTCTTTAAATATTTATTTGTTTGTTTTTAGTTTTCAATATTCACTTCTACAAGATTTTAAGTTCTAAGTTTTCTCCCCCTCCCTCCCCTTTTCTCTCCCCAAGACAGTACGCAATCTGATATAGGCTATATATATGTACAATCATATTAAACATATTTCCATATTACAGACTCTCTGATTCAATTAGAAGTTGCTAATAGAGTGCTAGGCCTGAGTCAGAGGAACTTGGGTTCAAATCCAGATTTATAAGTTTATATTAGCTGTGTGACACTCAGTGAGTCACTTAACTGCTGCAGTTTCCTCACCTGTAAAATGGGGGTAGTAATAATAGCACCTCCCTCCCAGGTCTGTTCTGAGGATCAAATGAGATAGTATTTGTAAAGCAGTTAGCACAATGCCTGGCACGCAGTCGGCGTGTGCCAGTTACTAAATTGCTTTTTTCCTTTACTCTCTTTGATTAAATCCCAGGTTTGCTGGGTTGGAGGAGGGTGAGGGAGGGTGAAGGGTGTCAGAGATTAATTCTCCTACACCTATATACACACAAATAGATTAGATTAAGTATTTATTTGGCATTTACTCTGTGCCAGGCATTGTGCTAAATGCTGGGAAATAGGGACTCTTTCTTTCTTTCTTTCTCTTCCTTTCTTTCTTCCTTCCTTCCTTTCTTTTTCTTTCTTTTTCCTTCTTTCTTTTCCCTAGTGCTTAGTATAGTGCCCAGCATGTACCATATAATTAATAAATGCTTGTTGACTGTTGTCTGATTGAATACAAGTAAAAATAAAAATTGGGAGTTGATATTCTAATGGGGAAGATAACACAGGGAGATGCAGAAGTTCCCTGGGAAAGAACATGGAGAAGGTACCTCTCAAGGGACAAGGTGGAAAAGCATGTGGACATGCTGAACTGGGTCGAGTAGTGTGAGTGCTTCCTCAGACAGAGATTCTCCAGGAACCCACCACGCCAGCCAAGGAAGAAGCAGCAGGAGTGGAGGAGGCATCTCCAGCATGGGAAGACCTCTAGGGAGGAGATGGGAAAGCACAAATCATATATATATAAATGTCTGTGCCTGTGTACATATATAGGTAATGTTTTGGGACCAGATGTGTGATTTCAACCTTCTAGGGAGCTTCCAGTGACACTTCCTCTATCGATGCAGATAGCCATTTCATTTTCTCCATAACTTATTATTGTTAGTATAGAGAGTTCTCTGAGGTCAGAGAAAGGTTAAGTGATTTGTGTAGGGTCACACAGTAGAGAGAGAGAAAGAGAGAGGCAGAGACAGTGACAGAGACAGAGATAGCTTGTGTGTGTGTGTGTGTGTGTGTGTGATTAGCTCTCTCTTCCCCTAGGCAGCATTTCTTTTTCTCTTTCCCTGCCCAGTTCTTTACCATTCTTGCATTCGTGAAAAATCCCCTGCCTTCCTCTGTGTGTGTACATAAAATTACCCATATTTAAAATTAAAGCATAGCTTTTGTGAGCCCTCAAATAGATCTATGCCAACAATTGTTAGGCAGTCTCAGGGTCACCTGTGCTCGTCACATGTGGCTTGCAGCTCCCCAAGACCTCTAATTTCGGTAGAAGAATATTCCATTATACTCATGGGTTAGATAATAGAGAAACATGGATCTTTTTTCTAATGCTTGCAAATATGGTAGATAAGTTAAGAGTACCATTAAGTCGTTCTGACCACCATCAATTCTAGAAAGCAGCAAGACAGTTGTGAACCCTGCCTTCCATTCTGCTCCCTTCCGAATCATGTGCAGTCTAATGTTTTCTTCAGTTAAAAAAAGTATGCTGCAGACACCTGATGAAGAGATTACGCTGACAGACATAAAAACCGAAAATAAAGAGTTAGTTGGCTTGGAGCTTCACACTGAGGATAAGACTAGCCATATTTAGATCTGATTTTGCACCACAGGAAAAATGGTAAAATGGGTCTGGACTGGCAAAGGTCTCACTAAATAAGAAGGGTTAGCTCTCTGAACAGTATAGGGAAACCTCTCATGTGGGTTCCAGGGTGTTATTAAATAATGGGATATTGCAAGAGTACATGGGACCTTTCTACCCCCAAAGTGAAAGTGCATGGAGAGAATGAATGAAAAGCATTTATCAAGGGTTGTGCCAACCACTGAGCCAATACTAATGTCAAGCAAGATAGTTTCTGCTTTCAAAGAATTTACCATCTTATTAAGGGAAATCATGTATAGAGGAATTGGGATCAGGAGAATACTCTGGTTTGCTCATCACAAAAGTGATGAGTAGATCCATTTTGTCCAGTCATTTTTTCATTGTGTCCATTTCTTTGTGACTCCATTTGGGTTTTTTTGGGCAAAGATAGTGGAGTAGTTTGCCATTTTTTCTGGCTCATTTTACAGATGAGGAAACTGAGGCAAACAGGGTTATGTGACTTGCCCAGAATCACATAGCTAATCAGACTTGAACCCTGGAAGATGAGTTTTCCTGACTCCAGGTCAGGCATTCTAATTGGCATGCCCTTTCCAGAAGCAATGATAGTTTTGATTTGATAATTGTTTCTGGAGCAAGAGGTGGAAAGGTGGGAGGACAGAGGTGGAGTGGATAACAGGGATGTCTGAGGTAGATGAAAGATGGTCTAGGATCTGAGGCTGGCTGACTGTAGTAGGCTAGGAACTAACTCATTGTATCTAGAAATCCTTCCCCTCTCTATGCTCAGAAAGTGTGGATAAACATTAGCTCCCATGGGTTTAAGGATCATCTCTATAAAGCTGACTCCCAAATTTAAACATCCAGTCATATTCTCTCTCTTGAACTTCAGTCTGTCACCAATGACTTGTTAGTTATCTCCCCAGGGATGTTTCTAATAGGCATCTTAAAGACAACACATCCAAAACACAACTCATCATCTTCACCCTCTCCAACCCCTTAAACCTATTGTTTACCAAAACTTTCCTATTTCTATTGAGAACTTCACCATCCTTCCACTCATTCAGGTTTGCAACCTTGAAATCATCCCTGATTCTCCACTCTTCCTCACACTCCATGTGAATTTAGGTTCCATGTCTTTATTAATTCTTTTTTCCAAACTATTTCTCTCATCCATCTCCTTTTCTCTACACTCACATAGTCTGAACTCTAGTTCATGCTTTCATCACTTTTCACCTGGACTATTGAAATAACTAACTAAATAAGCAAATAAATAAATCCTAGTTGGTCTCCCCAACTCCAATCCAGTCTACTCCAAACCTCCTGTCCCTTCTCCAAAGCTGTTAAAAGCTTCCTAGAGCACACGTTTGATCATGGCACTTCTGTGTTCAAGAATCTTCAGAATCTCCCTATTGCCTCTAGGATATTTCACTCTATGTTTCAGGGAAATAAACAGACGTGTTATTCCTTGAACTTTGCATTCCATCTCCTTAGTCCAAATTATTCCTTGTACCTAGAATCTGTTCCCCTTCCTCACCTCCATCTCTCATAATTCTTAGTTTACTTCAAGGTTCAGCTCAGATGGTTTTCCTGACTCCCTTGACTAGTGATTTCCTCCCTCCTCAAGTTATCTTGTATGTAACTATTCTTTCGTATAATGTATCCCCCATGAGTCAACAAGGAGTGATTGTGGCATAGGAAGATACCTTGAATATAGTAGAGAACATGAGAACAAAAGAAAATGACAACAGAAGGTTTGGCAAAAACATGTATGCTCCCTGTAGGATGGGGTGGTTATGAAACACCACATACTAAGCAGAAAGAAGGTAACCTGGGTTAGAAGATGCTAGTAGCTATATGAACCGTTGGAGTTACTTGGCTTAGGGTCTCATAACCAGATCAGAAGCAAGATTTGAATAAAGCTCTTCCTGATTTGGAAGCAGGTTCCATATCCCTTATTACAGGAGTTTGCAAACTTATTGGTCTCAAAACCTCTTTACACTCTTAAAAATTACTGAAGACCCCAAGAAGCTCAATCATTAATCATTTCATTTACGTTTATGTTAATATCTCTATTAATGTTTACTATATTAGAAAATAAAACTTAGTTTTAAAAGTATTAATTAAAATAACAATAGAGCTATTATATGTTAATATCTTCTGTGAAAAATAATTATATTTTCCAACTCCAAAAATTTAGTGAGTAGCATTGTTTTACATATTTTCACAAAGCTCTTTCATTTCTGATTTAATAGAAGACAGCTGGGTTTTATTTGCTTCTGCATTTAAACAACTGATGTTGTTTTGGTTGAATTACATCTAATGAGAATATGTAAGGGGCTTAGCACAGGGCTTGACACATAGGGGCCACTTAATAAATCTTATTCTCATCCCTTCCCCCCTTATATGATAGGGAGTTGGGGAAAAAAAGAGTATTTTAATCAGCAAATAACATCTTAGTATTATGAAAATAGTTTTGATTTTATAAACCCCCCTGAAATTGTCTTGGGGATCCCTAGGGATTGTTAGATGACAGTTTGAGAAGTGCTTCTTGTTTGCATAGGAAACTGATAAATAATTCTGTTTCTTTTTCCCCCTTCTTGGGCTTTTCTTTCTTCTCTCCAACTGAATTTCTCTTAAAAAGTGGATTTCATAGCCTCATAGATTAGACTTGGATGGAACCTTAGAAATCATCTAGTTCAACCTCACTATTTTGGAAATTGAGGTCCATATTGAGATATTAAGGGAGCAGAGTTGGGATTCAAACCCAGATCCTCTCAGTCCAAATACGTGTGTGTTTGTCCTTCGTTACTGAAGACCATGCCATCAGAGACATAATGACATGACTTGCACTTGACTTTGTTTTGAGTGAGGGAGGGCTGTGACTGCTTTCAACGTACCATGCAGTTTATCCTTTGAGAGGTCACCCATCTAATCTTAACATATTAAAAGACCTCGTCAGTGCTGGATAGACCTCACCCATGTCAAAACACCATACGCCCAGAGTGATCATTAAATGATTAATGAGTTTACAGGTGACTAACCCACCTCCCTCTCCATAGGTATTTAAGGTGAGTCAACTTCAACTGTTGTTGCTTCTACCTAGCCGACTAACTGCAAACATTTCACTGGAGTGTGAATTGAATCATAGATTTAGAACAAAAAAGTTCTCATTTTACAGATGAAGAGACTCAGACACAGAGAAAGGTTATCTCAATATAGCACAGCTGGGTTTTAAACCCAGATTTTCTAACATCCAAACCCAGCTATTCTTTCCATTGTCTCTCAGAGCAGACAACCTACTTCTGGGCATCTAGATTGGCTAGGAAAGCCTCTGACCCTGAATTCAGTTTTTAGGTCATATTGATTGGGCAACAGCTCTCAAGTCAGCAACCAGGTACTTAAATAACATATATTGGCACATTTCTTTTTATTTCTGAATCATCCCAAGGTATTCTGGGGATAGGGAACTAGCTATAAATCCCCTGATGGATGAGGGCAACAGGGCAGTTAGTAAGATCCTCCTTTCCTGGATATTTGGCTCTGGGACAAGAGTGCCAGAGATTGGAACCTTCAGAACTTCCTTTATGACCTAAACTAAGGTCATAATCTGCTATGAGATGCCTTAGCTCTCTCAAGTTCTTACAAGCTTGGTGGACTCTCATTAGCCCAACCTGACTTCAACATCTTATAGCTTTCACTTGAAACTAACAAATGATTACCTTTTACAACAGAAGTGGAAACAGAACCTTAATTCTTGATTTTGCTACAATTTCTCCTTGGTTTCAGAACTCTGGCTATAATTTACCCACTCACTAGGGACAGGTAAGCTAGCGGCTACATGAATACTAAGTAATTTATGAGGCTGTGTTTTTTAATCTCAGTATTTCCTTTCTAATAATGTTTCCCCACCATAAATCATGAAGATGCAAATGTTCCTATAACCTTATTCCCATTCTACTAATCTTGAAATCCATTCTCTCAAGAATATGGCATTTTTATGTCATTTCTCAGTGTAGATTTAAGGGTAGTAGGAGAGTTGGTACTATTATGGCTTCATTAATCCCATGAACTGTATATTTATTTGTAGTCTGTAAATTATCAAGAATAATTTTATATGTCAAGTTAGGTAACACCCTGGCCGGAGCTATTTTTGTCATTTTCCTCCTTCAGGATAGTAAGATGGGATTCTTTCCCTTTATTAATTGAAAAGCCAACAGATACATGGAAAATATAAATGACAGGACATTTATATAGGAATAAAATGGCAAGGCTGGGATATATTTATATTAGATACATGGAAAGGAAATCTTGTGTATTGTCTTAAAACCATCTCTGGAGGTGGGAAGGAACAGGGATACCCACCGCAGACAGAGAAAGCTCGGGCTTTTTAAGAATTTGCCCACCAATGAGTCTCAGTTAAAAGCGACTGGGGGAGAGGGATGTCAGAAGTTATCTTCCTGTTGGAGACACCGATGGGTTTCTAATGATATTCTTTGGACCAGAAGGACTTTTAAAATAAAGGGAGAGAATCACCTGGGGCGGAGGGACAGCTCTTCCTCCTTATTTCGGAACTGACGAAGCCCGTTTTCTAGTTTCTGATTGATTCTCCAACTCTCCTCCCCTCCCCCTTCCCTGAGGCTGCTCAGAGCTATTTTTTAGAAGAGTCTCCTTTCCAAAAATCAATCCGGGAACCCCAAATCCTCCCTTCCACTCGCGTCCGACTTAGAGAAAACGGATCCAAGGGAAAAAAAAAGGAGATGGGGTGCTCCCTGGGAGCTGGATGTC
This sequence comes from Notamacropus eugenii, assembly GCF_028372415.1. Classification (NCBI taxonomy): domain Eukaryota; kingdom Metazoa; phylum Chordata; class Mammalia; order Diprotodontia; family Macropodidae; genus Notamacropus; species Notamacropus eugenii. The sequence continues at coordinate 95,820,755 of NC_092873.1, forward strand.
AGGATCTGGGAGGGGAGGGAGGACAGTGAGCAAAAGTTTGTTTTTTAAGCGCTGCCTTTTTTTTTTAAAAGAGTAAATTTGGAAGAAAAAGTTTAAATCGGTCCTTTGTCGGGGGAGTGAAGACACGGGTTAGTTTGCAGGTGATAGTGGGAACCCAACGTCTCCGAGAAGGGATGGGGCAGGATGCTCCGAGGGCACAAACAGGCCAGCGGATTCCAGGTCCAAAAGCCCACTAAAGTGCCCATTCAAGTGCCCACTAAAGACCAGGAACGGTGCGCTAAGCGCTGGGGACACAAAGAGCAGCAGAAGAGGGAGGAAAGGGCGTGGAGGTAGGGGAGATTCCCAGCTCGGGGTGGCTGGAGGCAAGGAAACACGTTCAGGGGAACAGGATCATTGGGGGAGATCCAGGTCGGGGAGCACCGGCAAGTCAGAAGCTCCGGGGAAGGGAGGAGGGGAAGGACTGGCGGAGAGGAGAAAAGACCAAGTCCCGCCCACTCGTTTCCGGGAGGAGACTCTCGGCCCCTCCTCCCGACCCAGGTCGCTGGAGGCGGAGAAAGGGTTTCCCGGGACGCATGCGCACCGGGTCATCTCTGCTCTTGGGAATGGTCCCCCTCTCACCCTAAATAACCGCTTCTACTCCCTCCCCTCCCGCCCTCCTTGCAGCTACCACTCTCACAGGGGGGGGGGGGGAAGCAAGGATACTCCTCCAGGTATTCAGGAACCCTGTTCGCTTTTCCTTGGAGAAGGGAAAAGGGCGAGAGGGCTTCCTTTTGAAAATGTTAGAAATATCGAGGCGCCTCCCATGCCTGTCCCGAAGTGACCGGACAGTTCTGAGGCGCGGAGGTTTCTGCTCGCGGGTTCCCTTCCCCTCCCCAGCTCTCCTTCGCGGAGCCGGGGAAGAGTGGCACGCCCGGATCCCAGCTGATCAGCTGCTGGGGCCTTGGTGTCGGCTCTTCCCCCGGGCGAGACCATTCTCGACCCGCGAGGAGGGGTGGGACAGTAAAGTTGGGAAAGGAGGGGGGGGGGGGGAAGAGAGAGGAGGAAGCGGCCATTGTCCGGTCAGCGCAGCCTCCAGGGAGGGGCGGGGAGCGTGTGTGTATTACGGAGTAAGCCGGACCCCGGGGCTCTGCCGCGGCTGCCGCTAGCCCAGAGCGGGGGGACCAGGGGGGCCAGCGCCGCCGCACGGGGACATCTCTCGGGCCAGGGAGCGGCGGTGGGACCTGCCGAGGGCGCCGGGTCTTCCCTCCTCCCCCGCGGGTCCCTCCTTCCATCAACACACCTCCTTTCCTTCCTCTCGGGCTCCCCTCCCCTCACCACGCACCGCCTCTCCCACCCCTGTTTCCGCAGGCCGAGTGGTGCGGCCCGCCTCCAGCTGACCGGCCTGGAATCCCGGCTCCGAGCCCCGGACTCGCGCCTGCCCGCGCGCTCCCCCCTCCCCCCCGCCTCGAAACCCCCGACGCCGCTGCCGCCGCCGTCGCCGCCTCAGCCTTCGCCTCGTCCTCCACGGGCCCAGGCCGCCGCCGTCGCCGCCGCTGCCGCCGAGCACCGCTGCCGCCAAGCACCATGGGAGACGCCGGGAGCGAGCGCAGCAAAGCGCCCAGCCTGCCGCCGCGATGCCCCTGCGGCTTCTGGGGGTGAGTGCTGGGGTCGGGGCTGGGGCGCTAGGGTGGGCACGGGGCGGGCCGGGGCCGTGGGGGGAGGCGGCGGGCGGCGGCCCGGGCCGGGCGGGGGAGGCAGGGTTAGGCCCCGGTCGGGCCTACGGGGGGAGCTGGGGCAGTGTCCCGAGGCTGGGCCTGGACCGGGGAGGGGGGAAGGGAGCTGTACCCTGGGCTCCTCCTACTTCCCCCACCCTCCTCCTCTTCTCCCCTCCTCCTCCTCCTCCTCCCCCCACTCTTCTGCCCTTTTACGCTGCACCTTTGTACCCCCGTCTCCTTTCAGCTCCTTACCGCTGCCCTGCACTTCTCTGCCTTCACCCCTTCCCCACTTTTCTGCCCTGTCCCCTCCCCCCGTTGGCGCCCCCCTCCTTTCCCCTTCTTTGATGGGAGGGGGGAATGCCGCGCATAGTTGCGGCTCTCGGTGCCCGTCCGGGGTCGCCCTCCCCTCGCCCCCAGCGGAGTTCCTCCCGGCTGGGGTCTGGGCTTGTGCCCAGGCTGCCAGAGGGTATTTCCTCTCTTCCCTCCCCTCCCCCAGAAGCTTGCATAATCACTTCCTAAATTATGTCCCGGCGCCCCATGTGCTTCCCTTCACCGAGGGCCGAGCCCTGAGCTAGTGTCAGAGGCGTCCTGGCGAAGTCGTCTGCTGCCCTTTGGGGAGCCGTCCCGAGGAGGGGTTCCGTGCGTGCGCTTGTTGTTTGGGGTAGCAAAGGCTGATCCGCAGCCTCCTGTCCGACCCCTGGCGTCCCCAGCCCGGCGGCCTGCGGGCTGCGACCTGGAGGCTGGGGAGAGCTGGGCGCCCCGGGACGGTCTGCCCGGCCGGGACTGCAGGCGCAGAGTCGGGGGGTCGGACAAGAACTTGGGGCGGCCCGGGATTCATCCGATGGTTTCTCGGGCCGAGGTGTGAGGCTTAGGAGCCGCTAGCACCCAGAATGCTGGGGACGCGATTTGTCTGCTGGGGACCCTTCTCTGCGCGGCGTTGAAGCGTTTCAAGCCGTGGAGGGAGGGGGAGCAGTGCTCTCCTGACTTGGAGAGGACGCTGCCTGTTGTGCTCCACACCGGTGCCTAACATGTGGGACTTGTGCTCTGGATCCTGGCTTCGGAACTCTGTATGGCCTTCGTTTGTCCAGGAGGAGCGGTACCCGCAGTTTCATGGGTGAAAAGGGCTCTACAGTGTCTGGCTTTTCTTCAGGCTCTATGCGGGCTTGGTGACAAAGACCAGGAACCGTGGCTTCTCTTGGTACTTTATGCATCACCAGCATACATGTAGGGGCATCGTAGACAGCCTGTGCTGATGGTGCTTAATTCTCATCCCACCTCTCGCCACGCTGACTTCGTGTGACCCTGCACAACCCTCTGTGGCTGTAATCTGCAGAGAAGCTGCTTGGGCAGAGGGAATGTCCTTATTCTGGAGTTTCCTATACTATTGAAGTTACAGACTAGTCCTGGTCTGTATGAAAGAAGTTTAATGAAAACTTAGTGTATTGTCACAGAAGGCAGTGATAGCAGGCATGTCTCTTACAGGCTTAAAAGAATGTCTCTTTGCTAGAAATAATGGACTTAATTATGAACATGGTTTCTTTGCCTTTTTGGGAGGAGGCACTCAGGGCTAAGTGACTTGCCCAGGGTCCCACAGCTGGTAATGGAGACTGAATTTGAATTCAGGTCCTCCTGAACTCCAGGACTGGTGTTTTGTCTGTCCACGGGGCCACTTAGCTGCCCTAACATATTTTCTTTTCTTCCTCTTTTTTGGTAAATAGTATTTTATTTTTTCCAATTCTATGTAAAGATAGTTTTCAACATTCATTTTTATATAAGATTTTGAGTTCCAGATTTTCCTCTCTCCCTTTCTTCCCTTCTCCCTCCGCAAAATAGGCGGTCTGATATAGGTCATACAACTGCAATCACCTAGCATGTTTTGTTTTGTTGAGATGTGCAACTCCAAAAAAAATTTGCTAAGAGTATAAACTTGTGGGATGCGTTTTATACGATTAAATTTGGGATTTTGTTAGGGTTTTAATTGCCATCCCACTTTCAGGAAAGGGGAGGCTCTTTGAAAATATTCTGTATTCTGGCACCCTATAGGATTTATGTCTCTTAAAAGTAAACATTAAGTACCTGCTATGTACCAGGCACTACTAAGCATTAGGGCTGCAAAAAGAGACAAAAGTCCCTGCTCTCAAGGAACTCACGTTCTGTTGGGGGAAATAATGTGCAAACAGCTATGTACAAACAAACATATAGGATGAATTGAAAATAACAGAGGGAAGACACTAGCGTTAAGGGAGAGCATCAGGAAAGGTTTCAGGAAAGGTGGAATTTTGGTTGGGACTCTTTGCTGGGGAAACTGGTTCCTTTAGAGGAACTTCTATTGACACCAGACTTAGTAACGTTTCTGTTATTTTCACAATCTGGCTTCCATTTCTTATGCCATTCAGAACTTTGGGAAACTGGTTACAGCTAAATGTGTAGTTAAATGTGGAAATATTTAGACTCCCTTTAGTAAGACATTGACAAATGGCAAATGTTCTTAATGTATGATGCATTTGTAAATTTTAAATGCATTATTCTAAGAAAAGGTTCATAACACAAAAAAAGTTAAAGATGTCTGTTCTAGTTCTTCACATACGTAAACCAATTTCCTTTCAACATGGTCTTAAAGTAAACCAGCCTAACCTGTTTATACTAAAATTGCCCTCCAATGTAGTAAGCATTATAGCAAGGTTGGTGTTTTTAGGATGAAATAATATAGCAGAACATTTCTTATTTTATAATATTTAGACTTGTAGTGAAGTACAAATTGAATGTTGCATCTCCCTGAGTTATTAGATGCTTAGATAATTGTGCCCAAAATAGATTGGTTGATATTTGTCAGATCTGAAGTGTTATAAGGGATCTTTGGTTTTTTTTGGTGGGGGTGGGGGGGCGAGGTATAGGTGTAATCTAAATCATCTTAAATGGTTTGGACACCTGGGATATACTGATGAACCAAACTTCACACTGACTTTTGAAAGTAAATTTGAAATAAAGTGATCTAGAAAACATGGAGGGATAGAGTGAAGGTTGTAAACATGGGACAATAATTAAATGCTGTTTTTATAGGCCAGTGGAGAAGGTGATTGGGCAGGACATTGGGAAAGACAAAAGTGACATTTCTGAACAGTACTATAGGTTAGATAATGCTGTTTGATATTTAGCTGTCAAAACTTGTTAAATTTTCTTGTTCTTTAAAAGGTTGTAAAGGTGAGCTCTACTTGTATTACAGTAATGTGGGAACATTAGAAAGTTCCATGTCTCAAACGAGTTTGTTATATTAGTATTTGTGACTCAAAGAGCATTGGAGGACTACTAAGCTGCTTTCAATTTATGACCACTCATTCATTGGTGTAAGACACAGGTGTCAGACTCACTGCAAGCAAAAATGTAATTGGAAATGTTGAACAAAATAGATAAAAAGACAGTACAACGTAGATGATGTTAATTTGTGATTTTCTTAGTCAATATGGGGTCCACTGAGTTTGATATGAGTCGTGTAAGGAATATCAGTGAGAAAATGTTTTATTGCAAAAGAAAATGGACTGCTCAGATACTATGAATGAAATAATTGATCATTTGAGTGCTTCATCCATCCTCTCTAAATGTAAAAAGATCTAGAGGAAAACTTCTAGCACATCAAGTAGATCTCCTGCAGAGCACTGATGGATACAAAAACTTAGACAAGTGTGCATATGTGAGAAATGTGAGAAGTCACGGATGGTCTGTCATCTGTATTTCTATGCACAGTATACGTCCTTTGATGAGATACCACATATTTTTGAAGTTTGATGAAATATCAGATTATTTAAGTATCTGTATGGACCATTGAGGACAATATAGGATACTGATTATTATAGGATTATTTAAATTTATAATGTACTGTTTTTTGATGATGAGAAAGCCACAGTAATGCAGAATCATGTCACAAGACCAATCACATAGGATAAATTTTCTTTAGGCACTTCCCAAGGAGAAATGCTTTACTTTTTGTCATACTATGGCTGAAGCATTTTGCCTTCTACCTAAGCCTGTTAAAGATAACCGTTGTAAAACCTAAACAATAGCAGGTTTACTAAAGAATTTAGACATTTTAGAGGTAAGGGAAAAGAATTACAAAATATATTCGTAGTTTTTTTTAAATGAAGAGATACTCTTCACATGAGGAAATTTGTAGTTTTAAAAAGTTTGAGGACTGATTTTTCAATACAAAATAAATTCTTGAAAAAATGATATGAAGAAGTTGCAAATATATTACAATTAGTTTCATCTCATTTCATTTTGAGCAGTTAAAAAGTATACTGATTAGTCTTGTTAAATAACAGAACCAAATGGACTTTTATGTTGACATCAGGCTTTAGGGTTAGTATAGGGTATTACCTTTTCTCTTTCTGACATAACGTGTCATTTGCTTGGCATGGTTGGACTTATACCAATATATGATTATTAATAGAATCTAGTTTTGTTTCTTAAGCCTCCCAACTGGAACATTTTGCTATACTTTAGCAGTTTAACTTCAACTTTCTAGTTCATTTTGAACACAAAATGAGTCACTAGTTAATCAGGTAAATGTTCATTCCAGTGGTGCCGCTGATTAGCCCTTGATTATGTAAACCACTGAAACATTCCTTTAAAAATAAGATATGCAGTTTGCTTACGTAGTTAATCTTTACCTTTGATTATTACATATACACCTGCAGAGAGAAAAATTCAATGCCTGCACATTAAAAACTGGCCCCCTTTCCTTTCTCATTTATCCATAAAATATATAGCTAAGTGGCTGGGTGGAAAAAACCTGGGGCCTGGAGCCAGAAAGGCTTATCTTCCTGAGTTCAAATCTGGCCTCGAATACTTACTTGCCGTGTGACCCTGGGCAAGTCATTTAACCCTGTTTGCCTCATTTTCCTCATCTGTAAAATGAGCTGGAGAAGGAAATGGCAAAGCAGTCTAGTATGTTTGCCAAGAAAATCTCAAATGGGGTCAGACATGACTGAAAAATGACTGAACAATTTTCACATAATATCTTTAATACATGGTAGTTGAATTTGAAAGTGTGATTTGTCCTAGGAATGATAGGAATAATTTAGAAAGTGAAGTTTAGGTCTTTTTTTAAATTTAGTTTTTGTATTTCCATTATTTAAAAAGATGTGAGCTTTTCAGAATCAGAACTCTTAACACTGATCAAATAGATACTTTCTTTTTTATTTTTTAAAGACCTTATTCAGCACTATCCTAAGAAGTTCATAGCCCTACCTTTCCTTATTTTGACTAGAAGTCTTAGAGTAAACTTCTGACTAAAGGTCTCCTCATAAACCTTTATTGGTGTCAAAGTTTAACATTTGTCTTTGTAAACAGTCATGGCTGGAAAAATCAGAGGGGTGAGAACCCTTTGAACAATTTTTTTAAAAAAGCAAACAAACCCTGAAAGTCTAGTGTAGAATAATAAGTATGGTATTTCCTTTGAGATTCAGGTTCAAATTCGAAAAAATCCAGAAATATTTTGTTCAGTAGATTCTGTTTACCGTTTAGTACACATTAAATTATTAACATCAGGATTGTAGATCTAGAGCTGGGAAGGATATTAGAGTCCAACTCTTCTCATTTTACAGATGAGGGAACTGAGGCCGAAAGAGGGGGAGGAATTTATTGGACATTACCTAGATGGTAATTGGCAGAGCTGGGATTTGAAGCTAAGCCCTCTATAGTATAGATCGCAGTGTTTTTTCCACTGTACCACGTGTTTTGTGTTGACTTGTAACAAATGCTCTGACTAGAATTGGAATTAAAACACTGAGATAGGACTGATTGTCCTTTGTCTGACAGTACAGAAAGCTCCCTTTTACTTTCAGAGAAAGGTCAAGGTGTCTTGACAAACTAGAAAGCAAATCTTTCTCTTATTTTTGGTCCAGGTATTTCTGATTTTAATGAGTACTTTGGATTGATTATCTCATTAGTGTGGCTATTAGCTCCACCAATGTTGATCTAACTTGAGCCTTATCCTGTGTCAACTATGTTCAGTTATAATGCATATTGACTTAAATGTTCAGATTTCTGTCTTGTTTAGCTCTATGGGACTGTTTAGATTATGAAAAATAATAGTTATAGGTGTAAGGTACATAAAATGTTTTATGTTCATTCTTATTTGAATCTCAGAAATAGATATCACTAACTCCATTTTACAGATGAGGAAACAGCCCCAAAGAGGTTTATTAGCCTTTAGTCATAAGTAGTAAGTATTGGTTCAGAATTTGAACCCAGATCTTTCTTGACTTCATATCTAGTCTTCATTCTTTGCTCTACATTACACTGCCCCTACTAAAAATCTCAGGGGTCCAGAATTAGCCTAAGGGATAACATAACTTTTTATCTTAGTATGCCTGTTTGACTTATATTCTAGTTCTGTTATGTAATTGTCTTTATGTAGTTAAAAGTAGTCTAAGCCTATACGGTATCTAGAGGAAGAATGCCATTGTTAAGCCAGTTTATCATCCTTTAGCCAATTATTAGAATTAGAACTTGAACAAAATTTGCTGTTTAACTTGGAACCTCTTATGATTTTTTTGTTTAGGTAATAGACCAGTTTTGGGTGGTCTAGAGATTTAGGGGTTCTGTAGTTTTGTAGTGAGCTGTTATCCTTAAAAATTCAAGTTAAGCATATGAGGCTAACTAAAAACAGGGATTGAAAGGATTTCATCTGAGTCAGACTATTGTACTCAAAGATATCCCAGTCCTAGTGACACTTTTTTTTTGCATACCCCCCATCCTCCATTTGGTGAAGGGCCACATATCAGTTCCAGGTGAAGTTATTATTGTAATGGTTATGTCAGAGATTCTTAACCTGGCTTCTACATATAGGCTTCAGGGGATCAGTGAACTTAGGTAGGAAAAAAAATTACATCTTTATTTCAGTATCATTGGTTTCCTTTGTAATCCTATGATTTTATTTTATATATTTAAAAACGTCATTTTTAGAAGAGATCTATAGACTTCACTGGACAGCTGAAGCATCCGTGACACAAAAAAAGTTAAGCCCTTGTTTTAAGATAGATTATTTCCTTTTTTAAAGGTGTTTATATTTAGTTTATCTTGAACTTTTAAGTGTCTTTTATAGAACTAGAATATTTATATTTACAAATATACGTCTTGGATAACAGCTCTTGATGAGATTAGAGATAAGTGTATTTCCCAGTAAATTAGCATCTATATATAGAAGAGAATGTATGTTTGAGGTATGTGGTGTATTTCAGTTATAAAACAGTTGACTTGGGAGTAGTGAGTTCCTCCTCAAGAAGTCTTCAGTTGGAGGCTAGATGACCAAAGGTTGGAGATGTTGAGGAATTTCATGCTTTAAGTGGACGTTTGTTCACTTAACTTTCAAGGCATCTTCCAACTCCAGGATCCTAAGATTTTAATGACTTGTATTACCTCCACCTAGGAAGGGTGCTGCTGTATCATTTAGTGTGGTATAATCTCCAGCTTTATTTTTCTTGTTTAGTTACCATTGACATCCAGAAAACTTAGGTTTTTCAAGTTTTTCTATAACATTTTATATGTGCCTGTATATTTAGTCTATGTAACATTTTGTTATACATAAATAATTAGTTTTTGTCTTTAAATAGTAGAGCAGCTCAGTTGTTCACCTTGTTAATGGAGTGTTTGTTAATAATGACTGTTAATAACATCCAAATAGTGTGTGCCTTGGCAAGTTATCTTAATCTTTTAGTTAAGATTAAGAAGGGGGCAGCTATATTGTCTATGACTAAATCCAGCAGATCTGCTGACACAGGTATACTAGATAATTTGTTTTTTACAGAGTTCAGCAACCTTACTGGTTGTAATGTTTAACTGTACAAGGCCTTATGATTTAAATCAAGCTAAAAAAGTCTTTTTGTAAATGGGAAGTTCAGTCTTGGAGGAAAAGTATTAAATTATTACTCCATGGCTTTGTTTAAAACATGTTAGGATCCTTGTCTTCAACAGGTTTGATGTCTCAGACTTGGTAGCTGTACAGTTTAATGAGCAAATGGCATGCACAATGAGACTTCTTATGTTGGAAGTGATACTCCTAAATCATTTTTATTTTTGGCCTGAAGTTTAGATTGTAAATGATCAAGAAACCTGTCCGTAAGGCCATATGACAAAGGCTTCTTTTGCGGGGGGAGGGGGACCCTCTCCTTTCCTATTTATATATGGTTACCCAGATATTGAATAAACATTGTGTTATGCACATTTTTTGCTAGGGTGGAAATAAAGAGTGAAATGTGTGAATTTATGTTTAGACATTGATATGTGGAAATGAGGCAGGAAAAATTATGCACTAGATAGGGCTTCTCAGGTAAGAGGAGAGATGGTAGCAGCTATGAACATGTTGGAGGATAATGAGATTGATAGCAGCCAGAAAGACGAAAATGTTGGGTATTGTGGACACAGCCTTTAAACCTTATGGATGCTTCCTTTATATCCTCTAGAGTTGAGAAACAAATTTGAGTGAGGTGGGAGGAGGTGGAAATAAAACATTCTATTTTATTTAATTTTCTCTAGTTTTTCGTTTTTTCAGCCACAAAATTATTGGGGCCTGGGTTCAGCAATCCCAAATCTTATTTAGAACTTTAGGCTGGGTTAAAGTCCTGCTTCTGTGAAACAGACACTTTCTGATTCTAGGTTAGTCACTTAACCTTAGTGCTTTAGTCAGCTCTCTTGTGACAGTTCTAAGAGAAGACCTCTAAGTTTGTAATCTGGTGTATTTTAATTGTCCTAAAACTACTACTCTGCATTTCAAGTAGTTTCCCATTGTTCATTTGTCATTGTTTTGGTGAAGACACCTTTGTTCCGGTATATAGTTAGAACCTGTAAAAACCTTCACTGCCCTTTCTTAGGTCTAGTCTTTCTGGACCAGAGTACTGTTTTTTTTTTTCCCCAGTCTTTTTTTACCTCTTCATCACACTCATTATTTTGATTTACTTTTTCTGGACCTAGCACTTTTATTTGTTGCAAAGTGTGGGAATTAGAACAGCTCCTTTTCTCCTTAGCAGTACAGAGAAGCCCTTACACATTTGTTGTTGATATTGAGGAAGGGTGGATGGAGGAGACAGCTACGATTCTGGATTTGCAACTTGTTGAAAAGGTCAAGAGGCATTCATCAACTGTCTTAACCTTATGTTCTTTAAGCGGGAATCAGTTTGAAATGATCCAGCTTATAGAGATAGGGGGAGCAAGAAGTGTTTCCGGGAAGTATTTGGAGAGTAGGACTTGTGAAGAACTGGGAGAATGAAAGATAAAAATGATACTTTTTTGCTATTTTTAGGATATAGTGCTGTGTGACTAGAAAATTTTCTTCCTTTTGTCCTACCACTGGGTTTTGCTTTGCATAATTAAATACAGTGATTATTGTTTAATTGATCTACTATGGAAAACAGAATTAATATCAAATTCATAGGGCTTTTATGAGGTTTACTGAATATTTCAAATGGACTCAGATCATCTGATGATAGGTGCTGTGTTAGTGCTTATTATTGTGCAAGTGTTATTAAATAGAGAATGTAGGCATTCCAGCATTTTAATTTTTTTATCACATAGTTTTTATTTTTATCACATAGTTTGAAATGTTGTAGAAACATTAAGTCATGGCCCAGTGGTTTCTAACATTTCAAAAGATAACCTTTTCCAAAACCTTGAAAACAGTGTTTGTGATACATTAATAGATGTTTGTTTCAAGAGATGTCTTAAAGGACATATATGTTTATTTTTGATGCATATGAAATGATATCATTTGTTGAGGGAGTCCAGTGGCATTTGAAATACATTATCTTTAGTGCTGATTACATGAAAATTCTGTTTTAGTTAAAAAAAGTAATGAGTAGCATACAACTTGATTTAGTGATTAATTATATATTTGAACTTTGAGCTTTTTTTGCTTAAGAAACATTTTTTTTTTTTAAGGAAAAAGTATTAGAGGGAGAAATAAACTTAGAACATGAAGGGACAGTTTTTTGTTGATGATGGTTTGTACATTTTCACTAACCCATGAAAAAAAGCTTTTTTCAAAAATGAACTGTACATGTTAATTTGACTCAAGGAGATATTTAATAACAAAATTGATGTGATTGAGGCTTTACCTTTAACCTTATGTTTTAAGTTATTGCTTTGAAAAATAGGATGCTAATTTAAGACTTTTCATATAAGTTTAAGTATGCCTATATTTACAATTAATGTTTTGAGAAATTAAGAAATATTAGGCATTATTTCAACAACAATGTGATTAAAAAATTAAATTAAAAAATGAATTGTTAGAATTTACATAGGTGCCTTTATCATTCCATAGTGTTTATTAATTATTGCTTAAAAATAAATTTTTAATTAAAATAATTGTATCAGTAGATTTTACCAAAAAAATCTTTTGATTGTAGTTAGTAACTAACTTTCTATTGCTTCATTTTAGAATTTACCCTTGGTAGGAGATGAAAGCTTTGTACCTCTGTAGAGGTTGATTTGATTCCTTTCAGCTTATAAAATATAGAAACAACAACAACAAAAAAACCTCAGTGGCTGCTGTGGGAATTATGATTTTGTTTTCTTTTTGTTCTGTTTGTACTGAAAATGCAGTTTATGAATGTGGAAAGGTAATAATTTAGCTTTTATTCCTGAAGTAGGCATGCCTGAACTTTGTATTCTCCTGGTTGAGATTGGGATTTCATGATTCCTGAAAATGACATAGGACTTGGAACCAAAAGTCCTGGGCAGCTAGGTGGCTCCATGGATAGAGCTTCAGGCCTTAAGTGGGAAGACTCATCTTAAGTAGGAAGAGTTCAAATTTGACTTCAGACACTTACTAGTGTGTGACCCATGGCAAATCCCTTAACCTTGTTCACCTCATTTTCCCTCATTTGTAAAATGAGCTGGCAACCACTCCAATGTTTTTGTCAAGAAAACTCTAGATGGGCTCACAGAGAACCAGACATGCCTGAAAACAGGTAAACACCAACAATGATAGATGAGTCCTGGTTCTGTGGCCATCTGATCTTGGGCAAGTTGCTTTAATTTTCTGAGTCTTAAAAAAAGTTCTAGTAAGTAATACTTGTACTACTCCACATGGTTTTTATGAGGAAAGCTTTGTGATGAGAGCATTTCATTTATAGATCACTTTGAAATTTGTACAAAACTTCGTTTCATTTGATCCTCGCAACAATCTTGTGAAGTGGGTGTTAAGGAAACTGCTAGAGAGGAGTCACCCAGCAAGTAAATATCACAGATGGGATTTGAACTGAGGACTTAGTGACTCCAAGCCCAGGGCTCTGTCTTGTTTTACTACCTGTGTGAATATGAGCTGTTGTTGCTGTTATGGTTTACATCAATAGCTTGTTTTGGATGTAGAAGGCTGATAACCTAGTTTTGCTAGGATGTGGATGATGTGGGAAGGAAGAGTGTAATATAATTTTTTTTTAATGAAAAAGCTTTTATTAAGCACTTCTTATGGGCCAACCTTTGCGCTAGAGCTGGCAATACAAGTACAAAAAGCAAAGGGTCAGTACACACAGAAAGTTTCTTTTGTAAATGAAGATGACAAGAAGCTGAGAGGAGTAGTGGCTAGGAAGGTTCATTTTGGTCTGGAATTTATGGACATATCTAGTTCGGAAGGGAGGAATAAGATTGACAGGAACAATGGGAGAGTTGAGTTGATCATGGTTCAAAGTTCCAGATGGGTGGCAAAGTGGTAGAGTTCTGGGCTTGAAGTCAGGACAACTCATCTTCCTGAGTTCAAATCCGGCCTCAGACTCTGTATAACCTTGGGCAAGTCACTTAATCCATTTGGCCTCTGTTCCTCATCAGTAAATTGTGTTGAGAAAGAAATGGCAGAATCACTTCAGTATCTTTACTAAGAAAATCCCAACTAGGCAAGGTCATGAAGAGTTGGATAGACTGAAACAGCTTGAACAATAACAGTTCCAGAACTAGAGATTGAGGGTGTGGAATGAAAGGGGTCTCAAGAGAGGGACTCCCAAATTTATCCAGAAAAGGAAGGGATTTGGGGTACGGAGGAGATATGAGAATTTTTTTTGTAGTCTTAATTGCTTAGTTTCTTATCCAGGGCCACACAGCCAGTGTGTGTCAGAGGTAGGACCCTCTGAACCCAACTCTTTGGATTCTGAAGTCAGTTCAGTAGAAAGAGCACTGGCTGTGGAGTCAGAGGTCCTGAGTTTAATTAAATACCACCTCTGTGACCCTAGGAAAGAGGAGTAGCATAATGTAATAAATTAATGCATCTGAGTACTGTATTTACTTTGCTCGTGGAAGTAGTGGCCGTCTATTTAATTTGGTGAAGACTAGAATAAGATTCCTAGCAGGTAGTGGCAGACAGTTGTAAATAATTCAAAACTTAACCACTTTCTATTCACATTTTTCTTCTACTTGAATACTTAGATTTTTTTTTTCCTTCAAAACTCTTTCAAGGCTTTAATGAGATGTTGATTTTAAAGATGTGTGTGCATTTTAAGGAGCCCTGCATTTATACTTTAGGTGATAAACTATATTTTGAGACCTGTGGTTTACAAATAGAACACGTTGGACACTTTGACAAATCACTTACAGTGTTGAGTAACTAGTTAAATATTTTGGTTTTTCCCTCCTTCAAACCCCTTCACAACTGAATTCCATTAAGACGTTTTGGAAGAAGAAGGCTTGCTAAACTTAGGACAAGTTGGTCCCAGCATAGGTTTTGTTCCTTTGTTCATTACAAGGAGGGATGGACATGATTGCAGTGGTAGTTTTAGTGGTGTGTGGTTGCTTTTTCATCCGAATTCTCCCCTTCACATACTCTGACATTCAGATAATAGTATATATACCACTATGAAGCCATTCTACTTCTGTTTTTGGTTAGCCAAGGTAGATCACTTTGATAAACAGTAATTGATGAAACTTCATAATGAAGCTACACATATGCCTTCTGGATGAGGAATATATATTGTACTTTAATCTGTCACAGTGGTACACACACAGCATTGGTGATATAGCAGCAAGGTTTCAGCTGTGTCTGCATTTTGGATTTTAGGTTTGTCAGTTGAAGTTCTATGATATTTGTTGCAGAACTTCCTCAAAATAGATTCTGATATTTAGGAATTTTCTTCTGTAACCTACATATGAATAACATAGGTGTTGTACACTTCTTGGTTTTCTCAGGAGAACTTAAAAAATGGTTTATTAAAAATAATACTCATCACGTTGTTCAGTTGTCTCAGTTGTGTCTGATTCTTGAATGATCATCATGTCTTCCTTTACTTCAGACCCAGTGCTGTATCCATTGCACCACCTACTTGTGTTATAATTTTAGATATCCCCTCCTTCCGATGTTGCAGATAGCAATATATCCATGATTTACCTATTCATTAAAACCAATATTGACCATCATTACAACCAGCTAAACTTGCTTAGGGGCTATTTACATTTACTTAATTTTGACAAAATATATTAACTTTACAAACACTCTTTTTAAGTTTCTATCAGGATTCTTTGTCAGGTCATTCTTGTTTACTTTTCCTCTTTTATGATTATATGGAGAGACAGTGGGGTATATTGAATGGACAGTTAGCTGTGGAACCAGGAAGACTTGAATTTAAGTCCTGTGTCTGAGACCTTTGCTCAGGGATCCTGGGTTAGACACTTAATCTCTGTTCTCCAGGCAGCTCTCTGATACTGACTCTTCAGAAAAGACCTACACTGGTGGAGAGGGTTTTCTGATTTAGTACTTATTTCTCAAGATTATTATGAGGAACTAAAAAGATGATGTTTATAAAGAGCTGAGCATGGTGCTTCTTCAGTAGTAGGGACTATATTAGTATTAACTATCTTTATTAGTAATAGTGGTAATTTCCTATACCAGTGAAATCCCAGGCTTAGTCCCTAGCTCTGTGGTTGTACTAATGAATTTTGTAGTTGGTATGTTCTGCCTAATGATTTTGATTTTTTCCTTTTCATTATTTCATAAAGATCTTTCCAGATATCTTCATATTCTTCATATTAGTGGTATTAGTTTTAATGGTGTTAATAGTATGCTGTTACATCATTATACAGCAATTTATTTATCTTTCTTGTTGGACATTTACATTGTTTCCAGTTTTTTTGTAATTACAAATAAAGCTGCATGAAAATCTTTGAACAGATGTCTCTTTTTTGTTTTTGATAATTTTTAAGGTATATTCCCAACAGTGGGATTTGGGTCAAGTGGCCTATTTTTATAACTTTTACTGTGTATTGACATATTAGAACATTTAAAAATCTTATTTTCATCATACTCTGCTGTGTATTGTGCTTGTCTTTGTACAAGTCGTCTTCTTCCTACCCCCATGCTCCTCCCTGTAGAGTACTGTCAGTTTCTTGAAGGCAGGGATTATTTGAAATATTTTTATTCCCTGTTCCAAGGACAGTGTGTTGCCACAAACTTAATGTTTGTGGAATTTTATTGTACTGAAACTAAGAAGTAACCACTATGAATTTGGACAGCTTTTCTTCTTAAAACCAGGAAGTCCTGATACAATCCTTTATTGAGAAAACCTACATGAGACCTGCATATATATTTAGTCTTTTTAATTGGATGGTTTTATATGAACCTAGGAGGCCCAAGAGATGTTTTGCCACATTCCCTCAAAGATAACAAGATCCCTTTTTGTCTGACTTCTCTATTGGTGTGCTGTTTTGAGCTTTTTGGGTGAGACTAAAAAGACCTGTTGGGTGCATTGGGGAGTAGTGTAGTACTTATCCAAATAACCATATGAGTTAACATTAATTACTGTGGAACATTTGTTTGTATTGGAAAATATTCTTAGGTGAAACATACTACTTTAAGGAGTAATCTTTTTAGAAAGCACTTTTCCCCTTTGTTCATGAACACACCAGTATTTTTCCAAAGGTAATGAATGTCTAGGGTTTTAGCACTTTTTTATGCATTGGTAAATAAAGTGAAGGGATAGAACCCCCATTTCTCAGATGAAGACACTGAAGTTCAGAAAAGTAATTGGAGCACACAGAGACAGATCAGATTGGAGCTGAGGTCCTCTAGCAGAGTAATTTTTCTAATATTTGTACTGTCATTTATGGTGATCTTGGGTGGCTGTAGAGGACTACAGAATTCAGGAACTGCTAGGCTTCACCCATAGAGTGAACTCCTCCTTCACCTGCTCCTTATTGTGTAAGGCCACTCACTCTTCATTGCTTCTTAAATGCTGACATCTGACTTCCAACATCAATAAGCTGAAACTGCTCCCCCCCACCCTCAGAGGTATCAGTGATCTCCATACCTTCATCATTTCTTACCTAGATCATTATAATACCCTTCAAATCAGTCTCTATCTCAAGTTTCTCACCACTCAGTCCAATCCAACAAATATACTTCCCAGAAAATCATTTTCTTTAAGCACAAATAAGACTATGTGGCTTCTTTATTTAACCAATTCCAGAGCTAAGATAAAATATAAACTCCTCGGTTTAGTTTTTAAAATCCTCTGTAACCTGTCCCCAACCTGTAGTTCCAGTTTTACTTGGACATTATTCTCTGTCCCACACTCTGTTATTGAACCAACTTTCTCTCTTATACATCATACCTTTTCATGCTTTTCCACTGCCCATCCCCATGCCTGGAGTGCACATTCTCCTTACCTCCATGACATAGTTTCCCTCTTCCTTTACTTTTATTAATTTAAATTTTTTTCCCAATTAATCAAAATCTCTTCTCTCCCTCCTACCTTGCATTGAATGGAAAAGGCAAAAATATGCCTCATCAAATAAATGATTTTATTGGCCATGTCTACAATATGTATCATTGTCTATCTATCTAATGTTATCTATCCCAGTCTGCATTCAGAATCCATTAAAACCTTTCTGTCGGGAGGTGGGTACTCTGTTTCTTCGTGAGTCCCCTGGAATCAAGGTTGGCCATTATACTGATCAGAGTTCCCCCTCTTTTCTCCTAAACTACCTTGTATATATTTGTATTTATTCACTTTATGATTATGCTGCACATATTTTTATATGTACTTAATATGTCCCCAATTAGAATGTAAGGTCTTTACCAGTAGTAACTGTTTCATTGTATTTATATAGTTTTGCAAAGTGTTGGCCCAAAGTGGTTGCTGTTGATTGATTCTTTGTATTCCCAAATTTGGCACAGTGAAGCCTGGAAACAGTAAATGGAGTAAATGCTTGTTAACAGACTGAGTTTTGGGAGTGTATAATCCCCAGATATAACAAACTAAATTCTTATATGCCAATTAAATGATAACTGTTGTTACCTTCTGTTTCTCTTCTGATGGAAGTCTCTTTGACTTTCATATGGACCAATGGCTTAAGTAAAATTTTAGATCATTTTTGCACTTCAGTTTCTTTATCTGTACAATGAAGGTGTTAGACTATGTCAGAGACGTCAAGCTCCTGAGAGCAGTCTGAACTAGATTAAAATGTAATTAGGAGATGTTTAACAAAATTAATAAAAATGCAAAACAATAAAATGCATTTAAATACAATAGATAATGTAAGTTTGTGATTTTCCAAGTCAATGTGTGACCTGCAGGAATGTTTCTATTTGAGTTTGATGCTGCTGCATTGGATGATTTCTGAAGCCCCTTGCAGCTCTAAATTTGTGGTATTATGAAATGGAGAATTTACCAGTAAAGTTGAGAGTATTCAAAACATATGGGAGGGATATTATGGTCCTTCAGTGTATTTTTCTCTTTCTCTTTCAACTATTCTATATGCTTCTGAATTTGATTATTTTAATTTAGGTTCCCAGAATCAATGTATGTTTTGATTATGTTGTATTTAATATCTCCACTTTTGATAATGGGACCTGTTTTTCTTTGTTGCAGGTGAAGAAGGGTACTTTTAGGATGGAGTAATATTGGGAAATAACTGATATAAATAAAAACAAGAATATCACACAATCATAGATTTTATCACAGAATCATAGATTTTGAGCTGGAAGGGACCTTGAGAGAGGCCATTGGCTCCAACCTGTCATTTTACAGATCAGGACACTAAGGCACAGAGAGGTTAAGTAATATACCTAGGGACAAAACACTGAGCAAATGTCTGAGATGGCAGAATTTGAAACTTGGACTTCACTCTCAAGTCCAGTGCTATACTTACTATGCCAATGGTGCATCAGTAAAATTTAAAAACACATTTTTAGGCTAGAATTTCTTCTTACTTTTGGATTCGTGTTTTATATTACTTGCTTTTGCAGTTTGTGGCCCCAATTGAACACTCAACTTTTTGTTTTTATTCTCACATGCAGAGTTTGACTAAATCCATTTTATCTGACACTTAGAAAAGCACTCTTTATAATGGCTTATATTGAGATTTGCTTTTGAGAAGTTCTGCTAATTGACAACCAACAAACTGGACAGAATTAGGCCAGATAAAGTCTGCAAGTTACTGTCATATATCAATGAAGTTAAAATCACCTGCTGCAGAAACTAGGGAGTTTTATTATCCTTTTCTTCTTGAATAATAGAAAAAGCATCATTAGATCTTGGCACTATAGTACCGAGCTTGGAAGGCTGGCTTGTTATTTTATATCTGTGAAGTATTTTTTGCCCCAGCTTCAAACTACTTTATAATCCAACCTTTTTCTGGCTTTGGTTAAAGTTTTGTTTCTTTGAGTTTTAAATTAGGAAATACAAAAATAGAAGTCCTTGAGTTGTGATAGCTGAGATTAGTTAGAAAATGTATAGACTGGTAAATGTAGATAATCTGTCTTTAGGATAAATTTTATAAGTGAAATTTTGTTTAAAAACGGTTTTTAGTGCTGGCAGGTAGAGGTGGTTGAGAGAATTCTTGATAAAAGCTACCAACTTCTTCCTTTAAGTTGACATTTTGTGTAGTATTTATTTGATACAGTCTTGACAAGTGAGGTCCTAGAATCATCATGCTTTCCTGTAGAAGTGGCTTATACCTTCATTAACCAAAAAATAAAACAAAACAAAACAGGGCCATCTTTTGACTGCAGTAATCTCAAGGCACATAAACTAGTGTTATTCCATAGAGATATACACCATACAGTTAATAGTAGTGAATTTCCCTGCAAGTTTTGATCAGTTAGCTCAGAATCCTGAAGCTCAGCAGATGATCAGAGCATTAGTATGATAGAGACTGAGGGAAAGGGTAGGAGACAAGCCAAAAGATACTTGCAAGTACATTCTTACCAGAGGAGTGCTTTTCCATTTGTTTTTCTTTAGTGCTTTTCTCTTTATTCTAGTGTACCTTAAAAAAAGAAACCTCATTTGGCTTCAACCTCATGCTTCATGAGTTCATGCTCGTGCCAAATGCTAGTGTCATATATTGTTATCTATCATTGTTACTAAGATGAACTATAATATTATACAGGAAGGAAAAAGTTTTGAGGTATGCTGTTGGACATACTTAGAACAATCTTCCAACAGGGAAATTTAATCAGACACTAAGCACCTACTGTGAGCCAGAAACTCTTCTAGATTCTGGGGATAATAGAAAGAAATGAAATAAGTTATTTCTCTCAAGGCGCTTATATTCTGTTTGGAGAGACATATCCATGTATAAATATTATATCAAATACAAATTTTGGGGGTGATAGTACATTAACATCTTAAGTTGATCAGGAAAGATTTCATGTGAGGAGTTGGTACTTAAGCCAAGTTTTGAAGGAAAATGAGGGGCTGATTCTAAGAGGCAGGGATGAGTAGGACCAATGAATTCATGAAGGTATATGTTTATATAACAAGCCATAGGAATTTTGCAGATAGGTTGTAAAAGTCTTTAAATGCAAAACAGTGTTTTTATATTTGATTATAGAGGCACTGGTAGTTTATTGAATAGGGGAATGACATGGCCAGCTATATACTTTAGGAAAATCATGTTGACTAATATGTAGAGAAGATGGAGAAGGGAGAGACCCCCCCCCCATTAGAAGACAGTTGCAAAGCGTAGGTGAGAGGTGATGAGGACAGGAAGTAGGGTGGTGGTCCTGTGAGTGAAGAGAGGGAATTGGATGTGAAAGATAGTATGAGGTAGAATTGATAGGACCTGATAAACTGTTTGGATATATGGGTCAAGAGAAAATGAGGAGTCCAGGATGACTCTTGAGGTTGCTAACCCCGGATAGTTATTGGAAGGGGTAGTAGTATTCCCACAGTAGATGACTTGGGAAAAACATAATGGGTTCAATTTCGGACAGGTTGAGTTTATAGCCTACAGACTATATTTTGAATTTTGAAACATTTAATAATTAGTTGGTATTATGGGACTGAAGCTCAGGAGAAAGGTCAAACCAAGGTTGTATGTATATATTTGGTATCCATCTGTGTAGAGATGATATTTAAGTAAGTGGAGCTAGTGAGATCACCAAGAGAGCTAGGAAAGAGAAGATGAGGGTGAGCCCAAGAGTTGTGCTGTACCCCTAGAATTAGGGCTGCAATATCAATGATGAGCTGGCAGAAGAGACTGAGGAGAGACTATTCAGAAGGAAAGGATTGATTTCCTTGATTGGTAGGCACGGTGTTCAGCTGTGTTAAGTGTTGAATGCTGCAGAGAGGTTAAAAAAAGATTTGATAAAAGGTCATCAGATTTAGGAATTAAGGTATGATTGGTAATTTTGGAGTTGAGTGAGATTGGAAACCAAATTGTGGGTAAGTGATAGGAGAGGAAGTGGAAGCAGTGAGTCAGTAAGCACTTGCTGTATGCTTGTGTATGTAGCATCTGCTGTGTGCCTGACTCTTCTGAGCTCTGGGGAAACAAAGAAAGGCAAAAGATAGTTCCTGACTTCTGGAATCCTTTTCTGCCTGTTTGTTTGTCTGTGAAAGAGAGGGGAGGTCAAGGATAGTTTGATGGGATGGTAGGGTGAAGTAAGAATTTTCTTAAAATAATTTTTTAAAGAGACTTGGGTGTATTTGTAGGCAACAAGAAGGGAAAATTAACACATAGGAAAGAGTATTAGAGAAATGGGATGATTGTGGGGATGACAGGCAAGATGGGACAGAATTCAAGGGTTTAAATTGAGTGATTTGTCTCTGGTAGACAAAAAGATCTATGCCTTATTTGAGTCTGGAGTAAAGGGAGGAGAAAAAAGAGAAAAGGAGGTAAAAAATGACAGGGGATGTACTGTGTTCATGAATAAAAGGCTTAGTGAATTTTGCCTCCTCCTGTACTCTTCTTTATCCCTTACCTCATATTTATGCCCATTCCTCATCTGTTGTATTGTCTACTTTAGGGCTCTTTTGTATCTCCTTGTGTTCTCAGCTTATATCTCCTCCTATGCTCATCTGTAGTATACTCTGCTCCTTGGCTTTACTCCTTAGTTTCTTTATACGCAGTTCTGCCTTATTTATACTACTGTGTTTATCACATTAGCGACATTGACTACACACTGTGTGCAAAAACTGCAGGAGAAATCATAAAGATTGTAGGTGGGTCCAATAACCATGAGATGTAGAACAGATAGTATTATTAATGTAACCCAGATGAAGAAACCAAGGCAGAATTGTGACGTAACGTCATATAAATAGTTAGCAGGACAGGTTCCCATTGCCTATCCTGGATAGCCCTTTATTCGCACTCCCCTCCCCCAACAGTTTTATTTTTTCCAATTACTTACAAAGATAGTTTGCAGCATTTACAAGATTTTGATTACAAGATTATAAGTAATTTTTATCTGTCTTCTCCCCCCCTCCAAGACAGCATGCAGTCTGACAAAAGTTATACATACACAGAAGTATTAAACATATTTCCACATTAGTCATGTTGTGAAAGAAGTATTAAAAAAGACAAAAAGAGAAAACAGTATGCTTTGATCTGCATTCAGACTCCAGAGTTCTTTCTCTGGATGTGGATGGCATTTTCCAGCATGAGTCCCTTAGAATTGTCTTAGATCCTTGCATTGCTGAGAAGAGCTAAGTCTATCAAAGTTGGTCATTGCACAGTGTTGCTGTTACTGGGTACAGTGTTCTTCTGGTTCTGCTCAGTTCACTCAGCATCAGTTCATATACGTCTTTCCAGGTTTTTCTGAAATTTGCCTGCTTATCATTTCTTAGAGAACAATAGTGTTCCATTACATTCATATGCCACAACTTATTTAGCCATTCTCCATTTGATAGGCATCCTCTCAATTTCCGGTTCTTTGCCACCACAAAAATTAGCCATTTATTCTTCTGAAACGGAGTTGAACTAGTTGATATTTTAAGGTCTTCTCTGATTTTGACAGTCCAAAAGTCATGTGTTACCAGAAGGTGATAAACAGTTACTTATTAAGCACCTACTATGTTCCAGGCACTGTGTTAGGCTCTGGGATTACAAATCTAGAGAATGAAATAATCTCTATGCTTTAACTGGGAAACAAATAAATGAATAAATGCATAGTCAGTCATTTATTAATCATTCATTTATTTACAAAGGTAGTTAGCAGTAAAGACTTGGAGAATCAAGAGAGACCATATATTGGTAGAGAAGAGTAATTTTTTCTGTTAAGTGGAGGATGAGGAGGAAGTGTGTTCCAGCTCTGCAGAGAATAGTCAATGAAAAGCACAGGGATGAGAGATAGAAGCCCTCCTTGTGTATGTGTAATGCAGAGAAGGCCATTTTGGATAGTTTGAAGAGCCAGGGAATGGGGCTTAGGGGTGGAGGGAGTAAAATGTCCTAAAAGAACGATTGGAGCAAGGTTCTGACTAGCACAAAAGAAGTTGGATAGAGGGTAGTAATTACAAGGCAATTCTTGTTAGTTACTTGGGGACATTAGACAGTTTTAGAAGCTGAAATCAGATGACACGAACTTGTTAACCACTATCTAATAGGAGTAAAAACCCTTCCTCATGTTAATCACATTAAGAGCTCCAAGAAGTTTCTTCACTACTTAATATTAGGTATGTATCATTTTATACATTGAAGAGTTTAAATTGTAATAAAATTGTCATATACGACATTGAGCTTCAGAAATGGTTTTGGTATCATGCAGGGATGCTTTTGAGAATGAGATCAAAATATTATATTTGTTCACACTTAACAATCCTCATTTGATTATAAATTTAAAATAAAACAGCATTTACTAGAGTTATGGAATAAGAAAGATACATAAATTCATAGCACATTTTCCCCTTTCAACATTAGAAGCATTACTTTTAGTTGAAATAATTTGATAAAAAATTGATAGAAGTTGCTTCTTTGCATGGAGATATCTGTGCATGGAGATATCTTGAATGAGGTTCCTTCTCCTTCCCCTGTGCCTCGCGCCCCCCCAAGTTGTATATGTGGTGAAGGACTTGTTGATTGACTTGACTTGGCAATCAGTGATTTTTTACAAGGCGATGTTTGCTAATATAGGTTGTCTTCCTCTCTCCTGCCTCCTATTCAACTATTAAGAAATAGGGAAAAGTACTGAGGCAAAATGATTACTTTAATAATCATTAATTTATGCTATTTTTTAAAAGAATTAAGTATAATGATATAATACCCTTTTCACATACATACATTTTAGGTTGTATCATAGCATTGAAATTATCTTAGTACCTTCTGCTAA
Source organism: Notamacropus eugenii (assembly GCF_028372415.1). NCBI lineage: Eukaryota > Metazoa > Chordata > Mammalia > Diprotodontia > Macropodidae > Notamacropus > Notamacropus eugenii. Next base: position 95,844,965 of record NC_092873.1, read on the forward strand.
TTACTGTGTTTTGATTTTTAATCTGGATATCTTGGAAAAAGTGATGAATTACACAATATGTAAATAAAGATGCCTTGCAGTAACTACTTTTTTTCCTGCCTTTTTGAATGCTCAGAGTTGATAATTATAAATTCTACTTGTATGAATAATATCAAATTTTTCTTGTTAGAATGGAGAAGAAATGATCATTGAAATCCACAGATTTTGCTGGCACTTCATTTAACTTAGCAATTACATTCTCTTGCCCCTCTTCCCCAAAAACATTTTACCTAATATTTAGATGAACAGGAGACATAGCATAGGGCAATGGGCAGTGGTTCCCATTGTTTTCTGTTTCAAGAACTCCTTTTAGCAACAACAGATTTGTTATTAATCCTGAGTATAGTTGAATATTCTACAAATAGTATTCTTTTAGATTTTTTAAGTCCTTACACTTACTGCAATGATAATTTTTGCCTCCAAAAACTCCAAATTAAAATTTACATTATATGTTATAAGATATAAAACTTTTATACTACCTTCAATTAAAAAATTAAACATAAAATTCTAAAATCCTAATGGTAAAAGAATTAACAAATATTTTATGTGGGACATACTGTAGGAATTAAAAGGAATAATCTAACGACCTTTTGTGCTTTCTCTTATCAGCAAGATTTCATACTAAATTTCCTTATTTTATAAATTTTGTTCAATATGATTAACACTTCTACTGAAATAAGTTACAACTTGGAATATGTTTAACATAATGTAATCATATGTAAACTGAATTTCAGTTTTGGGCTTTTTTATTTGAACAAAGGATTGTAATATTTGTCTTAAACATCCAACAGAAATGCAGTCCAAAATCTGGTTCTATGTCAGTTCTGGATTTGGGCATAAACCAAGAATAAAATGAAAATGCTTACCCAAATAAGTGATATTAAAATAATAGGAGAGTAGGAGAAGTTTACAAACTCTCTTGCTGAGAAATTCTTTTTTTCTTCTTACCTGCCTAACCTGTTGATAAAGATGAATCATCCTGTACTAAATGATAAATGTACTTAAAGTTTAGTTGTGTGTTGCTTTTGTTTTTTTAATCATTTATATTTAAACCTTTTAAAAATTTCTTTGGATTAGACTTCTGTTCTTCTGCCATTGGCAAACATCTATTTTTGTTATTGTTCAGTTGTAACAAAGACAAGCAGTTAAGCAAACAGAAGAAAGAGCACAAGCCACTTACATAAAACTTTGTTTCTAAGGGAAAATATGCTGCTATGTGTGCAAAAGTATCCGTTTTGTAAGTTCAGGTTATTTCATTTGAAATTTTTAATTCAATTAGTGATCTAGCCAAGTGTATTTTACATATTTGCAAGGTGGGGTTTAGGAGCAGTATAATAGCTACAGGGAATTAGAAGCATATGTGCTGGTTTGAATCTTTAAAAAAACATAATAAGCACCTGAGTAACAGATGATTTGTATAGTCATTCCCTGTGCTGGTTTGGTGACATGTAAACAGTTTAAGGGACTTGGTGTGAAACTGTACTAGAGGACATTCAATGATTGATTAAGATCTTTGTGATCTTGATTGTTTCCTGAATGTCTACACCTGTAAATCTGGTAGTGTTTGTTAGATCTGTGCTTGGGAGGAGTGGAATGTGCCTTGGGATTAGTGTTAATTGGGGGAAGGTTCTCCATGTTATTTACTATAGTTAGTATTCTTAGTGTGTCTCTTAGTACTGCTGAAAAGAGTTACACCTGATAAAGGGAAGAAATGACCTTGATTTAAGAAATTCTTTTATTAAAAGTTTTATGTTTGAAATAGGATAAGACGATGTGGAAAGGGAAAGTATTTGTGTATGGGTCAGAAGTGGTACTCTTGGCATGATTTTGTAATTAAAATTCTACTTTATTCTTTGAAATGGAAGAAGGTTGTTATTTTATATATTTCTTTGAGTGTGACAATTAATGTAGTTTGTAATTATGATGCTGCTTTACCCTTTGAATAGAGAACTATCTTTTTTGCTATAAATTTTAATAGATGATAAGTGTTAATCCTTGAGATGCATATATTTGTGAACATATATATACACACACACGTATACATACTTGTATATGTATGTGTTGGTGTATACATACACATACACACATACATATTTACTCACATTTGGCTCCCATATTAGACCAGTTGATCTGCAGAACAATTTAATAATAGGAAATTAAATAAAACAGAAATATCTTTTGATGGGCTTTTATTTTTAAAATGTTTTCTAAGGTTTTTATCTGAATGCTTGGAAATAAAAAGGAAAAATTGGTAACTGTAAATATTGAATTTTACCCAGCACACAGTGATTTGTATGTGGCTGCTAGGTGAAATAGTGAATATGGTATGCTGAATTCACTGTCAGGAAGACCTGGGTTTGAGGGCTGCTTCCCCTACTTAGCTGTGTGACCTTGCAACCTGGCCTTTCTGTCTCAGGTTCCTCATTTGTAAAATGGAGATGTTAATAGCTTAGCACTTCTCAGAGTTCATGTTTATCAAATGATAAAACATATAAAACACTTTGTAAACCTTAAAACATTATCTAAATGTTTGTTATCAGGAATATTCTTAAAGCTTATTGAAATTATGGACATTTCAAACGCAGAAGCAGCTCAGATTGGTGGTGTACTGTGCTTGGTGGTTTATTTTCCAGTGACCTTTGAATTTTCTAAGGTACATTTAAGAAAAGAAGTTCTTCCTTTTATTTCAGTCGCTGTAAATGTCAACAAGAGATACTCTGTGGTCACTGACTTTCAGCAGTAGTAAGGTCAGATAAGGAAATCTCCAAACCTTTTAGGAACTGGTTTATAAAGGGCACTGTATTATCATCTAACATCTGGACTGCCTCACCGGAGACCTGAGATGTTCACAGAGTAGTTGGCTCTATTCATGGAGAAGACTGTTTATTTTAGTTTAACTGTATAATGTTTTTGTGTGAGGCAAAAAGTGATGACGAAGGGTCAAGTGTTCACCTTTAAGGAATACAAAAGGAAGCAGGAGAAGAGTGATAGATATGGCTGGCCCATGGGCAGCTAAGGGGCAAGGGCTAGTTTGAAAAAAACTTCTCTTTACAATTCTATTTTCAGATTGTTTGAAGAGGCTTTTAAACTTTTCTGTGTGCTTTGGATAAAAGTACATTTGGGGCATAAAGCAAATCGTTCCCTCATCTTGGTAGGCTCAGGCTATTAAAGTAGCGTTCATTCAGACTTGTGGCATGTAGAATGTGTGTGAATCATTGGAGAAAAACCCTAAGTAGCTATGTTTGGTTTCTCCATTACAGAGCTTTTGGTTTTGCTGTGGTCCTGTTCTGATAGTTGGGCAATTAAACCTTTGATAGTTAATGAATTAGAAATGCAAGTCCAAATACAGCCTAGAATTACTTATGCATTTCTTTTATTTTTAGACTTTTTTCTTTTTGTATTGGAATGTAATGCAGTTATGTCTAATAAAATTAGACTGGTTTGTTTTCAGAAATGGAACTATCAAGTGAAGTATTTGGGGAAAGAATTGCCCTTCATATTTTTTTTTCTTTTTCAGAAGGATAAAAAAAGCCCTTAATTTGTTTTTTTTCAGTATTGCATCAATTTAAATTCAAGGGGTTTGCAAGTGTATTACTACTTTCTATCCGAAGAAGGTGAGGTTCTCTGAATAAGGGAAACTCTCCATACAAAAATAAAAGGTACCACCACATTGTGTTACCTGGACAGTATGTCTTCAAGTAACATACTGATGCATCAAAGCCGAAAACTAATTAAGGAAGATAACATTTCTCATGACAGTTTGAGCTTAATATAGTATTAATCTGTAGAGATTATAAAAATGGGTAGAAGAATCTTTGTCCTTTTAGTCTTAAAAGTCGCTAACTCCCTTGAAAAAAAGAATTGAGAGTCACCCACAAGTAAGGAGCATCTCTTGACTCAGCTAAGCTTAGGTATGGGATTACTTTGGGTGGGAGAAGGTGAGATAGAAAAAGAGACAGTCATAGCTGACACTTCATGACCCCACTTTGGGTTTTCTTGGCAAAGATACTGGAGTAGTTTACCATTTCCTTTCCCAACTCATTTTACAGATGAGTAAACTGAGGCAAACAATGAAGTGACTTGCCCAGGGTCACATAACTAGTAATAAGTGACTGAGGCCAGATTTGCACTTGGAAAGGTGAGCCCTCCAGGCCTTGTATTCTATCCACTGTGTCACCTACCTAGCTGCACTACTGCTTGTAATTTTAGAGAGCTGCCTCGAGCTTTGACAAGTTTGTGACTTGCCCTGCCTCTGACAGTCTGTAAGAGGTGGGACTTGAACCCAGGTCTTCCTGATTTAAAGACAGGCTCTTTAGTATTACTCTCTCTTACCTTCTCCTCCCTGTCTACTCCTCATCCTCTATGTTTCTCTCTTTCCTCTCCTCTCCCTTTCCCCTCTGCCATCCTTGCCTCTGTCTTTTACATTCCCTTCCTTCTTCTTTCTTCCCTCTTCTTCTCATGCCAACTGTCTTAAAAAGTTATACAAAATGTCAGTCAATTAAAGAGTCTGTCTTGTGCCATTTAAGCTAGTATTTATATGGTTTTTACATTGTTACAAACTTTAGGGTTTGTAAAGCATTTTACAAATACCTCATTTTATCCTCATCACAACCCTGGGAGATAAGTGGTTATTATCCTCATTTTACGGTTAGTGGAGCTGATACATATAGAGGTTAAGTGATTTACCCAGGGTTTCACAAGCTAGTATGTGAATCTGGTTTTGAACTTAGGTCTTCCTGACTCCAGGACCAGGTTTTTTTTAATACACTGGACCATCTGGCTGCTGTTCGTGAGGTAGTAGCACCATATAAGACTGTATGTGCTTATGTTACTGTCAGCTTCTGGGACTTTGTGGGAGTTCACACCATCACATGTGTTTGTATTTCTCCAGTTTTTGAGGGTCATTTTAATGCACATGGATTTTTTTCTGTTTTTAAAGAACATTTCACTGGTTTGTCAAAACTGGTCATTAATTTTTTTTGGCACTCTGCTTATAAAACCCTTTAATGTAAAGATGACAGTCTTCTTTCAGAGTCTATTATAGTGATGCAGATATTGTTCATTTTAATCTCTCCTGATAGGTATTTTCATTATATGTCTAATGGATCTTGAGGCATAAATGAGTTTGTATTTTATGAATATGTTTATATAAGCATATAGATATATGTAGCTTTGAGATTTTTTTTGTAGGTGTTCAAGAATTTCTTTAGACTCTTTAGCCATTTGAGTTTCCAGATCGAGGACATTCTCACCAGTGGGGAATTAAGGAAAAGATAATATTGTCTTATTGTTTACAGACTTGAGTATATTTTTTTTTCTTGAGCAGTGATTCTTCTTGCTTAAAAAACAGAAACAATCCCCCACTACCAACACAAAATTTCACACAAAAACCCCTGCTGTTTATTTAGCTTCCTCTTAGTATCTGTAACCTCTTAGAATCCCTGATTTCCTTCAAAACTCAGCTTATGTGCCACCTCCTAAAAGAAATCTTTTTTTCTGTCTCCAGTTGATAAGACTCTTCTTTCAAATTGTTTTGTATTAATTTATCTTTTGTTTATATTCTCTAGTAGAATGTAAGCCCTGAGGGCAAGGAGAGGTTTTAATTTCTCTTTTATATTCCTAGTATCTAACACAGGGCATTTAAATTGCTTGCTGAATTGCTGCTGCTTATTCTTATTATCATTCTGAATATAACTACAGAATCTGAATTTTCAGTTTATCTTGGCTATGCCAAAAGTTTTATTATTTCACCATTATAGATATGAAAACAAAGTTTATTTTTAAGTTTTACTGTCTTTCGTGCCCCAGAATTATTATAAGCTCCCTGAAAGTTAGCGATTGCTTTCTTCTATCTACAATGCCCAAAATAATAGTATCTTTTACATAGTAGATCCTTAATAAATGTTTATTGAATGGATTTTGTCCCTCTTTCCTTTTGAAACCAAAAATATTGACAAATACAGACAGTCTTAGAATTATGCATGAATAGTGTCAAGGGTTCACTTCGGTGTTGGAATTACGTTTTTTCTACGTAAAGTTTGTTGATCTTTAGTTCTTGACCATGTTTGTATCATCTTAGAAATTGCTGAACTCCTGGATATAATAAAGGGGTTAATTGCCACGAATTTGACATGTTTCATACTTAGTTTCTCTCTAGAGCAGGGGATGGTAATTTGGGGCCCATTAACTTAAAATTATTTTTGATAACTATATTTCAATATAAATTGGTTTCCTTTGTTAATCTTAGGTATTTTATTTTTATGCCTTTAAAAGCATTACTGTGAAGTGTTGACCTGAAAACTTACCAAGAAAAGGCAACATGGCTAAATGCATACATTTTATGATTTAATTAATTAATCAATTCCCTATTAAAGAAAACAGTAACATAATGCATTATGGAGCCAGAAATGTTCTGGCTACCCAGTGCAGAAATCTTCTGGCTTATATACATTTTGCTGTGAGAAAGGAACTCTCCTAGTTGAACAAATCATAAATTTAGTAAGACAAGACAATTAACAAAGTAATGTTGGTCAGGCCTTGGGATTCCAAGCTGGGTAAACATATGTCTCGGAAATCCCACCACTAGTAAGTGGTAGGCTTCCTGCCCTAAACAGATAACTGACATAGGAAAGGGTAAACAAAGTTCAACAGAAATTACGACCTAAGATGTCTGTGTTTTCTTTACCATTAACATGCCATAACATAGTGTAGGTCTACAAATATTAAGATATGGAAAACGTCCCATTATTCAAGATAGTGTCTTAGGTTAAAGGTCTCCTTAAGGAATGTAGAGTCAGCCTTGGCTGGTTTTTGCTGACATAGGAGAGGCACTCTCTGAGTTTGCTTCAGAGAGAACAAAGAGATTATTCCAAAATTTTATATTAAACATTATCATTCCCTCCTTTTGGTCAAATGCAAGCCGAAGGCTTCGCCTGTAGACCAACAAAGATATGGCAAAAAAAACCCTCTAAATAACGAGTAGTGTGAGAGTTTACTCTTCATGCAAGTCTGGTCCAGGCTCTTGGGAAAGCTGTCTATGTCTGATGGCATCTTCTTCAGGCCTCTTCAAAATCGGAGGGCATGATCCACTCAGGAGCAGGAGCAATGGAGGTGACAGATGGATCCAAGAGTCTATACAGAAAACTTGACAGGGTCTCCCAGAAAACATATGATTTGATAGTTGAGATGAAACAATACAACATAGTTAACATGGCTAAAGGCACTTAGCAATAGTTCAGTTTCCCAGCCATGCAGGGCTAGGTTCAAACAACACAGTGAAGTTTTTTTTTTTACAGTTCACAAATTATATTTTTACATTAGGTCAGGTACAGATTAAAACTTAGATGGCTCACAATAGACTAGTTTTGGAAGGGAGATTTACATGTCACCAATATAAACAAGAAAATTAAACATGAACCACACAAATCAATACAATTATTTCAAAGTTAATTAACATTAAGTTCCTTGTATCCCAGTAATCCATTCTTAATTTTCATTTAACTTTGAATCCCAGATTTCTCATTTTGTTATCTGATACCTAGATATCTTTTCTTTGACAATAGGTTTTATTCTTGGGACAGTTCAAAAAGAGAATTCTGCTTTTCTGGTTAAGATCTAGAAGTTCCCAGATACTTCAAACAATATAAATTAGTACAATCACTTAAAATTTGTTCTCCACTTTTGAAATTTCAGAAAATTTAGGTTCACATTATTTGCTGTTGCTGTCTTTTCCTAAATCTTGTACCTGGAATAAGAATCTTTTAAAATGTGAGGGTTAAACTATGAAATGAACTCATCTGCCCTTTAAATTATTGGACAAATATTTTAACGGAGAAGAAATAATTTCACTTACTTTTACTACCATCCTATATAAATTTTATGCAAAAATCGAAATTTGAGATCTTATTATCAAAAGCATGACAAATTTTAGAAGTCAATCATATCCATTTGCTTATGATTCTTAGAGGAATCAGGCTGATCCTGTTGTTTTTCCTCAAAATTTGCTACTCTATTTAATTAGACATTTATCACATTACATCTTTGTCTCGTTACCTGATCTAATCATTTCCTTGATGTTTCTCTATATTATGTTATTTATTTGGCCAGGAATATATAGGTTAAAGTTGTAAGCTATTCATTCCTGCACCCCATTATAATAACTCAGAGATGCTCCAATTTCCATTTATTATTTGATAGACTTAGTATTGTACTTTCAGAACTTCTTGATGATAAAGATTTGCTATAAAAGAAAAAGAGGGACAGTGTTAACAGAAGGAAAGGATCTCCTTAGTTCTGGTTGATTCCAGGAATAAGCCATTATCTGACATGTAATCATGAGGTTACCAGGTGCTGAAAGCAGGGCTTAGAGGTAATCAGGTGGGGAATTTCCTTTTTCAGAAAGGAAATAGCACATTTGGGAAATAAAGTTAGGAAGATCCTACCTAGGCCGTGTCCAAGGTCGTCTTCAAAACCTTTCCAAGCATCCACCATTAGCCTGCAGCACATGTCAATTGGCTTTATGATAACTTAGACAAGTATTCCTGTAACCAGAACTTCAAACAATAGTAAATTGCAGTCCCAGTCTTATATAGCAAATAAATATTGGCTGGTATCCCTCAGATAAAATACTTCCTCACTCTTTAAACCATCTGAAACTGACACAAAAGTGTCCAGAACAACTATGGAGGAGCAAGAGGGGTTTAGAAAACCCATATTTATTCCCAAATCTTATCTACTTTTCATAGTTTCAATCAGAACTTAATTTATCTTTCCAAATCTCTCAATCCTATTCTTCCACTTGCTTTTACATTTTAACCATAAGACAAGATAGCTCACAAGTTATTACTTTTTACTAGCATAACTGTACTGGAATCTCATTCCAGCTTAAACAAAACAAAGAGGTTAATGACTAAATTTATAGTTTGATGGAATTCTGTCTTTGTTTCTCAAGTTGTTATTCTTCCCTAATTATACTCACTCTGGAAGAATGAGATACTTCAGGAATTAAATCTTTTACATAATAAATTCAAACACAAACCTTAACTCTAACTTAGGCCATAGAATAACTACATATTCAGATCAAAACAGCTTAATTTAACAGCATATTATTTTGAAGTTTTAGTAGGCCTTTGAAGAATCACACATGATTTTTCAAAACATTTCTTCTAAAAGTATTTTCCTTCTTTGAAAACAGTTTAAAATTTACTCTAATGTTCACTAAACTCTTATGAAGAAAACTAGTTGGAAGCTTTTAAAATGCTTGATATCTCTTTCTCCATTTTTTTCTTAAGCAAAAATAAACCTTTAAAACTGGAATTCATTAAAGCTGAGTTGTTACAAAAATGTTCTTAAGTAATATGAATTTCCAAAGAATTATAACAAACTGAATTCTTAATTATTGCAGTGTTCTTAGATATGAGACTGACTCACAGAAAAACACTGTTGCTTTTAAAAATCCTTTTAAACAATGGGAACATCTTAAGGTGAGTCTTAAGTAGTTTACATAAATTTCTGCATATGTTCTAATTTCAGATAAAAATAATATTAGATTTTCCAGTAAGATTATACAAAAGGCTCACATATTTTGCTGGTCACTTGTTATTGACCATAGAAATTTGCTATAGAAGGAAAAAGCAGGGACATATGACATACAAAATATGACAGGATAAAACATCCTTTACTCTGTTTGAATTCAGATAAGAGTGAAATTCTCCAGTCATGCAGTATCTGTTCATAGTCAGACTCAGGAATAGTTAGGTGAAAAACATTCCTTTTTAAAGGAACACAATAGGGAAACTGAGCCAGGGGGATCCCATCCTAGATTGAGTCTAGAATTGTTCCCTCGATGTTTAGTTAGATGAGAAATATTCCATTGTGGCATGTGTCTCAGATACTGATTTAATGCAGACAACTATACCCAAATTCAAACTCAAAACCAAAAATTGTTATGGTCCCAAATGCCTTTTTCCTTAAACAGCAAGTCTCACTAATCACAACTTAGAGTCAGATAACAGTTATTTCCACTCTCTTGGAGTTACAATAAACAATAAAGATTTACCAGGACACACACACATAAGGGATTCCATTTAACATCTTTCCTTCTCAAATTTAAAACTTTCTGATGTAAAAGCCAATTATTAAAAATTTTCTCTATCTATTACAACTTCTGTGCAAGTAATATTCATTGTTTAGAATCTGAATTAACAAACCAAATTCCTTTACTAGGACTGATGATCTTACCCACAGGAATGCAGGAATGGGAGGACTATTCTGAATGAACAGAAGGAATTTAAATAAAGCTTTTGCTCCATTCCCTCCTTTCCATACATAGGAATCATTTAACAATTTTAGGTTTCAGCATTAAAACAGTAATCCCAAATAACTTAGTTAACAATCCTACAACTTCATAGAAGATAGCCAAATTGTTTAGCTTTAACTTTTTTAACAGACAAGGGTGAAAATACCTGGTTTTCTAAATGACAGTTACAAAACATTAAAAGACAAGGTTAGCAGGACTGATAAAGTAACACAACTGGTGTTACACAATTTTCCCAACATCTTTTAGTTTCAACAAAATTCAAATTAAAAATTGCTTTGTCTAACACTATTTCTAGATTACAGTGGTCACTCAATTTTCACAATCTAAGAGAAATTCAGAAATACAATCCTAGAAATACAGTTTTAAAACAGCAGTAACTGCAGATGGTATAATTTGCATTTCCAGAAATTATTGATCTTATTACTTTTAGCAATTAAAACCACTTCAAAGGTAACAATTACATTATAGATAATGTTGTATGCAACATATACTAGTCATTATGTTAAGCATTTTACAATCATTTTATCATTTTGATCCCATAACAACAAGCATAATTATTTTTACAAATCAGAAAATGGGTCAAACAGAGATAAAATACTTTTTGCAACTGAACAGAGAAGTGAAGCTTACCAAGAGCAGAGAAACTGATGTCCCATGGTGACTTTCGCAGGCAGAGTTTAGAGAATGCTCGCTACAGGCCTGATTCGTCCACGTTTACCAATCCCCCCCAAAGCAGCAGAATTTACTGAGCCCAAGGCGGTATGCAGCTGCTGGGACAGTGTGGGAGGAATGTCTAGGACATTTCCAAACTGTACCTAGAAAGGTGGGCTACTCACAATCTTAGGAGTAATTTCAGATGATCAGTTCCCGAAATATTTCTGATTAATTTCACAACGTACAAATCTGCTAAAATGATTTTACCTAAGATGATCTAACTTTCCATTGTAATTCCAGGTTGGCCAGACCAGAATGACAAGGAAAAGTCTCAAAGTTTTGTTTGTTTATTTCCCTAGCTGCAGCCCTTGAAGTCTGGCTGCTTGCACTTAAATCTTACAAGATAACACACTCATTCACAGCACACATGATACGGACAGGGACATACACCAACAGACAAACTGACAACAGGACAAATACAAACGTAGCTCACAAAAAACAACCCAGAGAGAGAAGGCAATTAGAAGCTTGCTAGAAATCCCCATCATGAATTGGCTATTATCATTCTGAGGAAAGGATGCTGCAAGAATCCAAGGTCTGATAATAAAGGGGAATCCTGCAGCCTTTGCTCAGAGCACCCCTGTGGTCGTTGGAGGGGTGGGGAGCCTTGGTGTCCCAAAGTTTCTGACTGTCTTAAAGGAACAGGCCCCATGGGAATAGTTTCAGGCCTCTAGTTCTTAGGTGGATTGTAACTGTCCTCTTCAGGACCAGAGCCCTTAAAGGAAGGTGGGGAAGGGGAATGGGGAGGAGGGAGGCAACAGAGGCTTGAACAGAGGCTGCTTTCCTCCGGTCTAAGGTAGGGGAAGGCGAGGGGGAAAGATTGCATCTAGGTGCCGTCAGTTTCCCCAGATCAGAGGCCTTCAAGGGGAAGGGGAGGAAGGAAAGGGGTGAGGAATAGGACGGAGGGAGTGAAGGGAAGGACAGACTGGAGCCCTTGAGGAAGAAAGGATTTTTGCCAGGACACGGCTAGGTGCTGAAGCAGCTCCCAGCCTTACAGTGAAGAGGCTACCTATCTTATGTTCTTGCTCAGCCAAGAAAGCAAGCCCAGGATGAAACATTCTCGCTACTGGCTAGTTGTTTTGTTGGCCTTTCTTAATCTGGTTGGAAGATAAAGTAACTTTGACCGGTCCAAAGGAGCCCTGTGGTGGCCAACATAATTTAGGGCTATCTTTAGTTGATTGACACTAGTGCTAGCAATACCTGTACTAAGTTTCCTGAGATCGATCGCCAGAGGAGACCTAAGTAATACAGAGCGATTTAACGCGACTTGGTCTCTGGTCCCCAGAGTTTCCCTTAAAGGGAATTTAATCAATTCCCTATTAAAGAAAACGGTAACATCCCCAGAGTTTTCCTTAAAGGGAATTTAAAGTGAGAGTTCTTTGGAAGCTGGGAATGGAAGGACTTACCCCGACCCCGTCAAGGCCCAGGACTCTAGGAAAAATAGTTCCTACTGGCGCCGGAGTGCTGGCGTTGGCGAGATGAGGAAATGTCCATTCGGTTCCACAGTTCCAATCCACGTTTGGGCGCCATAACTGTTGACCTGAAAACTTACCAAGAAAAGGCAACATGGCTAAATGCATACATTTTATGATTTAATTAATTAATCAATTCCCTATTAAAGAAAACAGTAACATAATGCATTATGGAGCCAGAAATGTTCTGGCTACCCAGTGCAGAAATCTTCTGGCTTATATACATTTTGCTGTGAGAAAGGAACTCTCCTAGTTGAACAAATCATAAATTTAGTAAGACAAGACAATTAACAAAGTAATGTTGGTCAGGCCTTGGGATTCCAAGCTGGGTAAACATATGTCTCGGAAATCCCACCACTAGTAAGTGGTAGGCTTCCTGCCCTAAACAGATAACTGACATAGAGGGTAAACAAAGTTCAATAGAAATTACGACCTAAGATGTCTGTGTTTTCTTTACCATTAACATGCCATAACATAGTGTAGGTCTACAAATATTAAGATATGGAAAACGTCCCATTATTCAAGATGGTGTCTTAGGTTAAAGGTCTCCTTAAGGAATGTAGAGTCAGCCTTGGCTGGCTTTTGCTGACATAGGAAGAGGCACTCTCTGAGTTTGCTTCAGAGAGAACAAAGAGATTATTCCAAAATTTTATATTAAACATTATCAGGAGAAAGGTCCATAAGCTTTCCTAGGCCACCAAGAAGGGTCCATGACAAAAAAATAAGGTTCAGAATTTCTGATCTTAGAGATAATTCATATGACTCTGAAATAAATATGTAATTTTCCATTCTTTTGAGATATTGTTAAAAATTTTGTAAACCCAGTATTCTATTGTTCCAATTTGATTTGGGGTGTGATAAATTGAATAACATGATGAGAAATTACACATTTCGATATTTAGTTTGAATGGATAATCCTCTTAATTTTAGGGAATCTGTAGGTTTTGTAGCAGGTATGTGTGGTATAGGATCTGGGGAAAATAGTAATCCTTCAGCCAGTTATTGTGGGATTAAAAATAGCATGATTGTCTACTTTACTTTGAGTGTTTTACTTTAAGAATTCTCGAGCATTTAGAGGTGACATGTGGTACATTTTTTTCTGAGGAAGAATAAAGCCAATGAAGCATTTGCTAACATGAAATGCTTTTCTTCTGTATTAAGGGAATTAAGGGAAAAGTGAATGAACAAAAATAACCATTTAAAGAGTTTTCCTTTAAAAATACAACAGAAACCACACACTTTCATTGTTCACTTTACTTTAAAATTTTTATTTCAAATCATTCACAGCTTAAAAATACGTTTTTCTTGTTTCCTGCATAGTGTTAGTGAGGGACTCTCTTTTTTGCTATCCTGTCATGTCAGTAGGAATGCTACAGAAGTTCTTTTTGATCTAAAAAGCACTTTGTTAGGGAACTGAGAAATAAAATGTAGAGTTCTAATCTTCCACTCAAATTTTACCTGATAGAGACAGTAACTTATTAATGGATTATGAGCATCTTTTTTTCCTCTCACTAGGTATGGTCTAGATTTTATGAAAATGTACCATTTATAAACCAGATGATCAAACCGGAGAACCCCTTGCAGGGTTAGATAGCTTCCTGTCAGTACTAGTGTGGACGCTTATCTTACATTAGACTCTAAAAAAAATGTTTCCCTAAAACACACATTTATCTACATCCAAGTTTCAGGTTAAGTCTATTGCTTTTTTTTCCCCATGAAAAATTAATTTTAATTAATAAATTTATTTTTTTATTAATTTTTATTTATGGTTTAATGGGAAATATTAAGGAGACTATACAGTTCCAGATTTTAATTAGTTTCTCACATGCAAGTTCCAAAAAGTTCTTCATTAGGTCCTCTTCTGGCTTCTGGTGTCTCATAAAAGATTAATATTCTGCATGGGAGGATTTGTGTATTGTTAAGAAGGAAGTAGCCTTTAACCTAAAAGGGCTAGGTTGGTGGCTATCCAGCCTTTAAAAAAGGCTGTTATTAATGTTTTTAATGTTTTGCTAAGATTTAGGTTTGATTTCCAGTTGTGTGTTTCTACTCAAGTTTGGGAGACGTAGGAATTCTGTTGAGGGAAGATAGTTAGCTCTTTTAGGGTAAGAGTGAAGTCTTTCTGCTCAGTAAGCCCTTTTAACTAATATGAATTTTTTAAAAAAATGTACTACTGGGGCTTTGCTGTTTTTGTATCTCTGGTCAGATGGTACCTGTGACAGGTTTTTAAGTAGAGGAATAAAGTACTAACCAGGTAAAAACATGAGAATTCTTTAAGATGTTGTTAACAATTGTGGAAATATAGACTTGTTTTAGTTTTAGACTTGTAGGAGTTTGAAAAATGTTGATAAAGGCAGAGTCTATTAGTAGAACTATTTATGCTTCAACTTAGAGTTTCAACTAAAGCAGAGCATTTTTTATTTTTTGTTTTTTAATTATGTTTATATCTTTTGGTTTTTTTATATCACCTCGATTTCCCTCTCCTCCCCCTTCAGAGAAGGACAAAATAATGTAATCAAACCAGAAAGTCTGACATTATCTATAGTGTTCCATATTAGGCATAATCTCCCAACCTCTGCAAACAAGAGAATTGGGTTTCTCATGTTTCCTTTTTGGGACTGAACTTGGTTATTATAATTTCATAGCATTCAGTTTTAGTTTTGTTGCTAATTCCATTCACATTCTAGTAATTATGCATTTTCCTAGTTTTGCTTACCATACTTTATATCAGTTTACATGAGTCTTCCCATGATTATCTGCATTTGTAATATTCATTGTTTTTTTACATTCCATTACATTCATATAGCACAACTTGTTTAGTCACTTCCTAATTGATAGTCATCTACTTTATTTCCACTTTTTGTGTCGCAGTGGTAATTTGGAACCTCATGAGGATCCGTTTTATCTTTTCTCTTCTGGGAAATGTGCTTGGTAGTATGATCTCTGAGCAAAAGGGTGTGGACATTTTTGCCACTGTAATTCCAAATTACAGCAAAGCATCTCCCACATCAGAGTTTTAGTTTTTTTCTTTATTTTCACAGAATTCCAAGTCACTTAGCATGCATTTTCTCAGTATGTTACAGTAATCTATTATTCTGTCAACACTCTCTCCTAATGTTTACCCTTCAGAAATCACTCAGCAAGAAGGGTATTCCTTTTTTTAAAATTTTAACTAATTAATTTTTGGTTTTTAATATTCACTTTGATAAAATTTTGGATTCCAAATTTTCTCTCTTCTCTCCCCCTCCTTAAGACAGCATGCAATTTGATATAGGCTCTGCATAAGCATTCATATTAAACATATTTTCACATTAGTTATGTTGTAAAGAAGAATTAGAACCGATGGGAGGAAGCATGAGAAAGAAGAAATAAACAACACAGAGCAAATGTGCTTCGATCTGCTTTCATTCTCCGTAGTTCTTTCTCTGGATGTGGATAACATTTTCTGTCATTAGTCTTTTGGAGTTGTTTTAGATCCTTGCATCATTGAGAAGAGCTAAGTCTATCAAATACAGAAAAGCATCTTAAATTATTTGTCTGAATGGAGTATATAAAAACAAGTTGAATTGAAAAAAATGAGTCTGGGTTTAGTGGACTAGAGATCTTTGAAACCTTTGTACTTGCTTAGCTGTGAGAATGCTTCAAGTGGTCCATAGTCACTGAAGTGGTGATTCTCTTTCCCTTGACTTAACTGAGCTTTTCTCGTCCTATTGGGCATATTTTTTTTCTGGTTTTGTAGCAAATTGGCCTAGTAAGACACTGTTAATTCTAAAAGAATTGTGAATATTTAGACCTTTTCCATGTTTTCTAGTGATAGACTTATTGTGTTGGCAGGATTTCCTGCAGTTTATTTAATTTCAAAGTAGAGTTCATGGCAGTATGCTCATTGTTAAAACTCTATACATTTATAAGCTTTTTGCATCTCTTAAATGCCTCCTTTTCTGGAAAAGAACTTTGTAAGAATGCTACTGTTTGACTAGCAGTATGAAAAGAATAATAGACTGGTATTGCTTTAGATTTTTTGGGTCCTACCATTATCTCTTCAATGTGGCTATTTTTGACTCTACAGATACTATCCAAACAGTTTCTTAGTCATTTTGGGGAGAACTCATCTCATATGAATAGTGTTCAGAGTTGTAATTGGATTCTCTTAACTGGCCTACAAAAAAAAATCTGCCTAACCCTTAGTATAGTTGAGTTTGCCATACGTTAGCAGTAAAGACTAGTGATAGAATGTAACATAGTATTAGTAATTACAGCAGGAAGACATTACATAGAATATAATGCTTTATCCCAGATGTTGGTACTCGAGAAAAAAAGCAGATGTCATTAGAGTAGACTACTGAAGATATATGGACACCATTTGTGGAGATTTTGAAGGTGATTTCTAGACATTTTCAAGGTATAAAGAGGTTGATATCACCAGTCATTTAGAGTTTCTGGGCTGTGGAGCTGGAATATCTTTGTCTCAGTTCTGTGCATTTGAGACAGTTATTTTAAAAAACTACATTTCAGGTTGGACCAAGTGATAATAAAGTTGACTTCCTAGAGGAAATCCTGACTTGTTCCTACTGATTTTGGAAAGTGGAAAATAAAAATTATAATTGCTTTACAGAATGGTGATCCTGTTTAATTTTTCTCTAATCATTTTTGTCATTAATTGTAATTTTGTTATTTAAATTTCAATATAGAAACTTTAATATGTGACTATGTACAATAGATTTGTTAGTGGAGGCTTTTTAAATCAGATGTTGGTTTGTAAGCATTTTATTCATTTCATTGGTAGTTGTAGAAAAATTACTAATGATTTATTCAGCAAATTTTTTAGATGTTTTTAATGCACAATAATTTTTTTTTTCACAAATAAGGTTAGCTGGTTTTTCATTCTATTAAAAAAATGTATAGAGGCTATGCCTTCCATAAAAGCATATTCTGATAAGCATTTCTTGGAATGCCTTCATTCTGTTAATCCTTAGTCATCCATATTTTATCTAGTAAAGGAGTTCTCCAGAAATTCTAGTTGTGTTTAAAAGGTGAGTATTTTCCTTTCTTGGCAGTAATACAGATAGATGGTAGGACAGGTTTTCTTCCCTATAACTTTAACAGCACTCAGATATTTTCACAGATAGCCCCCTAATATTTGTGATAACTTCTTGCTGGGCATGATAGGAAATGACAAGAAAGGATGTAAGAAGCAAGCTTTTATCTTGTGCCTTTGTTTCTATTTTGAAAGTAATGCATTTGCCTAATTTTTTTAAAAGATATTTTATTTTATTTGGAAAAGAATAGGTCCTCAAAATATATAAATGGAAACAAAGATTTTAAAAAGACAAATTGTCAAACTCAAAGCAAAAGCTTTGCGCAGTGATTTTCACTTGGTGATCATAAAATGGACTTGCTTGTTCCCCTTTGAACTTATTTTGTGTGAATTTAAGATTTTTTTTTTGTTCTGTTTTTTGCTGTTACATATGTATTTAGGAGGTACTTGTGGTATAATGGATAAATAACTGGCACTGGAACTAGATAGGAAGGCCATTGATAAAAAGTTAAACCTCTGATTCATTCTGTCTATATGAATCTGAAAAAGTCACTTATATTTTTAGTGCCCCAGGCAATTCAGTTGGACCAATATGCAAATAAAGTTGTGACTGACCTACATTGGTAGAGGGAGTCACAGGTTTGGTCAGTTTCCTTATGTTTATTGTATTTTTTTATTCTGCTTTCTTCACTTACAATTATTTTATATATCTCATATATTTCATATATCTCAAACACACAAGCTTGTTTGCATGCTTAATGAACTGTTTAATATTAGCCCACACCCCCCAGCTTGGAGCAGGCTAATTTGAATGCATATGCAATGCATGACAAGAGACGGGGAACACATCTAGGAGCTCTTCAGATTTGAGTTCCTCGAATTCCTTGTTTCTTGTAGGACATCCCCTCCAAGCTTTTATGTCACATCTCTCCTTTCTTACATAGCCAAATTCTTAGAAAAAGCCATCTTATTCCTTCTGTTTTCCTATCCTCAGTCTGTTGGAAATTGTTGAAACTGATCTCTCTAAGGTTACTGTTATGATCTGTATCTTCTTTCCCCTATGGTGAGTGTACCCCTGTATGCTGTACTGAATTGTCATCTTTTCTTTAAACTCTTTTCTCTGATTATCTTGTCAGCTACTATAATTTAAATTATTTCTGTGTAGATAATTTTTAGGTCTATATAACCAACTCTAGTCTCTCTTCAGAATTCCCATTCTACATCACCAACTGACTGTTGGACATTTTAAACTAGATGGTTCTGTAGGCATCTCAAACTCAATATATAGTAGAAAAAACAATTGTTCTAGAGTTAGATAATGTGGATTCAAATCATTTGGCTCAGTCATTTAGCCAGTTTGGGCTTAGTTTCTCCATCTGTAAAATGAGGGAGCTGGGCCAGTTGACCTTTGAGGTAAGGTATGATCCTTTGATCCTATATTAGAAACCAAAACCATATTCTTGTTCTCCCAAACCTTCCTTTTTTCCAACTTTCCTGTTTCTATTGATGTCACTACCAAACTTTCCATTACTCGTTTCTTCACTTAATATGTCTTTCTTGACTGTCATTTGCTCAAGTCTAGTTATTTGCCAAATCTAAATGAGTTTTACCTCTACAATATCTCTTATCTGTCTTTCTGTTCTCTTACCTACTGCTGTTATCATGTAGAACATTGTATTATTTGCAGTGTCCCTTTAATTGGTCTCCTCTTCCATCTTCGTTCCATTCTCCAACCTGCTGGTAAATCGATATTTCTAAAGTACATGCCTGATCTTTTTGCTCCCCCTGCCCATGAAACTAAATGACTCCCAGTTGCCTCTGTGATGAAATTCAGACTCCCCTGTTTGTCATTTAAAACCTTTCACAGTCTGAGTCAAGACTCTACAGGTTTATTGCACAGTATTCCCCTCCTTGTACCCTCCCACCAAACAGTTCTGCTTACTATTTCCTACACACAACACTTTCTCCCACCTTTTAACCTTTGTATATTATTTTTTGTCTGTTTGAAGCATACCCCTTCCTCACCTACACCCTCCTCACTTATAACTCTTAAATTCCTACCTTACTTCATGGCTTAGCTCAAGTGTCTTCTTTTCACAAGTCCTCTTTCCCCAGTTACTCCCCTCTACTCCCCCTCCCCCATTTTTGGTGCCCACTTCCCTCTTTATGTATGTGTGAGAAACAGAGGAAGGAGTTCTGTTTTCACAGAAGTGACACGTACACACTCCTAGCCTCGTAGGAAAGATAACAGGATATAAATCAGAAGTAACTACTTTCAGCCAGAGCTGTGAACTAGCAGAACCAGGCTACTGATTGAAGAAAAGGTCAGAAGCTTGTTTGCTTGCTTAATGAATTGTTTAATATTAATTTATACCCCCCCAGCATGGAGCAGGCTAATTTGAATGCGCATGCAATGCATGACAAGAGAGGGGGGAACACATCTAGGAGAAGAACATGGTTCCGGAAATTGTATGCAGCCAATGGGAACAGGGAACGGACCTCATAGTCTGGAATAAGAATTAAAAAGCTGGCTGCGCCCAGTATTTGGTGTGCTTCCTTATAGGCCACCCTATTTCTTGCCCAGCACTCTGTGTTCCTCCTTACAGGTTGTTCTGTCTCTTGTGGTCTCTTGCAGAAGAATGATAAATAAAAATGGTTTTTTTCCTGAGTTCATTAATGGCCATGTGGAGTTTTTGATAAGGTGATTGTTTCTGACATATACATATCTGTGCACCTCTTGTTCCCGCAATAGAGAGTGGATTGTCTTTGTATCCTCATGACCTATTGTGCCTGTACAGAGTAGGTACTTAATAAATACTTATTTGTAACTGGACTTCTAGTTTGTTTCTAGTTCTATATTTTTTATTTTAAACAAAATTATATTTAATTAGATTTTCAAAGTAGTAATATTAATTTTTCACTTGATTTGGTGATAATGTTCTCTGTATTCAGATTTCTCTGGGAAGCTGTTTGGGGAAAAAAGAAATAGGTTAGCTTAGTTAAAACAACAACAGCAAAGTATCAGAGGTAGGAATACCCAGTTTTAATTTCTGCTTTGGTTGTTACCACTTCTTTTCTTCTCTTTGTTATCTCAACATCCACTTAGTACTAGTTTTGTATGTAGAAATATGGCAGTTCATTGAGAATGGAATATAAGGACTAATGAGATGGGTTAAGAGCTCTTTAAATAAATCTGCAATTTAAGATGGACAATAGTTGACATAATTAAAAGAACCAGAGTTTTAATAAGTAGAGCAAGTAGTTATTTATCAAAAGCAGCCTAAATATAGCACTTTTCCATATTGCCCTTCAAGTACCTTCATTTAGCTCTCTAAATATAGTTTGCAACCATATATTGGGAATAGCAAAGCTTGTTTTTCTATAGGAAGAAAATGTTTGTTGAATTGATTATTACTTCAAATTTGACCTCAATAACTTTGGGTTGTTTTAAAAAAAAAAAAATCAGTCTAACATCAAAGAGCAGGTTGGCTCTTTCTGTTTTCTTCAGTGTATTCTTTTTCTCAATTTAAGATGATTTAAAACATTTAGATAATTGGTAAAATTATAGTTTATTGTGGTGTTGTATGGTGTAAAGTATTGATCAAAATCCATTGTTTTGTTTTTATCAGTATTTCCAATAGTTTTAAAAAGTTGAATGATGGTTCTATTTCCCAGTGTTTTTAAATTACATGTTTCTCAAATGCTAATCTCTCTTTGTGGGTACCCATGTACCTTTACTCTATTTTCCTATTCTTCTTCCAGTGTCAGTTTTAAAATAATTTTTACTTAATATTACTTTTTTGAAGTTGAGTTGTGCTAATCTTAATCTCTTCACAAATTTTCTTTTTCTTATTCTTGATATTGTCTATCTTTTTTTCCATATGAATTTTCTCTGGTAAATGGGTTAGATAATGAAGTCAGATAGATAAAGCTGTTTTAAGTTTCATTTATAAAAAATGGAAGAAGTATCACCTCTCTTGGTTTCATGTGGTAGATAACTGCTGCTGAAATGTATTTACCACAATGCAGAAATTACAAATGTAAAAAACTAGGTTTTATTATTATGTTTAAACATTGGTTCAGGTCTCAGAGAAAATAATAAATATTCACAATGATTAGAATTCTAACAAGGCCTTTTATGGGCAAAATTATGTCAGAATGATGGAGAAATAATTATTTTACATATTGCAATCTTGTACATTCTTCTTAGGCCATAAAAGTCAAAGAAAACATGGATTCCCTAATCTCATGCTTCTTTCAATGACACGAAAGTTGAATTAAATAGAGTCACAATTTTATACATAAACAAACCTAGTTAAACAGACTTTATAAACTAAGTCATGTTACAGATTAAACACTTTAAGACGGTTCACAAATGGACTAGTTGAGGAGAAAAATTTACATCTCACTAAAAGTCAGAAACTACTAAAATTCTTCCTCTGCCTTCTTATTTAAGGAGTGTTTAAGGCTGTAAGTAAAGTTTTATGTTACATGGGACTGGTTTTTGTCAGGTGAGGTCGACATCAATAGAAGATAGGCTTTCAGTTAATTAAAAGTTGTAGAAGGGATGGCCCTGAGCCCCAAACAACAAAAACTAATAAAAGGAGATAAAAAATTCCTATTACAATAGCATATAATGAAACTGTGATACTGCATAGCTTATAAGCTCATCTGGAAGGTAGTTTAAAAAAAAAAGTGCTTTTATTTTTTCCATTTCAGTTCCCAAAGATCATTTACCAAGGCTTAAAGGAGTTTGAGATATTTGCTGATGTAGGGGAGCAGTCACACTGATTAAATTATGTATCTTTGAAAGTATGTAAGTCTATCTTACATGTAAACCAAAATAATTACAGGGACAGGGTGACAACAGCATGAAGAGTTCTGAGTTCCTTTTCTAGTCTTCCACTAAGTTGGTTAATATACTTTACAGGTGGACCTCACTTTCCTCATCTGTAAAATGAGGAAAATGAGTGAGATTAAATTAAATCCAAACATTTATTAAGTACTTTCTTTTAGGCAAGGTACTGTGCCAGGAACTGGGGAGAAAAACGAAACACAGTTCCAATTCTCCTACTAGTGTGACATTATAATGCCTTTTTCAACTCTGATTCTTTGGAATAGAAGAAATGTGCTTTTAAAGAGTTCATTGAAATACATATACATACACATGGCTGGGAAGTAATAGCTAACAGACCAACACCAGTGGCACTGTAATGGAAGCATTATATTTGAATGAAGGTTGGGGGCCAGTCATTCTCCACATCTTTTGTTCGTCTTCTTTCACTCTCTTCCTATCAGTTGATTCTTTCTATATTGTTGTCAAACCTAACTAATTCCTAGTCATCCTTAAAAAACCTTTTCTGGACTAAACTAGACCCTTAAGCTATGTCTTTTCTCCCTTTTTCAGTGAAACTCCTAGAAAAAGCTTTTTAATCTCATTGTCTTCACTTTCTTTCCTATCATTTCTTAGCCCTGTGCAGTTAGGTTTCTGATCTCATCAATCAACTGAAATTTCTTTCTCCAAAGTTACCAAAAATCTCTTAATTGCCAAATCTTACAGTCTTTCTGTCTTCATCTCTATCATGTTGCATTTGGCACATTTGCTACTCACTCCTGCGTGGAGTTTTGTGATAACTGCTCTTTCTTGGTTTTTCTTCTATCTGACTAATTGCTCTTTATTAGTCTCCTTTATTGATTTGTCATCTATATCATACCCCCTAAATGTGTGTTCCCCATGGCTCTGTCTGGAGCCGTCTTCTCTTCCATTTTATTTTCTTGGCGACCTCTTCAGTTCCCATGGGTTTAGTTATCTCCTCTGTTAGTCTCCCAGGTTTGTGTATCCTCAATTCCTCATTATTCCTCACCCCATATACCTTTGCTACCTACCTCCACATCATCTTGCGTTCTATAATTTCTCTACTTCATAGCCTCCACCTAGTTCAAGTCTTAATCACCTCTCATCTAGACTATTTTGACAGGCTACTAATTGTTCTCTGCCTCAAGTCCATCTTATACTCTGTAGCCAGAGTGATTTTCCTTAAGCCCAGCTCTGTGACACTGACCATTGACTTCCTCTCTCTTCCATAGTAAAATATAAACTCTTAATTAGCTTTTAAAGCTCTTTATAGCCTGTCTTTCCAGCCTCATTTTGTATTACTACCCCTCTTGAACTCTAATTCAGTGAAACTAGCTTTCTCTCTTCCTCATATGTGATGCTCTATCTCCTATCTCTGCCTTTGCAGTAGTTCGTCATATCTGAAATGTACTCCTTCCTCACCTCTGCGTCACAGAATTCAAGTGCCCCCTTTACATCAAGCTTTTCCTGATTCTCCCAACTGCTAGTGCCCTTCTTCCCAAACTACTTTGTATTTAACTAATTTGTATTCTTTTTACATTCTGTATGTTCTTTTATATGTACTTGTTATCTCTGCTTTAGAAGATAAACTGTTAGAATATAAGCTTTTTGCTTGTGGGGATTGTTTCTTTCTTTGTATTTGTATCTCTTGTACCTAGTGCAGTGTCTGATTGTATGCACTTCATGTGTGCTGTTGATTGATTAGTTGAGTTACAAGTCAAAGGCATGATGGAAAACAGACATCTCTATGGACAGTAACTGCAGATTTTGTTAAGAGGATGTTAAAATCCGTAGTTTGGAAAGGACAACATAGCATCCAAGGGGAAAAGGTGCTGGATTTGAAGTCACAGGACTAGAATTCATATTCTAGATCTGCCACTTAATACATCTTTAATCTTGAGAAGATTACCTTCTGAACTCATCTACAAAGTGAAGGAGGTTAGTTTAGATGAATTGTAAGGGCCCTTCATCTCAGTTCAGTACTTCTATACCTTACCAGCAGTAGGAAAGTGTGTTTATATATATGTGTATCTATATGTATATGTATTTATGAACACTCCAATCTGTGTTAAAAACATAAGCCAATAAAATAGTGGTTTTTGTGTCATGCCTTCAGTTCCTAATTTGATAAGAATTTGAAGGAAATAATGCGTTCACGGTATGATTAAAGATGAAAGCTTTATGGTTTTTCTTTTAAATGTCATTCTAGGTAAAAATTTTCTTTTTGGGCTTGAAAGTAGTGAAATTGCAGAGAAATGAAAATAATTCTTCAATTGCAAGAGTACAGCAGATCTGTTCCTAGTTTAAAAGAAGTTTTATTGTTCTTGGCACATGTTGGAATTTATATCACATATGCAATTGTCGTGACTTTCCTCTGAAATTACTAACACTTCAGGTTTGCTTGGAGTTTTGCTTTTTTATAAGGATTTGAACTTGAAGATTTTTTTTTTTGGAAGAATTAGAAACATTTGTAAAAAATAGTGAATCAGTCAGATCAGGTCTTTTAGAAGTGAGTTTGTGGTAAGTTCCTCTAAATATATCTTTTGATAGAAAGATGACACTTTAAGCAGGTTTTCCATTTCAGGTATATATGACTATAAAATTGCATTTCTTTTGTATCATACTGAAACTGGGGAACATTCAGTGTTGGAAGCAGTTTCTTTTTTTTAAACAGAATTTAACAGGATTCACTGAGTTTTCTTGTTTACTAATTGGCATAAATATGTATATTACAATATGTCAGGTGATATTTTATAGGGCTGCTTTTAGTATAATAATTAATAGAAATTAAATGTATATGCTGTGCAAAAGTATTTCTATTTCAAGTAGATGACTTATTTTTGCAAATAGTGAAAATAAGCTAGAATATTGGTTTCCTTAGAGAAATTTATGTTTAGCTTTCCAAAAAAATGACCTTGGAAAAACATTTATAGTTGCCAATACTGTTTTCTTATTGTGCTAAAATTTCTCCTTAAAAAGTGAGGTCTTTTATTTTGTTACTGGACTAACAAGATTTGGTACTATGCCATTTTCTACACGTGTATTTTACTTCCTAGATTTTTGTAATGGATCATGAATTTATTTCAGTCAATCATTTTTATTAAGATCTTACTTTGAGGAAAACACTACTCACCTAACACACCTTGATTACTAAAGTATTGACTTTTGTAAGGTATAGCTTCAGTGATTTGTTTTAACTGCTTTATTTTGAGTGTGTGACTTGGTTCTTCACATATTTTGATCTTTAAAAAAAAGATAAATTGATTGGAAAAAATATTTCCTCTGTATTTAAAGTTTGAATGTCATTCAGAGCTTCTTTGTTTATTAAAGACAAGAGTAATAAATCATCAGGGTTGAGTTCTGTACTAGTTTAATGAAATCAAATGATATTGTATCTTTCAGTAAAATTAATGTTTGAAATGTATAATGTATATCACTTGCAATGCTTAACGTTTTAATCACCAGTAAATGTTTTATTGTTTGGGGGCTTAACTTTCCATACCTTTTAAATTACATTATGCATTGAGTATGTTTGTGTGATGTCACTTGCCCTCATTTCCCCTTTCCACATAAAGTAGAGTTTTCCCTAATCAGTGGTATAATAATGGTGAAATTTGAGAGTGGTTACTAATATGCTTTTCTCCAGTTCAGTGATAACAGAGTTTCCTATTCCCTTTAATTTTAGTGAATATTCATTTATTATGGTGATTTTTTAAAAAGGGAGGAACTATTTTGTTTTATAGTGGTCTGCTCCCTAAGTTTGAAAAAGTTCTTGTTATTAGAGTGAACTGAATTTTTTTTTCCAAGTTAAGATTGGAGAGACTCCTTAATAGAGGAGCATCTGCCAGGTCATGGAGGGATTGTGATCTGTTTAAGTAGAATGTATACCCTCAACAACGACCTTGCAACTCCTTGAAGTATTGCAGTATGCTATCGTTATTATTATTAATACTAATGTTTTATCCTTAAAAAGTATGTGGAAAGGGAAGAAAATTCTTCTTTGATTTTTTTTTCTGGATGTAGTGTGAATCCTGAGATTCCTAGCTATTTGAGTTTTATTACACTTTGATTTTTCTTTTTTATTGGACTAGATGATTTCTAAATCTCTTTTAGCTCTGAATTCCTGGTGAAGGCAGTTGAAAATGTATGAAACTCAGATTTAAAAAATTGATTTAATAGGTATTTATTGGTTAGATACCCTTGATGTAAGCAAATTAGACCCTGTACTCTTTTTAATTGCTCTTACCTGGCTTTCTGTGGTTGCTTCTTGACCCTTGGTGTAGAAGGAAAAAAAGTCCATTTCTTCAAAAAGTAAGTTGGCATGTTTGTGAAATGTGTAAATATTTTATCTTGTTATTTAATATATTATGTAATATATATGACATATGATTATATATTGGTATATCATGTAATATATGTAATGCTTATTACATATAGTATTTAATATATGTGATACATGTTACATATAATATTTAATATTTGTTACTATGAAGGCTATAGAAGGTAAGCCAAAAGAGAGAAATAAATTAAAAGTTTGGCTACTGAACAGAGTTTCTGAGGGTAAGGCCAAGTCATAGTGTTTTGACCTTTGTCTTCCTTCTGGAGTGGATTTTTTAAAAATTGTTTTCTTTTTTCATAGGTAAACTCTGTTCCTCCTACCTCTTCCCTTTAATAGATAAAGCAAGAAAAACAAAAGCCCTGTTAGAAACGTGTATAGTCAAGCAAAGCACATTCTTCTGAGGTAGATTTTATTTAAATTAGGATAAGACATTAATCACCATTTCTTTAAAAATAACTATAAGAGAAATAGGAAGGGAATAGGTTATGAAAGCCAAACAAGCCAAATAGGACTTTATATTTGAGTCTAGAGGTAATAGCTCCTGGAGTTGGTTCGGGGTGGTGTTGTAAAACATGGTCAGATGATGACTATAAGAAAATCACTTTGGCAGCTCAGTTGGAAGATGAATTGGACAAGAGATATGAGGAAGGGAAACCAGTTACACAGGTGGTGAGGTCCTGAGTTAGCATGGAGCTTGTATTGAGAAGAAAGAAAAACATTTATATAAAGTAAGTTTGATAAGATTTGCAAATGGATTGGATATGTGGTGTGAGTGAGAGTAAGGAGTCAGTATGACACTCAGACTTGTAAGCCTGGGTGACTTGGTGAATACCAGTGGTCTTTGACAGTAATTAGGAAGTTGGAAAGAGGGAAGAGTTTTTGGAGGAACAGTATTTTGGATGTGTTAAGTTTGATATACGAGATAATCACTTTGAGTTGTCTTCTAGGAATTTGGTGATGTGATTCAGGTGGCTTGGACTAGATATGTATAGATCTGGAAATCTCTTGCTTAGGGAAATAATTGAATCCATGGGACTTGATCAGATAATGAAGTAAGTGCAGAAAGGGAAGGGGGCACAGGAGGGAATCTTTGGAGACATTTGCAGTTAGTAGTGGTGACATGGATATAAACCTAGTAAATGAGGATGAGGTGAGATCAGATAGGAGGAGAACCTGAAAGAGAGCAGTATTAGGAAAACCAGAAGAGAACATCTAGGAGAGGGTAGTCATCAGTGTCAGATTCTGCAGAATGGTCAAAAAGGGAATTTAAGAGGCCGTTGACAACTTTGGAGAGAAGCAGCTCCTGTTGATTGATAGAAATAGGAAGCCTGATTGTAGAAGGTTAAGAAGAGAGTCAGAGGAGAGGAAGGTAGAGGCAAGTTTGATGGCTTCCTCTGAAACAGTTAATATTTTTTATGGCATTGTTACCTGTAAAAGGGAGGTATTAACTATTTCTGCCTTTTTACATTTGTTTACAGTATTTTTGCGAAAGTTCCATGTTGTGCTGGGGAATATATATATATATATATATATATATATATATATATATATATATATATATATATATATATATATATATATACACATACACACACACACACACACACTTTTGCTATCCCATTTAAAAGAAGCCTTAAGTCTTTTAATTTTAATGCTAGTTTTTCTAGTCATTTGTTCAGTTCCATATTTTTCCTTTTAATTTCTTTCTATTAGACTTACCCAGAACAGAGAGGGATATTGAAATCTCTTGTCACTATTGTCTCACTACCTGTGATATCTTGTAGCTCAGATAACCTTCCTTTATGAATTTGAATGCTAAGGTATTTGGAACATATATGGTTGTTACTGTTATTCCTTATTTTCTGTGGTTTCAGTATAATATGATTTTCTTGTTTATTGCTTATTTTTTGAATGCTTATTTTTGCTTTATGAGGCAGCATGACTGCAGTTCCTGTTTTTTGGGATTTATTTGGGCGTAGTAAATTCCCCCCCCCCCCCCCAATTTCTTCAGCTTTATGAATATATCTTTGGTTTTTTTAAAAATGCTTTTATTTTTTCCACTTACATGTAAAGATAGCTTTCAGTGTTCACTTTCATAAGATTTTGAGTGTCAATTTTTTTTTCTTCCTCCTGCCCTTACCTTCTCCCCCACCCCAAGAGAGCAAGCTATCTGATATAGGCTATACATGTACAATCATATTAGACACTTCCACATTAGTCATGTTGTGAAAGAACAATCAGGATGAAAGGAAAAAAACATGAGAAAGAAAAAACAACAACAGAAAAGAGAAAATAGTATGCTTCTGTCTACATTCAGATTTCATAGTTCTTTTTTCTGGATATGGACAGCATTTACCATCGTGAGTGCCTTGGAATTGTCTTAGATCATTGTGTTGCTGAGAACAGCTTAGTCTTATCAAAGTTGATCATCTCACAGTGTTGCTGTTATATATACAGTGTTTTCTTGATTCTGCTCGTTTCACTCAGCATCAGTTTATATAAGTCCTTCCAGGTTTTTCTGAAATCTGCCTGCTTATCGTTTCTTATAGAGCAGTAATGTACCATTACATTCATATACCACAACTTACTTAGCCATTCCCCAGTTGATGGGTGTCCCCTCAATTTCCAGTTCTTTGCAATCACAAAAAGAATGCTTATAAGTATTTATACACATTTCTCTACTTAAGGGTGATTTAGAACCTTTTTTGTTTCATATCACTATAGATAGCTTTCATTTCTTTATCTGAAAACTGCCTGTTCATCTCCTTTGACCATTTGTCAATTGGGGAATGACTTGTATTCTTGTAAATTTGACTCAGTTCTCTGTATCTGCTTTTCTTCTAATCTTGGTGGTTTTATTTGTATAAAACCTTTTCAATGTAATGTAATCACAATTTTCCATTTTGCATTTCTTAATGCTCTATCTCTTGTTTGGTCATTAATTCTTCCCTTCTCCATAGATCTGATAGATAAAGTATTCCTTGTGCTCCTAATTTTCTTATGGTATCACCCTTTATATGTAAATTATGTATTCATTTTGACTTTATCTTGGATTGTGGTGTGGAATATTGGTCTATGCCAAATTTCTCCCATGCTGTTTTCCAGTTTTCCCAGCTGTTTTTGTGAAATAGTGAGTTCTTATCCCAGAAGCTGGAATCTTTGGGTTCATCAAACAAAATAGTAGTAGATTACTGTAGTGATTGACTACTGTGTCTTGTGTACCTAACCTATTCCACTGACCCACAGCCCTATTTCTTAGCCAGTACCAAAGAGTTTTGATGATTGCTGCTTTATAATATAGTTTTAGATCTGGTACAGCTGGGTTCCTTTGTATTTTTTTCCCCATTAATTCCCTTGATATTCTTGACCCTTTGTTCCTCCAGATGAATTTTTAAAATTTTTTCTAGTTCTATAACATTTTTTTTTAGTAGTTTTATTAATATGGCACTGAATAAGTAAATTAATTTTAGGTAGAATTGTCATTTTTACTATGTTAGCTCAGCCTACCTATGAACAACTGATATTTTCCCGGTTATTTAGATCTGACTTTATTTGTGTGAAAAGTGTTTTGTAGTATTCACATAGTTTTGTAGTGTTCACATAGTTCCTGAGTTTGTCTTGTCAGGTAGACTGCAAAATATTTCATATTGTCTGAATGGAATTTCTTTTTCTATCTCTAGCTGATGGGCTTTGTTAGTAATATATAGGAATGCTGATGATGTATGTGGGTTTATTTTATACCCTGCAACTTTGCTAAAGTAGTTAATTATTTCACGTAGTTTTTTAGTTGATTCTCTAGAATTCTCTAAGTATACCATCGTATTCATCTGTAAACAGTAATAGCTTTGTTTCCTCATTGTCTATTCTAATTATTTCCATTTTTTTCCTTATCTTATTGCTAAGGCTAACATTTCTGGTTCAGAATTGAATAGCAGGGGTGGTAACAGACATTCTTGTTTTGCCCTTGATCTTCTTTGGAAAGCTTCTAGCTTATCTCCATGACATATAATGCTTACGGGTGGTTTTAGATAGATGCTACTTATAATTTTAAGGAAAACTCCAATTATTTCTATGTTCTGTAGTGTTTTTAATAAGGATTGAGTACTATATTTTGTAAAACTTTTTCTGTATCTATTGAGATAATCATATGATTTCTGTCAATTTTGTTACTGGTATGGCCAATTATGCTGGTGGTTTTCCTAATATTGAACCAGCCTTGCATTCCTGGTATAAATCACACCTAGTCATATATTATCATTGTAATAAATTGCTGTGCTCTCTTTGCTAATATTTTATTTAATATTTTTACATCAATATTTATTCGGGAAATTGGTCTATAATTTTTGTTCTCTGCTTTGCCTCTTCATGGTTTAGATATCAGCACCATATGTGAAGCATAAAAAGAATTTGGTAGGACTCTGCCTGTTTTTCCAAATAGTTTATATAATGTTGGAATGAATTGTTTTTTTAAATGTTTGGTAGAATTCACTTGTCAATTCAGCTGGCCCCGGAGATTATTTTCTTAGGGATTTCATTAACAATAGACTGTTCAATTTCTTCCTTTGAAATGGGGTTAATTATTTTATTTCCTCATGTGTTAATCTGGATAATTTATATTGTAAATATTCATCCATTTCACTTAGATTGTCTGATTTGTTGGTTTATAGTTGGACAAAATAGCTCTTAATTATTGTTTTAATTTCTTCTTTATTAGTGATGAATTCATCCTTTTCATTTTTGACAGGTATGATGACTCTCTTTCTCCATCCTATTTTAACAAACCCCCCTCCCCAGTTATACTTCTCTCTCTCCTTTCACCCTTTCCCTCCTTACCAGTGTTTTCTTTTGACCACTGCCTCCCTCAGTCTGCCCTCCCCTATATCTACCCCCTTCCCTTTTTTCTTTCTCCTACTTCCCTTTAGGGTAAGATAGATTTAAACACTCAACTGAATGTGTATGTTATTCTTTCTTTGAGCAAAATTCGATGAGAGTAATGTTCAAACAGTGCTCACCCCCCTTTCCTTATTTCCCTTTATTGTAATAGATCTTTTGAGCCTCTTCATGTGATGTATTTTACCCTATTCTGCCTCCCTCTTTCCTCTTCTTCCAGTACGATCCTTTTTTTCACCCCTTAAATTTGATTTTCTTTTTTTTTAAATCAAGTTAACCAAAGGTTTATCTGTTTTGTAATTTTTTTAAAAAAATAAAATCAGCTGTTAATATTGGTTCAATAGTTTTCTTTCAGTTTTATTAATCTTTTCTTGGATTTGTAGAATTTCTAATTTGGTATTTAATTGGGTATTTTTAATTTGTTCTTTTTCTAGCTTTTTTAGTTGCACACCCGTTTCATTGATCTGTTCTTCCTCTATTTTGTTCACATGAGCATTTAGGAATATAAAATTTAACTTAAAGAATTGCTTTGGCTGTGTCCCAAGTTTTGGTATGCTTGCCCCATTATTCTCCTTCTCTTTGACAAAATCATTGCTGATTTCTGTGATTTGTTGTTGTTTGACCCACTCATTCTTTCTGATTAGATTATTTAGTTTCCAATTAATTTTTAGCTCATCTTTCCCTGGTCCTTTGTTACGTACAATTTTTATTTCATCATGATCTGAAAAGGATGCATTTAATATTTCTGCCTTTATGCATTAGCTTGTGAGATTTTTATGCATGTAACACTGAGAAAAGGTATATTCCTTTCTATCCACTTTCAGTTTTCTCCAGAGGTCTATCATATCTAACTTTTATGAAATTCTATTTACCTCCTTAACTTCTTTCTTGTTTATTTTGTGGTTAGATTTATGTAGTTCTAAGAGGGAGAGGTTGAATTCTCCCACTGGTATAGTTTTGCTGTCTGTTTCTTCCTGTAACTCACTTAACTTGTCCTCTAAGAATCTGGATGCTTGTAACATTTGGTGCATATATGTTTAGTATTGGTATTACTTCAATGTCTCTGGTACATTTTAGCAAGATGTAGTTTCCTTCCTTATTTCTTTCAATTAGATCTATTTTTGCTTTTGTTTTGTCTGAGATCAGGATTGCCACCCTTGCTTTTGTAATCTCAGTTGAAGTATAATAGATTCTGCTTAGATAGATGTAAATAGCATATTGTAGGTTTATGGTTTTTAATCCACTCTGCTATCCACTTGTGTTTTAGGCTAGAGTTTATCCCATTCACATTCACAGGTATGATGACTCTCTTTCTCCATCCTATTTTAACAAACCCCCCTCCCCAGTTATACTTCTCTCTCTCCTTTCACCCTTTCCCTCCTTACCAGTGTTTTCTTTTGACCACTGCCTCCCTCAGTCTGCCCTCCCCTATATCTACCCCCTTCCCTTTTTTCTTTCTCCTACTTCCCTTTAGGGTAAGATAGATTTAAACACTCAACTGAATGTGTATGTTATTCTTTCTTTGAGCAAAATTCGATGAGAGTAATGTTCAAACAGTGCTCACCCCCCTTTCCTTATTTCCCTTTATTGTAATAGATCTTTTGAGCCTCTTCATGTGATGTATTTTACCCTATTCTGCCTCCCTCTTTCCTCTTCTTCCAGTACGATCCTTTTTTTCACCCCTTAATTAATTTTTTTTATATTATCACATCAAAGTCAATTGAT
Organism: Notamacropus eugenii; assembly: GCF_028372415.1. Classification (NCBI taxonomy): domain Eukaryota; kingdom Metazoa; phylum Chordata; class Mammalia; order Diprotodontia; family Macropodidae; genus Notamacropus; species Notamacropus eugenii. The sequence continues at coordinate 95,878,352 of NC_092873.1, forward strand.
ACCCATTCCCTCTGTGTATGTATATCCCTTCTGATTACCCTAATAAAGATACAGTTGTTAGGAGTTATAAGTATCATCTTCCCATATAGGGATGTAAACAGTTTAACCTTATTGAATAACATATTATTGTTTTTTCTTTCCTGTTTACATTTTTATGCTTTTTTTTAGTTTTGTATTTGAAGATTGAATTTTCTGTTCAGCTCTGATCTTTTCATCAAGAATGATTGAAAGTCCCCTATTTCACTGAATGTCCATCTTTTCTCCTGAAAGATTATGTTCACTTTTTAAAAAAATTTATTTCTTTAACTTTTAACATTCATTTTCACAAAATTTTGGGTTCCAAATTTTCTCCCCATTTGTCCCCTCCACCCACCCCAAAACACCAAGCATTCTTATTGTGCCGATCACCAATCTGCCCTCTCTTCTATCATTCCTCCCTTCCCTTGTCCCCATCTTCTCTTTTGTCCTGTAGGGCCAGATAACTTTCTATACCCCATTACCTGTATTTCTTATTTCCTAGTGGCAAGAACAGTACTCGAGAGTTGTTACTAAAACTTTGAGTTCCAACTTCTCTTCATCCCTCCCTCCCCACCCATTCCCTTTTGGAAGGCAAGTAATTCAATATAGGCATATCTGTGTAGTTTTGCAAATGATTTCCCTAATAGTCGTGTTGTGTATGACTAACTATAATTCCTTCCATCCTATCCTGCCCCCAATTACTTCTATTATCTCTTTTGATCCTGTCCCTCCCCAAGAGTGTTGACTTCAAATTGCTCCCTTCTCCCATTGCCCTCCCTTCCATCATCCCCCCCACCCTACTTATCCCCTTCTCCCCCACTTTCCTGTATTGTAAGATAGGTTTTCACACCAAAATGAGTGTGCATTTTATTCCTTCCTTTAGTGGAATGTGATGAGAGTAAACTTCATGTTTTTTCTCTCACCTCCCCCCTTTTTCCCTCCACTGAAAAGTCTTTTACTTGCCCCATTCCATTTCTCCCTTTTTCCTCCTAATATATTTCTCTCTCACTGCTTAATTTCATTTTTTAAAGATATGATCCCATCCTATTCAATTCATTCTGTGCTCTGTGTGTGTGTGTGTGTGTGTGTGTGTGTGTGTGTGTGTGTGTGTGTAATCCCACCAACTACCCAGATACTGAAAAGTTTCAAGAGTTACAAATACTGTCTTTCCATGTAGGAATGTAAACAGTTCAACTTTAGTAAGTCCCTTATGACTTGTGTTTGCTGTTTACCTTTTCATACTTCTCTTCATTCTTGTGTTTGAAAGTCAAATTTTCTTTTCAGCTCTGGTCTTTTCATCAGGAATGCTTGAAAGTCCTCTATTTCATTGAAAGACCATTTTTTCCCCTGAAGTATTATACTCAGTTTTGCTGGGTAGGTGATTCTTGGTTTTAGTCCTAGTTCCTTTGACTTCTGGAATATCCTATTCCACTCCCTTCGATCCCTTAATGTAGAAGCTGCTAGATCTTGTGTTATCCTGATTGTGTTTCCACAATACTTGAATTGATTCTTTCTAGCTGCTTGCAATATTTTCTCCTTGACCTGGGAACTCTGGAATTTGGCCACAATGTTCCTAGGAGTTTCTCTTTTTGGATCTCTTTCAGGAGGTGATTGGTGGATTCTTTCAGTGTTTATTTTGCCCTCTGGTTCTAGAATCTCAGGACAGTTTTCCTTGATAATTTCATGAAAGATGATGTCTAGGCTCTTTTGATCATGGCTTTCAGGTAGTCCCAGAATTATTAAATTGTCTCTCCTGGATCTGTTTTCCAGGTCAGTTGTTTTTCCAATGAGATATTTCACATTATCTTCCATTTTTTCATTCTTTTGGTTTTGTTTTGTGATTTCTTGGTTTCTCATAAAGTCATTAGCCTCCATCTGTTCCATTCTAATCTTGAAAGAACTATTTTCTTTGGTGAGCTTTTGAATCTCCTTTTCCATTTGGCTAATTCTGGTTTTTAAAGCATTCTTCTCCTTATTGGCTTTTTGAACCTCTTTTGCCAATTGAATTAGCCTATTTTTCAAGGTGTTATTTTCTTCAGCATTTTTTTGGGTCTCCTTTAGCAAGGTGTTGACCTGCTTTTCATGCTTTTCTTCCATCTCTCTCATTTCTCTTCCCAGTTTTTCCTCCACCTCTCTTACTTGATTTTCAAAATCCTTTTTGAGCTCTTCCATGGCCTGAGCCCATGGAATATCTCTTTTGGATGTTTGGGATACATAAGCCTTGATTTCTACGTCTTTCCCTGATGGTAAGCATTGTTCTTCCTCATCAGAAAGGAAGGGAGGAGATATCTGTTCACCAGGAAAGTAACCTTCTATGGTCTTATTTTTCCCCCCCTTTTCTGGGCATTTTCCCAGCCAGTTACTTGACTTCTGAGTGTCCTTTCCACACCCACCTAGCCTCCAGATCTGCCCAGCCAGCAATTGGGGTCTGAGATTCAAATGCTGCTTCCCAGCCTCAGGGCTTTGGGTGGGCAGGTCTGCTATTCAGTGTGAGATTAAGTTCAGGTGTTCAGGTAGGGCCAGGGGCCACCTCACGGGCTCAGTTTCCTCAGGGGGGTTTATGGGGATCCGAGCTTCTGCCTGCTTTGGGAGCCCTGGGAGGCGGTCTTTGCCACCTCTGCTGCTGCCTCCCGAAGGGGCCTGAATTATGGGGAGACCCCACTCCCCTCTCGACCAGCCAGGAGGACCCTCTCACCAACCTTTGGCACCTGTGGGTGGAGGGACCTGCGCAGCTGCTGGAGATTCTGTCCCTGAAGCCTGCTCGAATCTTCTCCTCTCGGTGCCACGCAGCCAAGGCAGGGCTGGGCTCTGCTCAGGGTCTGGTGCAAGACAGACCTTTTGCGTCGGTTTTTCAGGGCTTTCTGGAACAGAAATCTCGTCCACTCCGTTGTTCTGTGGCTTCTGCTGCTCCAGAATTTGTTGGGAGTTCATCTTTACAGGTATTTTATGGGCTGTGGGTTTGGAGCTAGCATATGTGTGTGTTTCTACTCTGCCATCTTGGCTCCTCCCCGATTATGTTCACTTTTGCTGGGTAGTTGATTCTTGATTGTGATCCAAGGTCCTTTACCTTTTTGGAATATCATGTTCTTAGCCCTCTGATCCTTTAAGCTGTTAAGTCCTGTGTAATCCTGACTGTGGTTCCACCATATTTAAATTATTTCTTTCTTGCTGCTTGCAGTAATTTTTCCTTGACTTGATAATTCTGGAATTTGGCTGCAGTGTCCCTTATAATTTTCACTTTGGGATCTCTTTCAGGAGATGATTGTAGATTTTTTTCCATAACTGTTTTACCCTTTGGTTCTAGGATATCAGGGCAGTTTTCTTTGATAATTTCTTGAACAATGGTGTCCAGGCTCTTCTTTTGATCATAGCTTTCAGATAGGCCAGTAATTATTAAATTATTTATCCTGGATCCATTTTTCTATGTTAATTGCGTTTCCAGTGAGGTGTTTTACATTTTCTTCTAATTTTTGATTTATTTTGACTGATTCTTGATATCTCATGGAGTCATTAGCTTCTGCTTGCCCAATTCTAATTTTTAAGGAATTATTTTCTTCAGTTAGCTTTTGTACCTCCTCTCCAGTTGACCAATTCTACTTTTACAGGAGTTGTTTTGTTCAGTGGATTTTTTTTTTCCATTTGGCCAATTGTTGTTTTTTAGGAGTGATTTTCTTCAGTCAATTTTTGTCCTTTTCCAAGCTGCTGACTCCCTCTTATATACCTCTCATTCCTTTCTCCAATTTTTATCATACCCCTCTTATTTGACTTTTAAAATTCTTTTTGGTCTTTTTAAAAAATTCCTTTGTAGGTTCTGGATTAGGTATATTGACAGCGCCCAAACAGAAAAGTTTGTGTTTTGATCTTCCCTGTCACTATAGTAACTTTCTATGGTTGATGTTCATTTTTTGCTTTTTTCTCTCTCTCTTTTTTTCTTTGGCCTTTTTTGTGGCTTTTAAAGTTGAGCTCTCTTCTTGGCGGAACAGGAAGCACTATCCCAAGCTTCTTGTGTTTTTGGCGTGGGGCCTGGTCCCTGGCTTTGTGCACCAAGGCCTCAGGTGATGGCAGCTTGCTCACTGCACTGGGGTGGCATGGCCTAGTTGTGCCTGTTGCCTAGTTTCCAGGGCTGGCAATTTGCTTTCTGCACTCACAGCTGGTCTGATGTACCACTGGTCTGCTGAGCCAGAACTGAGGGGCCTCAGTTGCTGATCTGCTGTGGCTAAGAGCCTCTGTCTGGCTTGCCCTGCAAGTGAGACAGACCTTTCCTGATGTCCTTCCAAGTTATCTTAGGCAGGAAAATTGTTTCACTCTGTCTTTTTGTAGTTTCTTTCTCTCTAGAATCTGTTTAGAGACTTGATTTAATGTTGTTTCTGAGGGAAAGTGGGGAAAACTCTGGCAACTTCCTGGCTTCTCTTCACTATCTTGGCTCTGCCTCTCCAGTGTGTTTCTTGTAAGCAGCAGATTGTAGGGTTTTGTTTTTTTATCCAATCTGTTATTCTTTTTTTCATTTTATTGGGTTGTTGAATGTTACAAGAATTTTATTTTTTTTACATTTTATATTTTTAGTATTTATTTATATTTTTATGTATATAAGATATAATTTGTATATTTATATATAAATATTATATTTATATTTACATATATTATATATTTATATTTTATTTATTTTTGCTTTCTTCCACCTAATGGTATTTTATTTTCAGTTACAGTTTTCCTCCCTTCCCCTTCCAAATAAGTACAGTATTAAGTTCCTTCAGTTATTCTGCTTTGGTTATTTTTTAAAAGTGACCTTGTTCTCGCTCACTTTACGTACCCTTCTCTCCTTTGGTACCTCCTTTTCCCTTTGGAGTTTTCCTTATTAATTAATTCATTTTTCTCTTGCATTTTTCTTGTTATTTAATTCTTCCTTTTCCCCCTCTCAGTCAAGTATATTTGCCTTTTCTCCTTTCATCTACTATTGGTTCTTAGTTTTTGAAATTTCATCTTTTGTGCTCCTTTCCAAAAAATTTCTCTCACTTTTTTCATTATCCTATCCTTTATTGCTGATGTTCACTTATTTCAGTTGTCTTTGATTCTCTGTTGTGATCTCATTTGAGGTTTTCTTGGCAAAGATATTGCAGTGTTTTGCCATTTTCTTCTCCAACTCTTTTTTAAAATTTTTATTTATTTTTTAATGTTCTACATTCATCACTACCATAAAATTAAGATTTTAACCCCCCTGCACCTACCCCCCCACAACTCCCCTCCCTCCCCAAGATGGCATACAATTCTGTATAGGTTCTACATATACTTTCCTATTGAATACATTTTCACTATAGTCATGCTATGTAGACGAACTAAAATAAATGGAAGAAATCATATACCAAATCAAAACATAATACACAAACACACCCACACACAAACATGATCTGCTACATTCTGCGAATGACTTCCATAGTTCTTTCTCTGAGTGTGGAAGGCATTTTGCCTTAGAAAACCGTTGGGATTTTTTTTTAAATAAGTTCTTGCATTATTACGAAGCTCCAAGTCTACCAGAAAAAACTCTTGCACATTGTAGTTGTTGCTGTGTACAAAATTCTCCTGGTTCTGCTCCTTTCACTCAGCGTCAGATCATATAAGTCCTTCCAGGCCTCTCTGAAGTCTTCTTGTTCATCATTTCTTATGGTGCAATAGTACTCCATTACATTCATATACCATAATTTATTCAGCCATTCCCCAATTGATGGGCATCCCCTTGACTTCCAGTTTTTGGCAGCTACAAAGAGTGCTGCTATAAATATTTTTGTACATGTGGGACCCTTTCCCATTTTTATGATCTCTTGGGGAGATAGTCCTAGAAGTGATATTGCTGGGTCAAAGGGTATGCACATTTTTGTAACCCTTTGGGCATAGTTCCAAACTGCGTTTCAGAATGGTTGGATGAGCTCACAGCTCCACCAGCAATGAATTAGTGTTTCAACTCTCCCACATCCTTTCCAGCATTTATCATTTTCTTGTTCTGTCATGTTTGCCAATCTTATAGGTGTGATATGGTACCTCAGAGTTGTTTTGATTTGCATCTCTCTAATCAATAGTAATTTAGAGCAATTTTTCATATGATTATAGATATCTTCAGTTTCTTCCTCTGAAAATTGCCTGTTCAAATCCTTTGACCATTTATCAATTGGGGAATGACTTGTATAGTTATACCTTTGAGCCAGTTCTCTATATATTCTCGAAATGAGGCCTTTATCCCCAAGCTTAGCCATAAAAATTCTTTCCCAATTTACTACATCCCTCTGAATTTTGGTTGCATTGGGTTTGGTTGTGCAAAAACTTTTCAGTTTAATGTAATCAAAATTATCCATCTTGCATTTCATAATGCTTTCCATCTCTTCTTTAGTAAAAAATTCTTCCCTTCTCCATAAATGTGATAAATGCACTATTCCTTGCTGCTCCAGTTGTTCATGGTATCAATCTTTATACCTAAATCATGTACCCATTTGGACTTTATTCTTGTGTACGGTGTCAGGCATGGGTTTATGCCTAGTTTCCGCTACACTGTTATCCAGTTTTCCCAGCAATTTTTGTCAAACAGTGAGTTCTTATCCCAGAAGCTGGGGTCCTTGGGTTTATCAAACAGGAGGTTGCTATATTCCTTGCCTACTGTGTCTGGAGTGCCAAGTCTATTCCACTTGTCTACCCCTCTGTTTCTTAGCCAATACCAAGTGGTTTTGATAATTGCTGCTTTATAGTACAATTTGAGGTCTGGTAGCACTAGACTGCCTTCCCAAGCATTTTTTTTTCATTAGTCCCTTTGACATTCTGGACCTTTTGTTCTTCCAAATGAATTTTGATATTATTCTACCCAGCTCTAGAAAATAATTATCTGATAGTTTAATTGGTATGGCACTAAATTAGTAAACTAATTTAGGTAGAATTGTCATTTTTATTATATTAGCTTGGCCTACCCATGAACAACTGCTATTGGGAATGGTATGTTAAAGTAACGATGGGGAAAACCTGAATGTATTTGTAGTCACTAGGAAAGGAGCCAGTAGTGAGTGAGATTAAAGATTAGCAAGGCTTTCGGCTTAAGAAACTTTTCTTTCCCAAGTTATTACTGATGTCTTAATTTCTAAATCTGTTGGCCTTTCCTAAATCCTTATCCTTCTTGATCTCTCTGGGACCTTCGACACTGTTGATAACCCACTTTGCCTTGATAATTCTCTTCACTCTAGGTTTTCACAACACTACTCCATCATGGTTCTCCTCCCTGACTGCTCTTTTTCAGTCTGCTTTGCTGGATCTTTGTTCAAGTCATATCTGCTAACTGTTGGTCTCCTACTGGGCTTGTCCTGCCTGTTCTTCTCTTCTCCTGTCTGTTCTTTTTTCTTTCTATACTATTTTATTTGAGGATCCTTTCAATTTCCATGGATTCATTTATCATCTCTGTGTTGATGAATCTCAACTCTACATATCCAACCCAAATCTCTCTGCTGACTTCTATTCTCTTATCTCTAGTCACCTGTTGAGTATCTTGAAATGGAAATCCTATACACAGAGAAAATTTATTGTGTCCAAAACTGATCATCACTTTTCCCCTAAAACTCTTCCCTTTTCCTAACTTACTCATTACTGTTGAGGGTACTACCAACCTTCCAGTCATCCAGACTTATAACCTAGGTGTCATCCTCAACTGTTTACTCTTATCCACTTATATCCAATCTCTTGCTAAATCCTTTTTATTTTACCTTTATAATATCTCTCATATATGCTTCCTTCTCTCTTCTGACACTGCCACACCTCTCTCCCCTCCACTCCCTACCCCTTTATATGCAGGTCCTCATCACCTCCCACCTGGACCATTTCAGTAACCTACTGGTTGACTCTTTTAGTACTCTATGACAAGTCTCTCCCCATTTCCAGTCCCTCTTCCATTTAACGGTCAGAGGGATCTTAAAGCTCAGGTCTGACCTTGCCTTTCTCCCTTCTACCATGTCCTCCCACGCAGCACCCCCACTTAATAAACTCTAGTGGGTTGCTGTCAACTCCAGGATCAAATATAAAGTCCTCATTTTGGCATTCAAAGCCTTTTTATAACCTCCCCTTCTATTTTTCTAGTCTTTTTTCAACTTATACCACTCTGCCCACCGTAGGGCAGCTAGGTGGGACAGTGGATAGAGCACCAGTACAGGACTTCAGGAAGATCTGAGTTCAAATCTCACCTCACACACGTGACACTCACTAGCTGTGTGACCTTAGGCAAGTCACTTAACCCCAATTGCCTCATCCTGGGTCATCTCCAGTCATCCCAATGAATACCTGTTCACTGGATTCAGATGGCTCTGGAGGAGAAGTAAGGCTGGTGACCTGCACAGCCCTCCCTCACTCAAAACAGTCAAGTGTAAGTCACATCATTATTTCTCTGATGGCATGGTCTTCTTTGGCAATGAAGGACAAACACACGCATACTTTGCCCACCCTCTACCCCCACCCCACCCCTTGTATACTCTTTAATTAGTGACACTGACCTCCATGCTATTCCTCACATAAGAACACTCCATGCTCTTGGCTCCAGGAATTTTACTTGCTTCCTCCCATGCATATAGTCCCTTCTCTCTCATTTCTATCTTTAACTCTCAGCTAAAACCTCACTTTTTACAAGAATCCTCCCTCAAGGCTTGTGCTCGTACAGGGGATAGAGTGCTGTGCCTAGAATTAGGAAGACTTGAGATCAAGTCCAGCCTTAGATACTTCCTAGCTGGGTGACTCTGAACAAGCCTCTTTACATGTCACTGATGAGGTAGCACCCTAAGACTAGCTACAAAGAAAGTGCAGACATGCCCTTGGTGTAGAGAGTTTCCTTATTCAGGATTTTCCTACACCAAGGTCCTCACTGGGCTGTTTTTTGCCTATTTCTTATCCACTGGTAGATAGGGTAATTGAAATGCTGACTGTGTTCTCTTTTAATGAACGCACTCTCCTGTCCAGGCTGACATTGTATTCAGGATGCTGATGTGTATGATGTAAGTAGAGAAATTCCACAAGATAAATAGTTTTGCAAAGCCTCTATTCATTTAGAAGTTAACCTGTTTTTAATGAAGATATTCTTTTGGTAAAGATTTTATGCAGTATTATTCTATTTAAATATTTTTTAGAACACAAGTTCTTACACAGGAATAGACTTTAAAGAGTATCAAATGGAGAGGGGCAAGGGGAAATTAAATTTTGTTTCAGTATAACTTTTGTAATCCTGTGTACCTAATTCTGTTAGAACATTATTCTAAGAAGGGGTGTGTAGAAATCACTACACAGCTAGAGGGAAGGTATCCATGACATAAAAAAGGAAGAAAGAAAAAGTAAGAATCTCTATTCTAGAGTTTTAATCTTAAAAGTTTGACATGTTTGGTTAATAGTAGTCCATGAATGTTAGTTACTTAGGCTTGTGGTGAGTTTGACTTAACTCATCATGGATGGTCTCTATGTTGCTTTAAGGTCTGATTTTGTATTGATGCATTCATGCTATGGTATCAGTAGCCTAGTGTATTGGTGATAATTCACAAATGGTTAAGATCAGGGCTTCTTAAATTTTTTCCTACTCTTGACCACTTTTTACATTTTAGCAGCGTTTGTTGGGTCTGTGTGGGCATGATGGCATGTGAAGTGCGAAGTGTGTATGCTTTGTGTTCAGAACCAAGGCTGCAGTGAAGTTTGTGATGCAGCGTGGGCAAATGATGCCAAAAAGAGCTTGGAGTCATTACTTTTTTGATTTTGAATTAATTTTTGGTTGTTGTGCATTCAGAGACCTTTTACAGTTGCCAGATTTTTCGGAGCCCCATATTGGGTTGCGACCCACAGTTCAAAAAATACTGAATCACAAGTAGGTAATTCACAAGTTTGATATAATTCACATAGTCTAGGTAGTGGTGATAATTCACAAAGGAACTTGACAGTTTAAGCCATTGTGAATTTTAATAAGAGTGATATTATTTTAGAACAGCAGAATCATGAATGAGGGTTTCTGGTTAATTGAAGTCTCAGAGCTGTTGAAGTTAAATTGAAGGTTTGTTGTAAAGTTATTAGTATTTTTTTCTAAAATGATTATTTTTAAATTTAAATTTAAAATACTATTTCATGGTATTTTGATGGAGAAAGTGTTTGTAACTGTGGGGACATCAGGAAAAGTTAACCAACAAAAGGCAATAGTAGGATTAAAGCCTATTCCTAATGCATCTTTCTTTTTTTTGGTTAATGATTATTTTCAGTTTTCAACATTCACTTCCACAAGATTTTGAATTCCAAATTTTCTCCCCATCTCTACCGTCCCTCACCCCAGGACAGTGTGCACCCTAACCACCCCTTTCCCCAATCTGTCCTTACTTTTATAACCCTCCCCACCCATCCATCCCCTCCTTTCTGTTTTCCTGTAGGGCAAGGTAGATTTCTATAACCACATTGCCTGTACAACTTATTTCCCACTTGCATGCAAAAACATTTTTTAACATTCATTTTTAAAGCTTTGAGTTCACATTCTCTTCCTTCCACCCTTTCCACCTACCCTCATTGAGAAAAGAAGCAATTTGATGTAGGTCATACATATGTAGCCATGCAAAACACCTCCATAACAGCTATTTTGTGAAAGATTAACCATATTTGCCTCTATCCTGGGTGGCCCTCCATTTATTCCATTGTCTCTCTTGACCTGTTCTCCCACAACAGTGTTTGCTTCTGATTACCCCTTCCCCAATCTGCTGTCCCTTCTGTTATCCTCGCTCTCCTATCTCCTTCCCCCTTGCCTTCCTGCAGGGTAAGATAGATTTCCATACCCAATTGAATGTATGTTATTCCCTCCTTAAGCCACATTTGATGAGAGTAAGGCTCACTTATTCCCTCTTACCTCTCCCTTCTTCCCCTCCATAGTAAAAGCTTTCTTGCCTCCTTTTACATGAGATGATTTATTACTACATTCTACCTCTCCCTTTCTGTTTTTCCCAGTACATTCCTCTCAGCACTTACTGTTTTTAGGTATCCTCCCTCCATATTGAGCTCACCTTGCGTCCACTGTCTATATATGCATACACATGCACATACACACATATGCCTACACATATGTAATATACATATATTCATATATGTATGTATATGTGTGTGTGTGTGATGTATGTGTATATTTTTTTCCTCTCAGATACTGAGAAAGGTCTCATAAGTTACAAATAACATCTTTCCATGTAGGAATATAAATAGTTCAACTTTAATGAGTCCCTTATGGCTTCTCTTTCCTGTTTACCTTTTCATGTTTCTCTTGATTCTTGTATTTGAAAGTGAAATTTTCTATTCAGCTCTGGTCTTTTCAACAAGAATGCTTGGAAGTCCTCTGTTTCATTGCAATTCCATTTTCCCCCCTGAAGCTCAGTTTTGCTGGGTAGGTGATTCTTGGTTTTAGTCTTAGTTCCTTTGACTTCTGGAATATCATGTTCCACGCCCTTGTATCCCTTAATGTAGAAGCTGCTAGATCTTGTGTTATCCTGATTGTATTTCCATAATACTTGAATTATTTCTTTCTAGTTGCTTGCAGTATTTTCTCCTTGACCAGGGAACTCTGGAATTTGGCCACAGTGTTCCTAGGAGTTTCTCTTTTTGGATCTCTTTCAGGAGGTGATCAGTGGATTCTTTCAATATTTATTTTGCCCTCTGGTTCTAGAATCTCAGGGCAGTTTTCCTTGATAATTTCCTGAAAGATGATGTGTAGGCTCTTTTTTTGATCATGGCTTTCAGGTAGTCCCATAATTTTTAAATTGTCTCTCCTGGATCTATTTTCCAGGTCAGTTGTTTTTCTAATAAGATATTTCACATTATCTTCCATTTTTTCATTCTTTTGGTTTTGTTTTGTGATTTCTTGGTTTCTCATAAAGTCATTAGCCTCCATCTGTTACATTCTAATTTTTAAGGAACTTTTTTCTTCAGTGGGCTTTTGAACCTCCTTTTCTGTTTAGCTAATTCAGCTTTTTAAAGCATTCTTCTCCTCATTGGCTTTTTGAACCTCTTTTGCCAATTGAGTTAGCCTATTTTTCAAGGTGTTATTTTCTTCAGCATTTTTTTGGGTCTCCTTTAGCAAGGTGTTGACCTGCTTTTCATGCTTTTCTTCCATCTCTCTCATTTCTCTTCCCAGTTTTTCCTCCACCTCTCTTACTTGATTTTCAAAATCCTTTTTGAGCTCTTCCATGGCCTGAGCCCATGGAATATCTCTTTTGGATGTTTGGGATATAGAAGCCTTGATTTCTATGTCTTTTCCTGATGGTAAGCATTGTTCTTCCTCATCAGAAACAATGGGAGGAGATATCTGTTCACCAAGAAAGTAACCTTCTATAGTCTTTTTTCCCCCCTTTTTGGGCATTTTCCCAACCATTTACTTGACTTTTGGGTCCTTTGTCAAGAGTAGGGTATACTCTGGGGATCTGGGAGTAGGCAGAGATTTTTGTGCCGAGAATTTTAGCAATTTCCTCTCCATAGCCACCTGGCCTCCAGTTCTGCCAAGCCAGCACTGGGGGCTGATTTTAACATAAGCTGCAGGGGCAGGGCCACCATTCAGTATGAGATAAAGATCAGTTCCCTCAGGGCCTCTACACAGGGCTGAGATAAGAATGGGCTCATCAGTGCCCCCAGGGGTTTTTGCACTCCAACAATGGATGTGGGTGGCTGTACGGGCTGCTGTGGGAACTGGTGCTGCCTGCCCTATGTGGCCTCTGCAGCCCCTTCCTGAGGCCGGAGCTATGGGAAGGCCCTTCTCCCTTCCTGGCCAGCTGAAAAAACCCTGTCACTGACCTTTGGCGCCTGTGGGTTGAGGAATCTGCCAACCCGCTGCTACTGGGACTGGGGATTCCGCAACTGGAGATTCTGCCCCCCCGAAGTCTGTTCACGAGCTGCACCGCGCACTCAAGGCTGGATTGGGCTCTGCTCTGCACCTGGTGCAACAGATGTTTCCCGTGGGTCTCTCAGGTCACCGTGGGCTGGAAGTCTACTCCACTCTGTTGTTCTTCACTTCTGCTGCTCCAAAATTTGTTGAGAGTCCTTCTCTACAGGTATTTTATGGGCTGTGTGAGGAGAGCCTGCATATGTGTGTCTTTCTACTCTGGCATCTTGGCTCTGCCCTGGTTTGCTCCTTCTTGATGGTAACTCAAGACAAAATAAGAGAATAGAAAGAATCGTGGCTGTAGAGTCAGAGAATTTAGTTCGAAGCCTACTTTTGTCACTTGCTTACCTGTGTGATCTTGGGAAAAATCACTGAAGTTCCTTGGGCCTCGGTATGCTCATCTGTAAAATAAAGGGGTTAGACTAGATGACCCCTTAGATCCCTTCCAGGTCTAAGAGGTTTGTGTTCCTATCTATGATGGTCTGAAATTTTTAAATTGTTAATTAATTTTTTTCAGAAATAATATAAATTTCATCAGGATACAGTGGCTAGCTCTGCAAAGGGATGGTATAATGGAAGAAACACTCAGTGGGAAGGAGACATGATTCTGGTTGCTTCTCCCTTTGCCAGTTAGTGGCCTTGTGACTTGTAAATTCCCTCAGTTGTAAAACAAGGATAATGATGATAATGCCATACTTGTTTAAGGACTCCTTCTAGCATAAAGACTCAGCTGAGTTTTTTTGTTACTTCCGTTATATTCCTACCCTTTTAAAAACCTGCTGAAATCCGGTGAAGATGACATGTTCATCATTTATAGGGAGATGGTGCTAGCTTTGTTTTGGCAAATCTTTCCTAGTGTTTTCCTCAATGGGACCAGAGAGGTATATAATCATCAGTAAGCTTTAAATTCCTACTATGTGCCAATCTCCATGCTAAGGCACCAGGGATAAAAAACAAACTACAACAGCAAGAAAATGAAATAGTCCCTGCCATCCAGGAGATTACGTTTTATGGTGATAGCAAAGTGTAAGTCTACAAAATAAATACAAAGTAATGCAAAGGTGGGGAGAGCAAGTAAGGGATTAGGAAAAGTATTTCCTGAGGTGTTTTGAAGGAAACAAAAAATCATGAAGATAATGGTTACTATAATATATAATAATTATACTGGATATAATATTTGTGTATCTTGTCTTTTTTTGCCCTGACCACTTGATGTCTTGGAACTTTAGAAATGGCATCTAAAAGTGTATTTTTGAAGGAAGCTAACACTTGTCTCTTTGGAGGAAATAAATATCATTGCATATAATGAACAATCTAATCAAGTAAGATCAGCACGTTGCACTTGCTTTCTGAACAGCTCTGTGTGTGTGTGTGTGTGTGTGTGTGTGTGTGTGTGTACATATATATGTATATGTACATACTGCAAAGCAGAGTTTTAAGGAGAAAATGAAATGCTTCCTTCTAACCCATTTGTGATGCTTTGTAATTTTGAAAAGTCAGAATTGCTTTGAAATACCAGTTAGCTTAGGAATGGCTTTATGCATAGAATATGATTTGGAGGTTACCAAGATAGATCTTCTTTGCACCAAAATAGTTTCTTCATAAACTCTGGTTTGAGAGTTCCACATTTCCTTACACCTTTGGTTTGTCATTATTAAAATACAGAAGATATCTTGAGTAATAACATTTTAATTTTTTCTAGAAACACCTCAGTTATCTGGCATTATCAAGGCCGTTTTATAGATTAGAAAACTGAGGCTTAGAGATATTAAGAGACTTATCCAGTCATAGCTAATAATTTTCTGAGGCAGAATTTAAACTCATTTCTAACTCTAAACCATCTACCTGATTGACCAGGCTGTTTCCTAATAACATATTGATCATTATTAAACTTTTTTTTTTTTAAGCTAAGGAGGGTCATCTTTATGAGAATATGCCCTGCTGTAATATATTAATACTTTGGGTCACCATTCAGATATTAAATATAGGAAACACTTGTTATTTAATATGTGAAAGCCTCTACATACTACGACACTAGGGGTACAGAAACAGAGAGGAAACAATGTCAGCCCACCCGGAGCTTACGTTTTACTGGTGAAGTTGAAAGGTTTACAACATTGGTCCCAAAACACTCCTTGAATGCAACTTGAACCAGATTAAAATGTAATTGTTAAATATTTAGCAGTGTAAGTAAAATGCAGTAAAAGAGGAATAATGCTACATTTAAAAACTTGAGTGTGTGGTCTGCAAGAATCCTTATGTACAATTTAGTGATCCCTGTTTCTATTTGAGTTATAATACAAATATAAATAAAAAAATGCAAAGTAATGTTAGGAGGGGAAGAGTAGGTCATTATAATTGGTGCAATCTGTAAAAGATCTCCAGAGGAGGGGCCACCTGAGCTTGAGACCTCAAGGAATTCTGCCCATTCTAAAAGTAAGAAGTGAATGTCTTCATTCCAGGTATATAAAAGCATATGGAGAGTGGAAAATAGAATGGTGAGTTTGAGAAAGAGTCTGTCCACTCTGTACATAGCATGTGACAGGAAGTTATGTGAAACAAATCAGGAAATGTATGGTGGTTAGATTATGGAGAATCTTCAGTGAACAATCATTTCTAACATTACAATGTGCCAGGTGCTATGGTGAGTCCTAGGAATACAAAAACACAGGTAAAACAACCCCTGCCTCAAGGAGCTTATATTTCTCTCAAGGGATACAGCATACAATGTACATAGAAAACATAGAATAGACACAAAGTGATTCTGGTGGGAAGGGTGGGTGCTTAGCAGGTGGTAAAATGAGGAAAAACCTCTCTTCGAAGGTTGAAGGTTCATTTGAGATGAATCTTCTGAACAGAGGCATGACAAGATGGATGTGAGAAGGAGGCTACATTAGAGACAACAGATACTTCAGAGGCCAAAGGCACATGTGAGGAATCATGACTCTGGTCTGGTCACTTAAACTCTTAATTTAAGGTCAGAGGTTCTCAAACTTTTTGCTCCCAGGACCCCATTACACTCCTAAAAAGCTTTTGTTTACTTGAGTTATGTCTGTCAGTATTTATATATTAGAAATTAAAAGGTCTTAGTATTATTATGAAAGTAATTTTGACCTTGATGTGAGATAAGAAGGAAGGGAGAAGAGGGAGCTCTTGGCCAATGGCTTCAATTTTTTCCATTAAATTGGAGGTGAAGTTCTTGGCTGAGAGGATCGGGGAAGGAGGGAACCAGAGTCTTAAGGAAGGGTAAAAAAATTTGAAAAAGCTACTATAGTACATGAAATAATTAGGCAGGTACAAAAGTATTATTTTACAGCAGTGAGGGAGTGGGTGAGGTTACTCAACAAAAATTTTTGGTGAACCCAGTCAGCCCAGTTTCATGATTTTCTGTGGTTTTATTTAGCAGCACATATGAGAACTAAGGCTCCAAATGGTAGGAGTAATCCAAATCTGAGGTTTGGCCGGGCAAAATAGGTAATGGAGAAGCAGTGTAAGGGACTTGAGGCTAGTATAGAATTGAATTAGTTCATCAGGGAGTGAAAATATGGAAGGGGGAGAGAGCATAGCCATTGAAAAGGTATAGAGTATGTAAAGAAGAGAAGGAAGGCTAATATATGGAGAGCAACAGAAGTGTAAGAAGACTTGAAAGGTAGGAAGAGCTAGGTTGTGAAGGGCTTTAAATGCTAGAGAATTGTGTTGTTCTTAAAAGTAATGGAGATGATGATAAAGAAGATGATTGCAGTAGTCCACGTGTGTTGTAGTGAGGGGCCTGTGCCAGGGTGACATCTGTGTGAGTGGAGATGTTGTGAAGGTCAGAATTACAAATCTTGGCAACAGATTGGTTAGGTGAGGTTGAGAAGTCAGGAGTTGAGATTGACACAAAGGTTTGCACCTTTTGTACTTGGAAAGATGGTTTCCTCAACAGTATTATGGAAGTTAGAGGGGAGGATTTTTTTAGGTGAAGGTACTGGATTCCATTTTTGACATGTTGACAGTCTCATATCCTTAAGGACAGGTTGGAGAATGTTGAGTGGATGATAATACAGGTAGATTTGGTTAAATGACTGTTTGCAAAGAGTATCATTTAATGTATCAGGGTTAATTTGGAGGGAGATCTGTCATGTCTTTCTCTGTCCTTGAATCCTGTTTGAAGTGAATTTGAACATCTTTGTCATGGCTTTAAAGTAGGCACACTTATTAAATTTATGGATTATGCAAAGTTAACAGGGATAGATAATATAATAGGCAATAGACTGAAGACTGAAAGTCTCAATTGCACTTGCTTTTGATATAATTATCCTAAGATAGTTAAGAAGAGATAGGATAGGGAAAGGACAACCACGTGGTGGTGCAGTAGATAGAGTGCTGGGCCTGGAGTTAGAAAGACTCATCCTGAATTCAAATCTAGCCTCACATACTTAATAGCTGTATAACCCTGGGCAAGTCACTTAACTCTATTTGCCTCATCCATAAAATGAGCACTCTAGTACCTTTGCCAAGACAATCCCATGGACAGTAAGACATGGCTGAAGAACTACTGAACAGCCAAGGGTAGGAAAAGGGAGAGGAATAAACATTTATACATCACCTTTTCTGTACAAGGCGCTGTTCTGTTCTTTTTTTCTTTAATAAATGTTAGCTTATTTGATAATATGAGTGTAAGCTTCTAAATTTAGACTTTCAGCAGTTAGTTTTAAAATTGTCAAATGACTTGATAAAATAGAATCAGAGAATCATAGATTTTGAACTGGAAGTGTTCTTAGAAATGATCTAGGCTAAATTCTACACTAAGAGAAACTGAGGCTGAGACACATTAATTGACTTGTTCGTGGTCACAGAGACTAATTGCACCAGAGCTTAATCTGTTGCCTTTCAGGTTCATGTGAAAGATCTAATTTTAGCTATGTGGTATTTGGAAAGTTCTTAAGTCAACAATTTTGTGTGCCTACCTTAAAAACAGAAAACCTAACTCTTTTTTAAAAACCACTTAATTTTATGTTGCATTAATAGCTTTTGTGCAGCCCACCAAAAATAGAGATGTTGCTGAACTCTGGCGCTAATTAGACCAAAATCTGGAAGTTTGTTTTCAGGTCAGCCCGATTTCCATCACTTTACTCTGGGTGCTTATACATCTGCCTTCTCTCCCTCTCATGTGTAGAATGTACCCCTGCATTGTAGAAAACCTGGCCCCAGATGAGAGCCTCTTCTACCCCCAAATTTCCAACATATTTCACTGGACTTGGTCTGCTTAGGGCAAAAGGGGAATTTGGAATAGCTAGAAGGTTTCTATTTCTCTTTAGGCTCTCAGCATCTTCTTCCTTCTTTCCCATACTTTTCTTTATCTCTGTTCCCTCACCACTAACTGTGCTGTAGGTGCTGGTGAGGTGTTACATCCTCTGAGAGGCTGTACTGCCTGATCCATTCCTTGTATCCCTTTTCTATTTGCTAGGGTTTCTATATTTCTGTATCTCATTTCCTAGTGTGTGTACTTTATGTGTCAGAGTACATGCCTTCAGTAGAAAGAATGTAATCTGTCAGGGAAAGATTGTTTTTGTCTTTGTATCTCCTATCACATAGCATAACTGCTTAATAAATATTAAGGGATTGTAACCAGTATGTTAAAATACTGGGAAACCTTGTCATGAAAAATAAATAACTGTCTTCAGAATTTGAAAGGCTTTTTTTTTCTCCTGTGTAGGCAGACCTATTGTGGTATGATGGACTGTTGACCTTGATGTAACAAGTCCTGAGTTCAGATCTCAGTTCTGCCACCAGCAAATCATTGGACTAATCTAGTCTCATTTCCCTCATCTGTTCAGTGAAGGGATTGGTTTAGTTAGTGCTTCTTAAAGTCTCGAAATGGATCTTAAAAAATTTCGCTACAGTGAAAGGTTTCTAATGAGCAACAATCAAAAATTAACTAAAAATCAAATGTGTAATTAATCCAAGATATTTCCTGTAGTGCTTGCACATGTTGCATCAGTCTAAATTCAGACTCCATAGTTCTTTCTCTGGATGTGGACAGCATTGTCTTAGATCATCGCATTGTTGAGAAGAACTAAGTCAACCAAAGTTAGTCATCTCACAACATTGCTGTTACTGTGTATGATGTTCTCCTGGTTCTGCTCATTTCACTCAGCATCATTTCATGTAAGTTTTTTTCAGGTTTTTGAGAAGTTCTCCTGTTCATAATTTCTTATGGAACAACAGTATTATACCATAACTTTTCAGTCGTTCCTCAGTTGATGGGCATCCCCTCAATTTCTAATTCTTTGTCACAGTTTCCAATTTTTTTTATCACCAAAAAAGGGCTGCTATAAATATTTTTGTGCATGTAGGGTCTTTTCCTGTTTTATGATCTCTTTGGGCTACAGACCTGTTAGTGGTATTGTTAGGTAAAAGTATATGCACAGTTTGAGTGCCCTTTGAGCATAATTCCAGTTTGTTTTTCAGAAAGTCACAGTCCAGAAAGGGTCAGTTCACAGCTCCACCAACAGTGCATTAGTGTCCCATTTTTCCTATATCTTTTCCATTTATTATTTTCCTTTTCTGTCGTATTAACCAGCCTGATAGGTGTGGTGTACCTCAGAGTTGTTTTAATTTGCCCTTCTCTAATCGAGATTTAGAGCAATTTTTTTGCATGAATATAGATAGCTTTGATTTCTTCATCTGAAAGCTGCCTGTTTACATAAGCTTTGACTCTTTATGAATTGGGAAATGACTTATATTCTTGTAACTTGACTCAGTTCTCTATATATTTGGGAAATGGGTCCCCTTGATCTATGACCCTAAGAATTGAGGGTAGAAGTTAGAGAGTCATGTTTGAACTCGGTGTAAGAAAGA
The DNA here is from genome assembly GCF_028372415.1 of Notamacropus eugenii. NCBI lineage: Eukaryota > Metazoa > Chordata > Mammalia > Diprotodontia > Macropodidae > Notamacropus > Notamacropus eugenii. The sequence continues at coordinate 95,898,102 of NC_092873.1, forward strand.
ATTTGTTAATAATTAGAATAGCTCAAAAGGGAATGAACTATCTTAGGAAGTAGAGAAAATTCAGGGTCCCCAGGTATGCCCCAACAAGTATGGAATTTGCTGAACCCATGATAATGTTAAAGGTCCAATGGTAGTGTTAGAATTGGGTATCTGCTACCTCTGTCGCCATCTTGGTGTATTCCTGTTCACTTTTGAATAGTAAATTTTTTAGTAGTTTCTACTTCATACTTTAAGAAAGTGGCTATTTAAAAAGTAGGGGAGAGAAATGAGTGAGGGTCAAGTAGCTGAAAAACTTTTCCAGGCTGGTCCCTTTAAAATCGTTTTATCATTTTAAATTGGAAATTGGGCCCTCTTCTGGTCTTTCAAATCTTGATTAGAAACCACTAGTAATAGCTTTTTTTTTTTAATGAGCCATTTAGAGGCCTTTACTTTCTATATTAAAAAAAAAAAAAACTTTATGTTGATCCTTTTAAAACACGTTTTCCAATAACATCCCAGTCAAACCCACTGTTATACAAAGAAAAAGCAAAACACACTGCCATTTTGCATCCACAGTGTACCACTTCTTTATTAGGAGTAGGAATGTTTCATCAATAATCCTGTGGAATTAAGAGTAAACATTACATTAAACCAAATTCGTGTGGTATGCTGTAGGTTTTCTGTTGACCAAACTTCACCTTTTAATCTTCTTGTTACCTGGGACAATTGCCTTCTTGAAATCTCTTTGCTCATACATAAATTGTCTGAGTTGGACTAGAAAGTCCTTCTAAATCGTCATCGGTTCTCATTTTTGTGTAACAGCTTGTTTTTAGTATTTTTCATGCTTACTAGTATATACCTGATGATTTGAAATGTTTCTAACAAGCCAAAATCATGTAAAACTTCTGAGGATAAACACTTGAGGAAATTCATATAGACTGACATAAATTCCAAAATAATAAAGCAGTTTTAAACACTTAATGTAAGACAAGGACTTTAGGCTGCAGTAGTAAACTTGTGACTCAGGGAATATTGACTTCCCTTAGCTGTATAGATGTCCCTGGAATGTGTCAGTTTTAATTTTTTTTTCCTTTTAGTTTCTTAAACAGAAAAATGAGATAATAGGGTCATTCTCTTGTGGCTGGACAGATAATTTAATTCTAGCAATCTGAATATACATTTTTCTGATAGATGGAAATAATATTTTTAATTGTGCATGTAGATTCTTTTCCCTTTTTTATGATCTCTGGGTTACAGACCCTACTAGTGGTATTGTTGAGTCAAAGTATATACACAGTTTAAAAATTTAAATTTAATAATTAATAGATATTTTAAAAATATGTTGGACTAGATAATCTTTAAGGTTCTTTCCATCTCTAAACCTGTGAACTGAGTAGTTCATGGGACACAAAAAAGTAATGGTCTTTAGAAATCATTTAATTTACTTCCTTCATTTTATAGATGAGGAAATTCAACCCTAGACAAATTAATAACTTCACAGAGGTTGTAAATAACTTATTAAAACTAGAATTTGGACTTAGGTCCTCCTAAGTTAGTTATTCCCCCCTGCTATGCTAGATTGTTTTGTCTTTAGAAATAATTTATAGCCTACAGAGTTGGCTAAATTAGATTGATGCTTCAACTTCATAAATAAGTTTTTGCTTTTTAAAATACGTTTTTATTACTATCTACTTTTTTTACATCACCAAAATATTCCATGATATCTTTCCCCCTCCTAGAATGACATTCCATCTAAGAAATAATATTTTCTAAGGAAAATAAGAACAAGGAAAAAAAAATCATCCAAATCCACCCATACATCAAAAAAGTTTGAAAACATGTGAAACATATATAGGACATTAGTGGACTTCTTGGGAAGAAGTTTAGGTGTTGGGAAGTATCTCTTCTTTTAAGCCATGGTTATTTTTAATTTTGTAGCTTTCACTTTTGATTGTTTTGACTTTAAAAAAAAAACTTGGCTGTAGTAGTTGTGTATTTTGTTTTTTTAGTCATGCTTACTTTGTTCTACATCAGTTTGTACAAATATTTCCATACTTCCCCTTTGAATAAAATATTTTTATTTTTTTGTATAGTACTAATGTTCCATTATCTTCATATGCTGTAATTTGTTCAACCATTCCATGGGCATCTACCTTGTTTCCAATTCTTTGCTTCTTAAAAAGTGTGACTGTATATATTTTGATATTTATGGGGACCTTCCTTTTTTGTTTATCTTTGTTTTTCTCTTTTTTTAAAAATTTTACTCTTAAAAATACATTTTTTATTGATTCTTTTTTTATATACCATAATTTCCCCCAGTAGCTCCCTTTCCACTGGCCCAGAGAGTTATCTCATATACAATAAATAGTATTTAAAGACAAAGAGAAAGAAAAAGAGTGAAAAAAATCAGCACAACTTAGCAATATAGCAAAAAGTTGGAAAATGTTTGCATTTTATAAGGACCCTGTCCTATTGCAAAGGAGTCAATCTTCTCTTATCTATTCTTTTGAGTGATTATTGTTCTTTATGATTTTGTAGTATTCATTTGTGAATTTTTTTTGGTGGTTCTTTCTGTTTACAGGCATATGTGGGTTCAGTTCTGGACTACCACAACAAAGCAAATACTGCAAAAAAAGCAAGTTGCATATTTGTTTTGTTTCTCAGGGCATATAAAAATTATGTTTGCACTGTTTTGTAGTTTAATAAAGTGTGCAATAGAATTATGTCTAAAAAATGTGTATGCCTTAATTAAAAATACTTTTTTTTTTTTTTTGGATAAAAAAATACTAACCTTTATCTTAGCCTTCAGTGAGTTGTAATTTTTTTACTGGTAGAGAGTCTTGCCTTAATGTTGACGGCTGCTAACTGACTGATCAAGATTGTAGTTCCTGAAGGTTAGAGTGACTCTGGAAGTTTCTTACATTAAGTCAATGAATTTTGCTGGGTTGACTCTTCTTTCTCTTGAACACTTAGAGGGCATTGTATAGTTATTAATTAATGTAATTTCAATATTGTTGTATCTCAAGGAATAAGGAAAGGGACAGAGATAGGGGAATGGGCCATTTGGTGGAGCAAGCAGAATACACACAACATTTATCATTTAAGTTGAGTGCCTTATATGGGCTCTGTTTGTGGCACCCCAAAATAATCAATATTAGCATCAAAGATGATAGATACCATAATAGATGTAATAATTTAAAAATGTGAAATATTGCGAGAATTGCCACAATTGATGCACAAACGTGATGTGAGTACATATTGTTAGAAAAATGGTACCAATAGACTTTCTCAATGTGAAGTTGCCACAAAACTTCAATTTGTAAAAAATGCAGTTTTGTGAAGAGCAGTAAAATGAGGTATGTTTGTACTTTGTTGTAGTCATGTATAGTTTTTCTTGTTTCAGTTCATATAAATCTTTCTGTGCTCTGCATTCCTCACACAAATAATTTTTTACAGCATAGTAATATTCCATTATGTCCCACAGTTTGTTTATCCATTCCCCAATGATAGGCTTCTCTCCAGTTTTTTGCTGTCATAAAAAGTACTCTTATAAATATTTTTGTATATATGGGGACTTATCAGAAGAAAGTCATTTCACTAGCATTTATTAAGCCCAGCTCTCAAGAAGCTCCCAGTCTAATGAGGGAGTTAACACACAAACTTCTATGTACTAGAGAGAGATACATAGTATAAATAGGTGGTCATCTTAGAGGGAAGACACTAAGATTGTGTTTTTCAATGAATTATTTTGATTAATTTAACAGTCATTGTTGTAGTTTTTCTAAATATTTTTCTAAATCGTCTTGTGTAAATGTTTGTATATAAGTATTGAATTATAAATGCATAGAGTTATTCTTGTGCTGAAGCAAAGATATTAATCATTCAGTCCTTAGAATGGTATCAGGAGTAGAACCAGAAGATCCTAGAATAAGACCATCAAAATACTAAAATAGTTCTAATGATAAAAATCTTTTCTTTTCTCTTGAAGGCTGATTTTTCTGCTAAATTGTATGACCTGTTCTAACATATTTTATGTAATGGATAGTCCTGTTAATCCTTCACCAAGTGAATGCTGTGTATCATCATGTTTTTCATTAAAGAATGATTATTCATCTGAATTATCTTGGCTTTTTGTAGCTTTCAGGAGACAGCTTGTTCTTTGTTACCTTTTGCATTTTGGTTATTATTATTCAGTTAACCCATCCACCAATGGGTAAAACAGTGAAAGGAAGAAAAGGTAAAAATAAAATGAAAGGGTGAAAAAGAGAAATTTATAATTCTTTACTTGAAATTTATAGTTCTTTACTTGAATTGAATTTTAGAGAGAAAGAGTTGTAGATTTTAAGTTACTAGTACTAGTAACTGGAAGTATTCGTTTTGCATAGAAAATGAATAAAAGCTAGTTGTGCTCTGAGAAACTTAAAAAAAATTACATTGTAATTCATGAAAAATTTGGTTTCAATAATGAAACTTTCCATCAGTAAGAATTTGGGTATCTTTTATGTGTCTCCCACTACATTAGTATTATAAAGGAACAACCTGCTTTTCTTTATGTACAGTGTTATTTGTGCTCTCTTAGACATTCCCCAAAGGCTTTGTGAGGAAATGCTGAAATAAAGACCCAGATTGCCTTTCTTTGCAACTTATGTAACTTCTAGTGGCTTACTTGGATTGAAATAAGGGTCTTCGGGCTATAGTTTTTGCTCTTCTGGAATGCCAAATTTCAGCTCAGAGCAAATTCTTCAGCAGAGCAATAAACCTTTGAAAATTGCTTTATAATGGAAATGCTGACAGACCATTAACTATAGTGGTGCCAGTGTACTGCTCAAACATACATGAGGTTGTCTTTTGTTGCTAAATGAGCTGAGCTCTTCCTGTTGTGGCTGGCACTGCATAGAAGCAGCATGCTCTAAGTTGTGCCATACAATTAATTAATGAGGAAGCTCAGACATCACTTTAGACATGGAGGAGTGGGATAATTTTAGAGGGAGAGAGTGGTTTAGGCTGTACTGATGCTGATAGCCTGTTTTATATTCACCATACTGGAAAAGGCTCAGGGTAAATTTAACATGATGCATTTAATCACTATTCCAATTACAGTGCCACTGAAGCAGATCAATGTTTTCTTACTACCAATTCATTGGAACTCCTAGGTCATAAAGAATCATTATTAGGCATATTGGAAAGTCTCAGCCCAACAGAAATGTGGATTCTGGGATTTTCCAATTGCTCTGAAATAGTAATGGAGTGTTATCTGGACGTACATTTCTCTGTGCTTCTTATTAAAATTTAAAGGAGTCAGACCTCCCACTTACTGTGAAAATTCCTAAAATGCCATAGAAAGGAGTGATGCAGTCACTCCTAAAGATAAAATAAAGAGAAATAAAAGAAAGGTGTGTGTCAGTGTTATTAAAAAAGCTCATACGTGTATTATTTATAAATTGTGTGTGTGTGTTCATCCTTTGTTGTCGAAGAAGATCATGCCATCAGAGAAATGATGACATGACTTGCACTTGACTTTGTACTGAGTGAGGGAGGGCTGTGCGGGTCACCAGCCTCACTTCTCCTCCAGAACCATCTGAATCCAGTGACCAGATATTCATCAGGATGACTGGAGATGACCCAGGATGAGGCAGTTGGGGTTAAGTGACTTGCCCAAGGTCACACAGCTAGTGAGTGTCAGTTGTACTAGAAAGGGCATGGGCCTTACTTGGAGGAATTGTGATATTCTTCAAATACAGACAGTAAGGATACAGGTAGATTTTTAGTAAGGAGCAGTAGCATCCCATTAAAACAAAGTTGACAGACTACTCAAAGACAAGAACCACTTGTTTCTATCTCCATCATCTAGTACAGTGCTTTGGATGTAATAGGTGCTTATTGAATGGAATGATGAAGATTCAGATGTGCTGCACTAAAAGCATGTCCTCCAAGCATTATGATAAGAGTGTATTGTTTATGTGTTCACTTGCCTAATATTTGGTCCCTTGCATATAATGTTACGGTTAAGCTTAAATATTCCTGCCATATATGTCCGTTTTTGGCTTTTTTCTTTGGTGTAAGCCTGGAGGATAAGAACTAGTATGCTGGATCAAACTGAAGCACATTAAAGACAGCAACTTGTCTCTGACGTATATACTGTAGGACATTTTGTAGGAGAGCTTAGGTGCTGCCTAATATCAAACTCAGAAGGTTAGGGTTCCCATGAGTTTTCCCCACTGTTCAATTACCTATTTTGGATCTAGAATATATATTATTTTAATATTTTAATCTGTTTATGTTTTGTAGATATACTCATGTTCTTCAGGAATATTTTGGGGGATTGTCATTTTAAAATTTTTATTGATTTAAAAAAATCAGTTGGTCCTGGGGGGTGGAACTGAAAGGAGAAGTTGTGTTACAGGTCCAGAATGGACTTCTTTGTTTTGAAGGTCAGCCACAGACTTGCTGTTTTGGAGAGGAAGTGTATTTTACAGCTTGAAGTACACCTTTTTGGGGGATACAGTTCCTATTTATGCCATTTATCCTAAAAATGCCAGCAAAATATGTGGTATTGTAGAGCTCTTTGAATTTGTATTTTAAAATATTTATTCTTATGAATTTGGTATTAGAGTATTCTTCTTTGTCATTTGTTCCTAAGAATAGTAAGACCTGCTGATTTTTAATCTTTCATAATTTATAGTTGTACCTTTGGAATATGTTGGATCGTATCTTAGTCTTCTGATTATATATATAGTCTTTGAGTTGCTTCTAATTATATCGTGTTAAATATAGTTGGACTCTACAACTGAAGAAAATGGTGGTGTTATTAATAGAACTTTTAAGAGTATTTTATCTGAAGCAGGTGGACTTATACCTTGCCTAATAAAGTAAAAGTAGTAAAATTAGTATCAGAGTTTCTCGGTATTTTGAGAGCTTTTCATATAGGCTTTACTTTCTTTGAGTCAGTGAAATGCAAGTTCTGTGAGGGCAAGTTCTGTTTTGTTTTTTTTTTCCTTTCCTTTGCCTTTGTATTTTCATCACTGAGAATAGTGTCTTGCCATTCATTTATTCAGTAGTTCTGGCATAGGCAGTATTTATTAAGTGCCAGCTATAGTATTGTGCTAAGTGCTGAGAATGCAAAAAGAGGCAAAAGACAGTCCTTGCCTAGAAGAAGTTTGCAATTTAATGAGGGGTTTATAGTCTAAGCACATATTAGGTGCCTAATAAATGCTTGTTGAATTGCATTGTAGTGTGAGAATTGTTAGGTAATTTGATCTGTAGTTATTATATAGAAGAAGGTATTTTTGAGGTGATTGGTCTAGCAGCTAAAATCTTTACTGGAAGAAGGAATGTAGGCTAGGTGATTTATAATAATTATTTTTAATATTGACCAGTAGTCTAATTTTTGCTAAAGCATAAATAGACTCAAGAAGTCAACCCACCAAATAAAGGTTTAAAATATAAATATTTCTTATCATTCTTAAGTATTTCCCACTTACATGTAAAAAAATTAGCAATCATTTTTTGAAAATTTTGAGTTCCAGATTATCTTTTGCCCCTCCCTGCTCCTTGAGAAGGCAAGTGCTTTGATTTTGATTGATTATATATATGAGGTC